>NW_027361684.1:50170000-50655000 GCF_039654945.1 Dendrobates tinctorius
TAGCCCGATCGGCTCTGCTACATAGAGGAGATGGTCAGATTGGTAGAATTGCTGACTTGCTATGAGTGCCATCCACTGGGTGGTGCTCACAGCAATCCGGCATTGACAACCATAAAGGTCTTCAGGAGGGTCACCGGTGTGTGTATTTCCGGTGCAATTGCCAGAAGCGCCATTTAAATACCGCTGTCAGCGTTTAAAAGCGACATTTAACTAGTTAATAGCCGCAGGTGGATCGTGATTCTACCCGTGGCTATTGAGGGCACATGTCAGTTCAAAACAGCTGTCATGTCCGGGGAAAGATGTGGGCTCACCGCCAGAGCCCACAACAAAGAGAGGGAATCCGACATCGGCATAAATACACGCCCGATGTTGGAAAGGGGTTAATAATCTATTTAGATATAACAGCAGTAGTTTTGTCATATACAACAATTGTCAATATGATTGTTCACATTACATCAGCACGTGCGTCATGACAATTGTGTGTGCATGTGCAGAACACTCCCAGCCTAGCTAACCAGGAAGACTCTGCCTGGCAACTGGGCTCACCGCTGCTGACATCGTTCTGAAGAAGTGATGAGGATGTTGGCAGTGAGTAATGGAGGGGCCATAGAGGTCAATGGTGAAAATAAAGATTTTATTATTATTGTGTTACATATTACGTTTATTATGCTTTGGGGTGTCGAGAGAGCCCAGAGCGTGATAAGGGACAGTAACCCCTTTCCAACATTGGGAGTAATAGTACGTCCACGTTGGAATCCCTCCCTTTGATGTGGGTTTTGTCGCTGAGCCATCATCTGTCCTGGCACATGTCAGATGTTTTGAACACTTCACACTTGCGGTAAGCGTGCCAGAAATCCCACCCATCGGTGACCCCGTCACATGGTTGCGGGTCACCAATGGGTTGGTATGACAACCAGAGGTCTCCAACAGACCTCTATGGTTGTCATAGCTGGATTGCTATGAGTGGTGGTCAGCGCTCATAGCGAGAGAACATTTCTGCTACATACAGGCTATCTGATCATTGCCTGTATGTAGCAGAACCGATCAGACAACTTGCAGCTTCCAGTCTCCCATGGAGACTATTGAACGATGCAAAAAGTAAAAAAAAATGATTTTAAAAATATTTAAAAAATGAAAAAAAAAGTTCAAATCACCCCCATTCTAAATAAATACATAAAAAATCAAACATACACATATTTGGCATTGTCGTGTTCAGAATTGCCAGATCTGTCAATATAAAAAAGAATTAACCCTATCAGTAAACGGTGTACTGATATAAAAATTCAAAATAGCAGAATTAAGTTTTTTTTGGTCACCACTACATTGCAAGAAAAAGTAATAATAGGCGATCAAAAGATTACAAGATCGCATGTACACCAAAATAGTGTCAATAAAAACGTCAGCCTGACAGGCAAAAAATAAGCCCTCATCCAGCCCCAAATCACGAAAAAAAGACACGTTACAGCCAGGTCTTGGAATATGGCGCTATTTTTTTTTTTACCAACAATTGGCCTTTTTTTAACCACGTAAATAAAAAAGAACCTAGACATGTTTGGTGTCCATGAACTCATAATGACCTGGAGAATCATAAGGACAGGTCAATTTTAGCATTTAGTGAGCATGGTAAAAACAAAAAAAAAACTGTGGAGTTGCACTTTTTTTTTCATTTTCACCGCATTTGGAATTTTTTTTTACTGTTTTCCAGTACTCAATATGTTAAAACCAATGGTGTTGTTCAAAAATAGAACTTGTCCTGCAAGAAAAGAAGCCCTCACATGGCAATTTTGACTGAAAAATAAAAAAGTTACGGCTCTGGGAAGAAGGGCAGCAAAAAACGAAAACGCAAAAGCGAAAATACCTCTGGTCATGAAGGGGTTAAAATTCACGTACAATAACTTCTTTATAATTTAAATTTCCCAAGAAAATGTCGCAAACAGGAAAATTTGAATTTTGCCTGATCTCCACCATATCTGTGCATTATCTAGGCAATTTGCAATGCATTAATTCCCTTGTGGAGATGTGCAAGGAAATTGTACCCTTTCACCAGCAAATTATTGGAGATTTTTGATGGGGGTCATAATAACAGTATGACAACTTGTAAGCATTTTATTTTTCAGGAACTCTTGTAACAAAAAGACTGCATGGATAATTACTCTCATTGTAGTTATTTAATTAAATTATTTTAAACTGTAAATATCATAGAAAGCTTCATACTGTGTTTTAATTTTTGAATTTCTGAATCATATTCATTAGTGCAAACAAATACTTTTTTAAGTATCTTAATAAATCATCTGTGGACTTGGATGCATTATCTACATCACCCAGTTGTATCAGGATATAATGCAACTTAATTACAATGCCAAAGAAAAATTACTCAATTAATGTACAATTATTTCACAGACAGAATTTTGGAACACAGTTACAAAGTAAAGGAATCTGCATATTGTATATTTATATTGTTTTGTCAATAAATAGACATAGTTCATTGTTTTCGAAAGCATCTATCTAATGTACTAGAAAAAGGTTAAGACTGTAGTCAGTCAAGAAATGTAAAAAAATGTTCAATGTTCATACTATTTTGAATGTAAAATGAAATAACCGAGATTGAATTGAAGCATAGACTTTCAGGTTTAGCTCAAGGCGATGAATAAAAATATCCTGTGAAATATTTAGGAATTGCAACTATTTTTCTACAAAGCCTCCTCATTTTATGGGCTCAAAACTATTTGGACAAATTAACTTTACCATAAATAAAATGTTTTTAATACTTTGTAGAGGATCCTGTGCAGGCAATGACTGCATGAAGTATGGAAGCCATGGACATCACCAAACGCTGGACTTTGTTTTTTGTGATGCTTTGTAATGTCTTTACTGCAGCTGACTTCAGTTTTTGCTTGTTTGAGGGTCTTTCTGCATTACATTTTGTCTTAAGCATGAGAAATGCATGCTCATTTGGGTTGTGATCAGGTGATTTACTCACCCATTGCAGAATATTCCACTTCTTTGCCTTAAAAACTCCTGGGTTGATTTTGCAGTATGTTTTGGTCCATTGTCCAACTGTACTGTGAAG
Source organism: Dendrobates tinctorius (assembly GCF_039654945.1). Classification (NCBI taxonomy): domain Eukaryota; kingdom Metazoa; phylum Chordata; class Amphibia; order Anura; family Dendrobatidae; genus Dendrobates; species Dendrobates tinctorius. The sequence goes on from NW_027361684.1 coordinate 50,173,071, forward strand.
TCCAATCAACTTTGCTGCATTTGGTTGAATCTGAGCAGAACATTTAGCCCTGTACACTTCAGAATTCATCTGGCTGCTTGTGTTCAGTCACATCATGAATAAACACTAGTGACCCAGTGCTATTGAAAGCCATACATGCCCATACTGTCACTTGCCTCCACCATGTTTTACAGAACATGTGGTGTGATTTGGATTATGAGCTGTTCCAAGTTTTCGCCATACTTTCTTCTTCCCGTCATTATGATATAGGTTGATCTTAGTTTCATCTGTTCAAAGAATGCTTTTCCAGAACTGGGCTGACTTCTTTAGATATTTTTTGGCAAAGTCTAATCTGGCCTTTCTATTTTTAAAGTTGATTAATGGTTTGCACCTTGCTTTGAACCTTCTGTTTTTGCACTTATGAAGTCTTCTCTTTATGATAAACTTAGTTACTGACACACCTACTTCCTGGAGAGTGGTCTTCACTTGAGTGGATGTTGTAAAGGGGTTTTCTTCCACATTGAAAAGATTCTGCGATCATCTACCACTGTTGTCTTCCATGGACGTCCAGCCCTTTTTAGTTTCCAACCTCACAAGTGCACGCTTTTTCTTTTTTTGCAGAACTGTTGATTTGGCCACTTCTGTTATCTGCAAGATGAATTTCTTTTTTTTCAGCCTAATGATGGTCTGTTTCTCTTTAATTGAGAGCTCCTTTGACTGCATGTTGTGGGATCACTGCAACAGCTGCAAAATGCAAATATCCCACCTGGAATCAGCTCCAGACCGATTACCTGCTTAAGTGATGATGGAGACCTCAGGGAATAGCTCAGGCAAGCCCATTAAAGAGCTTTTGAGATATCTGTCCAATTACTTTTGGTCCCTTTAACTTTAACTTTACTATGATGGATGCATCCATATGTCCAGGTTAGCTGGTTGTTACCGAACTTGGATGTATACAGTTGTGGCCAAAAGTATTGACACCCATGCAATTCTGTCAGATAATACTCAGTTTCTTCCTGAAAATGATTGCAAACACAAATTCTTTGGTATTTTATCTTCATTTAATTTGTCTTAAATGAAAAAACACAAAAGAGAATGAAGCAAAAAGCAAAACATTGATCATTTCACACAAAACTCCAAAAATGGGCCAGACAAAAGTATTGGCACCCTCAGCCTAATACTTGGTTGCACAACCTTTAGCCAAAATAACTGCGACCAACCGCTTCCGGTAACCATCAATGAGTTTCTTACAATGCTCTGCTGGAATTTTAGACCATTCTTCTTTGGCAAACTGCTCCAGGTCCCTGATATTAGAAGGGTGACTTCTCCAAACTGCCATTTTTAGATCTCTCCACAGGTGTTCTATGGGATTCAGGTCTGGACTCATTGCTGGCCACCTTAGAAGTCTCCAGTGCTTTCTCTCAAACCATTTTCTAGTGCTTTTTGAAGTGTGTTTTGGGTCATTGTCCTGCTGGAAGACCCATGACCTCTGATGGAGACACAGCTTTATCACACTGGGCCCTACATTATGCTGCAAAATTTGTTGCTAGTCGTCAGACTTCATAATGCCATGCACACGGTCATGCAGTCCAGTGCCAGAGGCAGCAAAGCAACCCCAAAACATCAGGGAACCTCCGCCATGTTTGACTGTAGGGACCGTGTTTTTTTCTTTGAATGCCTCTTTTTTCTCCTGTAAACTCTATGTTGATGCCTTTGCCCAAAAAGCTGTACTTTTGTCTCATCTGACCAGAGAACATTCTTCCAAAATGTTTTAGGCTTTTTCAGGTATGTTTTGGCAAACTCCAGCCTGGCTTTTTTATGTCTCGGGGTAAGAAGTGGGGTTTTCCTGGGTCTCCTACCATACAGTCTCTTTTCATTCAGATGCCGACGGATAGTACGGGTTGACACTGTTGTACCCTCGGACTGCAGGGCAGCTTGAACTTGTTTGGATGTTAGTCGAGGTTCTTTATCCAACATCCGCACAATCTTGCATTGAAATCTCTTGTCAATTTTTCTTTTCCGTCCACATCTAGGGAGGTTAGCCACAGTGCCATGGGCTTTAAACTTCTTGATGACACTGCGCACGGTAGACACAGGAACATTCAGGTCTTTGGAGATGGACTTGTAGCCTTGAGATTGATCATGCTTCCTCACAATTTGGTTTCTCAAGTCCTCAGACAGTTCTTTGGTCTTCTTTCTTTTCTCCATGCTCAATGTGGTAAACATAAGGACACAGGACAGAGGTTGAGTCAACTTTAATCCATGTCAACTGGCTGCAAGTGTGATTTAGTTATTGCCAACACCTGTTAGGTGCCACAGGTAAGTTACAGATGCTGTTAATTACACAAATTAGAGAAGCATCACATGATTTTTCGAACAGTGCCAATACTTTTGTCCACCCTCTTTTTTATGTTTGGTGTGGAATTATATCCAATTTGGCTTTAGGACAATTCTTTTTGTGTTTTTTCATTTAAGACAAATTAAATGAAGATAATAATAACAAAGAATTTGTGTTTGCAATAATTTTCAGGAAGAAACTGAGTATTATCTGACAAAATTGGAGGGGTGTCAATACTTTTGGCCACAACTGTAGGTATAGATATGTCATGGTGATTTTGCGTGCACAGATTCTGACAGCTGACACCCAAAACTCAGTGCAGGAGTGGTGTTCGCACCACTCCCGGCACTTTAACCCACTAAATACTAAGATTGCTAGCGATCACAGCATTTAGCAGGCATGCAGATTTACGGGGTCCGCTCTGCACTCCAATTGGCGCCTTGCGAATTTGTCACGGGGTCCAATCATTTCAATGGTGACCTGATGACATCCAGGTCACCAAGCACTAGCAAGTTAGAAAGAGCATGAGCAGTGCATGATCTAACCAGTGATTTCAGTGCTGACAGTTCTAATGCATTGCAATGCTGGTGCATTGCAAAGCATTAGATCTGCTATCAGACTGCAGAAAGTGAAATTCCTATGGAGGGACTAAGTAAAAAAGTGAAAAAAAAATCAGAACGTAAAAATAATAAGAAAATAAAAAATATATTGTTGCTAGCCATAAATAAACATTTTTAAGCGAAAAATGAAAAAATGAAAAATAAAAACCCACATATTTAGTATTGTTGCATCCGGAGTGGCCTGACCTGTAAAACTGTCTCATGAGTTAACCCCATGAGTAAAGTTGAGCGATACCGTCCGATACTTCAAAATATCGGATCAGAATGGTTCGGCCTATCTTTAAAAAAAGTATCGGTATCGCCGATGCCGATACCGGAAGTCCCATTCAAGTCTATGAGACTTCCGGTATCGGAATTGGAAAAACCCTTTCCTGCCCTTGTACAGCCTCTCGGGGGTCTGTACGGGCCTTCCGGGGGTCTCTGCCGGCCTGCCGGGGGTCTGTGCCGGCCTGCCGGTGGGCTGTGTGGACTGCCTGGGGTCTGTGCACCCTGTGGGGGTCTGTACCGGCCTGCCGGGGGGCTGTGCCGGCCTGCCGGGGGGCTGTGCTGATGTCCGGGGGTCTGTGCAGGCATCGTCCGATGGGACTACAAGTCCCATCGGGCGATGCCTGCTACCATGACAGTGATTGACACATTAGCCAATGATGGGACAGTAGTAGTCCCATCATCCGGCTAATGTGTTAAATGTAAAAAAAAAAAAAAATACTACATACATACATACTACATGCATGCTACATACATACTACATGCTACATACATAGTACATATATACTACATGCATGCTACATACATACTACATGCTACATACATACTACATACATACTACATATATACTACATGCATGCTACATACATGCTACATGCTACATACATACTACATACATACTACATATATACTACATGCATGCTACATACATGCTACATGCTACATACATACTACATACATACTACATGCTACATACATACTACATATATACTACATGCATGCTACATACATACTGCATGCATGCTGCATACATACTACATGCATGCTACATACATACTACATGCTACATACATACTACATACATACTACATGCATGCTACATACATACTGCATGCATGCTACATACATACTACATGCTACATACATACTACATACATACTACATACATACTACATGCTACATACATACTACATACATACTACATACATACTACATATATACTACATGCATGCTACATACATACTACATGCTACATACATACTACATACATACTACATGCATGCTACATACATACTGCATGCATGCTACATACATACTACATGCTACATACATACTACATACATACTACATATATACTACATGCATGCTACATACATACTACATGCTACATACATACTACATACATACTACATGCATGCTACATACATACTGCATGCATGCTACATACATACTACATGCTACATACATACTACATACATACTACATATATACTACATGCATGCTACATACATACTACATGCTACATACATACTACATACATACTACATACATACTACATGCATGCTACATACATACTACATACATACTACATGCTACATATATACTACATGCATGCTACATACATACTACATGCTACATACATACTACATGCATGCTACATACTACATGCATGCTACATACATACTACATGCTACATACATACTACATACATACTACATGCATGCTACATACATACTACATGCTACATACATACTACATACATACTACATGCATGCTACATACATACTGCATGCATGCTACATACATACTACATGCTACATACATACTACATACATACTACATACATACTACATGCATGCTACATGCATGCTACATACATACTACATACATACTACATATATACTACATGCATGCTACATACATACTACATGCTACATACATACTACATACATACTACATGCATGCTACATACATACTGCATGCATGCTACATACATACTACATGCTACATACATACTACATACATACTACATATATACTACATGCATGCTACATACATACTACATGCTACATACATACTACATACATACTACATGCATGCTACATACATACTACATGCTACATACATACTACATACATACTACATACATACTACATATATACTACATGCATGCTACATACATACTACATACATACTACATACATACTACATGCATGCTACATACATACTACATACATACTACATGCTACATATATACTACATACATACTACATATATACTACATGCATGCTACATACATACTACATGCTACATACATACTACATGCTACATACATACTACATGCATGCTACATACATACTACATGCATGCTACATACATACTACATGCTACATACATACTACATACATACTACATGCATGCTACATACAATACATTCATACAATACATACATAGACATACAGTACATATAACATAGAGTAACATACTTACCAATACTTGTCACATTGTTCCCCGAAGCCATTGTCGTCTACGGAATAAATATTAACATAACAAACCACAAAAATACTCACCCATGATCCGAAGCAGTCCACGAGTGTGTCCCACGACGATCTTGGGTAGAGAACTGCAGCATCAGCTGATGTTGCCGCTCTCTACGGGCTGCAGGAATCCAATGAATCATGGGTGAGTATTTTTGTGGTTTGTTATGTTAATATTTATTCCGTAGACGACAATGGCTTTGGGGAACAAAGTATTGGTAAGTATGTTACTCTATGTTATATGTACTGTATGTCTATGTATGTATTGTATGAATGTATTGTATGTAGCATGCATGTAGTATGTATGTAGTATATATGTGGTATGTATGTAGCATGTAGTATGTATGTAGCATGCATGTAGTATGTATGTAGTATGTATGTAGCATGTAGCATGTATGTAGCATGCATGTAGTATATATGTGGTATGTATGTAGCATGTAGTATGTATGTAGCATGCATGTAGTATGTATGTAGTATGTATGTAGCATGTAGCATGTATGTATCATGCATGTAGTATATATGTGGTATGTATGTAGCATGTAGTATGTATGTAGCATGCATGTAGTATGTATGTAGTATGTATGTAGTATGTATGTAGCATGTAGCATGTATGTAGCATGCATGTAGTATGTATGTAGTATGTATGTAGCATGTAGTATATATGTGGTATGTATGTAGCATGTAGTATGTATGTAGCATGCATGTAGTATATATGTAGTATGTATGTAGCATGTAGTATGTATGTAGCATGCATGTAGTATGTATGTAGTATGTATGTAGCATGTAGCATGTATGTAGCATGCATGTAGTATGTATGTAGTATGTATGTAGCATGTAGTATATATGTGGTATGTTTGTAGCATGTATGTAGCATGCATGTAGTATGTATGTAGTATATATGTGGTATGTATGTAGCATGTAGTATGTATGTAGCATGCATGTAGTATGTATGTAGTATGTATGTAGTATGTATGTAGTATGTAGTATGTATGTAGCATGCATGTAGCATGTAGTATGTATGTAGTATGTATGTAGTATGTATGTAGCATGTAGTATGTATGTAGCATGCATGTAGTATATATGTAGTATGTATGTAGCATGTAGTATGTATGTAGCATGCATGTAGTATGTATGTAGTATGTATGTAGCATGTAGTATGTATGTAGCATGCATGTAGTATATATGTAGTATGTATGTAGCATGTATGTAGCATGCATGTAGTATATATGTGGTATGTATGTAGCATGTAGTATGTATGTAGCATGCATGTAGTATGTATGTAGTATGTATGTAGTATTTTTTTTTTTTTAAACATTTAACACATTAGCCGGATGATGGGACTACTACTGTCCCATCATTGGCTAATGTGTCAATCACTGTCATGGTAGCAGGCATCACCAGATGGGACTTGTAGTCCCATCGGACGATGCCTGCACAGACCCCCGGACATCAGCACAGCCCCCCGGCAGGCCGGTACAGACCCCCACAGGGTGCACAGACCACCGGCAGGCCGGCACAGCCCCCCAGCAGGCCGGTACAGACCCCGGGCAGTCCACACAGCCCCCCGGCAGGCCGGCACAGCCCCCCGGCAGGCCGGCAGAGACCCCCGGAAGGCCCGAAATGACGGCGCATCATGATGCGCACACACTGCGCATCATGATGACATCATTTCGGCTGTCAATCAACTTTGAACTTCCGATTCCGATGCCCGATATTGAAAAAATATCGGATGTCGGTATCGGAATTCCGATACAGCAAGTATCGGCCGATACCCGATACTTGCGGTATCGGAATGCTCAACACTACCCATGAGTAAACACCATTAAAAATCCTAGTTAAAGAGGCAAAAATTATGCGATCAAAAAGATGAGTGAAAATAAAAATGGTATCAATGTAAACGCCATATTGTCCCACAGAAAACAATCTGCCACATATCTCAATAAGTGGAAAAATAAAAAAAAGATACAACTCTCAGAATAAAGCAATGCAAAAATATTTTTTCTAGAAAATAGTTTTCATTTACTATATAAAAACTATATAAGTGTAGAATCACTGTAAGTGTACTGACCTGAAGAATAAAGCTACCTTATCAATTTTACCAAACGCAGAATTGTAACCCCCCTAGAAAAAGAAACAATTCCTGAATTGCTGGTGATTGTTCATTCTGCCTCCCAAAAATTGGAATAGAAATCTGATCAAAAAATTTCACGTGCCCGAAAATGGAAACAATGAAAACATCAACTCATCCAGCAAAAAACAAGCTGTCACATGACTCTGTCGGTAGAAATATGGAAAAACTATAGCTATCAAGATATGGCAATTCAAAAATTTGGTTTTGCAAAAAACGTTTTTTTTAGTGTCTAACAGCAGCCAAACATAAAAAAGATACAAATCTGGTATCGCTCTGATTGCATCAGCCTGAAGAATAAATTATACTGCATGAGAAATGCCATAAAAATAAATAAAACCAATTCTTCACCTACTGTTGACTTGTTCATTCTGCCTCCCAAAGATCGCATTAAGGTTCTGCTCACATCTATCCTGCACTCTATTTGCTGAGCAATTACACTGAGGTTTCCATGTAAATCTCTGAAATACTTGATTCATATGGAAACCCATGCAGAAGATTCCATATAATGAGGTAGATGAAGTCACTGTGGATGCTGCCTGGCCTATGATCCTGCAACGATGGTCTTTTTAGGTGTGCATAAAACTGCTGTTGACTACAGTTTGGTGCACCTCTAAAAAGAAGGACAACGCTGAACAGAGGCCAGACGAATTCTTTTGCCTTATTATAGTGAATTGATCCCTCAGGGTTTTTATCTGAATCATGTCACTCAGAGATTTACATGGAAATCTCTGAATGACGATGTGATCCCAAATGCTATGTAAAATTTTCCTAACAAAAGCTTCAAATGAATCCACAAAAACAAGCAAATTCCCACTCAAGTCCATCGTCTGTCAATGGAAATATAGAGGGCTTCTACATTACTTGTAGTAAAAAGGCACTGGAAAAGAAAAGAATAATGGCTCTTGGCCCCCCCAAAAAAAATAATCCAGTGAATTCTGTGCTCCCAAAGCCAAACCAAATGCTCCTCTCTCTTATGAACCCCAGTGTGCCTAAACTGCATTTAGCATCCACACTTGGCATGTCTATAGTGATGAGAGCCCACCTCCAGAAGCATGAGCTGGTCATAATGTACTGGTCACTACAATGTACTGGTCACTACAACATACTGGTCACTAAAATGCTACAACACCAGTTTGAAATTTTCACTCAGCAACATCCACTGCTGCTTGTTTATGGAAAACACCTATGGAGTCAAAATCATCACTACACCTGTAGATAAATGCCAAAACCGGTATAATTTCCAAAATTGGGGTCACTTAAAGGGTGATTATGCTCTTTTAACACTTAGAGCCTCTGTATATTTCCTATTCTAGGAATATCTGTGCTCCAGGAGACAATCCTTATTGAAAAAATGGCTAAGTATGGAATGGACAAGGCAACTGTTAGGTGGATTCATAACTGGCTTAATGATCGGACCCAAAGAGTGGTCGTAAATGGCTGCACATCCAGTTGGAAGAATGTCTCAAGTGGGGTACCACAAGGCTCTGTCCAGGGCCCTGTATTGTTCAACATCTTTATCAATGATTTAGATGAAGGAATTGAGGGTAAACTGATTAAATTTGCTGATGACACAAAGCTAGGAGGGATAGCTAATATTAGAGAAGAGAGAGAGGATTCAAAAATATATAAATAAACTGAAGCAGTGGGCAGAAACTAACAGAATGGTTTTTAACAGAGAAAAATGCAAAGTACTACATCTGGGCAATAAAAATGAAAAAAGCATATACAGAATGGGAGGAATAGGGCTAAGCAACAGCACATGTGAAAATGACTTGGGTATACTAATAGATCACAGACTGAGTATGAGTCAACAGTATGATGCAGCAGCAAAAAAGGCGAATGCAATTTTAGGATGTATTAACAGAAGCAAACAGTCTAGGTCACGTGAACTCATTATTGCCCTCTACACCTCTCTTGTCAGACCTCATCTGGAATACTGTGTCCAGTTTTGGGTGCCACATTTTAAAAAAGACATCAACAACCAGGAGCAAGTTCAGAAAAGAGCAACCTGAATGGTGACCGGTCTGCAAACTCTGTCTTATGAGGAAAGGTTGCAGGGTTTGGGAATGTTTAGCTTGCAGAAGAGAAGACTGAGAGGAGACTTAATAGCTGTCTACAAATATCTCAAGGGCTGTCACATTGTAGAAGGATCATCTTTATTCTCATTTACACAAGGAAAGACTAGAAGCAATGGGATGAAACTGAATGGGAGGAGACACAGATTAGATGTTAGAAAAAACTTTTTGACATTTAGAGTGATCAATGAGTGGAACAGGCTGCCACGGGAGGTGGTGAGTTCTCCTTCAATAGAAGTCTTTATACAGAGGCTTGACAGACATCTGTCTGGGATGATTTTGCGAATCCTGCTTTGAGCAGGGGGTTGGACCAGATGGCCCAGGAGGTCCCTTCCAACTCTACGATTCTATGATTCTATGATTCTAAATAGCGCTCAGTCCCTCCCTCAGTACTGCACAGCCACTTATGGGGTATTCCTACATTCAGCAAAAATTGTGGGACACATTTTGGTGCCATTTTTACACAATTTCCTCTGTAAAAATATAAAATATGGGGCCAAAACAAAATTTTAGTGGTAAAACTGTAATTAATTTTTTCCTCACAGCCCAATTGTATAACATTTTGTGACCCACTTGTGGTGTTAATATGATCACTGAACTCTTGTGGTGGGGTTCTACTGTTTGAAAATTGCAAAATTTTAAAAATTGTGTCCAAAATTTCCATTTTTTTCACAAATAAATGCAAGTCACTATCTTGAAGTACAATATGCCACAAAAAACAGTCTCAGAATCCATGGGATGCATTGAAGTGTTCCAGAGTTACCACATAAAGTGGCACTAGTCAGAATTGTAAAATTTGGCCTGGTCATGAAGGTGCAAACAGGCTTGGGAGGTAAAGGGTTAAAAATAGGCAGCTAGATATTAAAGATCTGTAATTCCAAAACCCTTACTCCAATTAGGATGTGAATACCCTCAAATTAAAGCTGAGTCTTGAAGTTAAGCCTATATTGATTATAGAACAGTATCTTGAATTTTTTTTGGTAAACAGTTAAAATGCTAAAACATGTGTCAATGACCAAATATTTCTGGACCAAACTGTATATGTGTGTATATGGATAAAAGAATATAATATTAGTATAAGTTCATTAATTCAACAATGCAGGATGATTAATTTATTGTTTTGTTTCACTATTTTCTCTATCACAAGAATCTCTCATTTTCAGCATTAAAACATTTGTGAACAAATAAGGATCTATAATTGGTAACCTGATAACCTTTTAAGACTATATTTAGAATGCTTTACAAAATAAATAACAATGTAAGTGCACTTTAAATTGTTGAGTGCTAAAAAATCTAAAATTTAGTCTCCCCGTAATCTCTTTGAATGAGTGTTGTTTAAAAAGTCAAGTAGAACTTCCTTATGTGTGATTTTGAATATCATTCTTTTGCAAATTATAAAATTCTACTGTACAGCATTATATTGCAGATGAACATGTGCTTCCAAGAGAAGCTGTAACCAAAAACCTAAGTCATTCATCATACTAATTGTAGTTTAATGAAGAAAGCACCTCTAACTGAACATAGTCATTATTTCAAACTCAATTGTTAAAAAAAATGAAAAACTAAATCTTTTAGGTCAATTGTGTACTGTATTGGTTACTCTTCCACTTAGAAAGATATTATAATGACAAGGATAAAAAAAAATAAATCAGTTAATAAACGTATAAATCATATCAATATATTAATGATTATATATTCTTGCTACTATGGAAAATGTACAATTAATATTGGTATCATTTGGCTAATTTGTGACTATAATTAAGAAGTATCATTTCTCCTTGCGGAGAATGACATGCTAAGCATGTCGAAATGAGGAGACTTAAAGCCGCAATGCTCCTCTGGGAAATATGCTAATTATGCAAATTGTCTCTTCAGAGAGGAAGAGGACTAGAACTCTAGTGCCACCTATTGAAAGTAGCAATCATAAAAGTCAATGTCGACCCTTTAACGAGCCTTGTTACATGACTTAGGATAAAAACCAAGCCAGAATCTCAATTTGCAGACACTGTGTTCTGGGGTACTGCCCCTCGTAAGTGCAAAGCGTGAGATCTGGTTTGGCTGTGAGAGAGGCATCTGACCGATATCCAAGAAGTATCATTTCTCCTTGCGGAGAACGACATGCTAAGCATGTCGAGATGAGGAGACTTAAAGCAGCAATGCTCCTCTGGGAAATATAATTAAGTAATGCAACTCCTGTTTACAAAATAAATTTTTTGGGAGATAATATTCTTAAGAGGTGAAACCACACTTTTTAAAATACCATTTTGTCCAAGGTTTCACAAGTCTCTAGTAAATGGTGCTGATGCTTGTAAATGTTATATGAATGGAGATAGTAAGCTTAGAAAAGGTGCAGTCTACAGCTCCTAAACACTGGTTCAGGTTTTTATTTATATATTGAAAACTACTTAAAGACTATTTCCAAAATTTCTCAAGACTGGTGTTGAGGAAGTGAGATGGAGTCAGAGCCAACTGATTCATCAAGAGGCACTTACCATACTTCTTCATGAATCAGGTGTTTCTTAAAAATAGCATGGCATCTGTGCATAAGATTCCCCCCAAAATGTGATATGAATTTAACAAATTGGCGTCGCCATGCCCCATACTACCCCATCCCCTTAAAAAAGGCACAAAATTTATTCACAATCTAACATTGCATCTAACATTGCGTTGTGCAAAAATGTTGCAACTTTTCAAAATATTTCACCCGAGATTTCTGGGGTACTTTTACTTTATGTATGTAGGCATTTTGTCCAGATTTCTATTTAAAGTGTACCTTATATTAAGCGCATGTAAAATGAAATACCAATTCAAAGGTGCATACCTTGTGCACTTGTGCAAGATTTAATTATGTTAACCTGAAGTGAACTATTCTAAAGAGTAAGTTATACAGGTTTATCTAAGGACTATATAGAACGTCCTTTAAAAGTATAGATTTGCTTTTTTAATCTACAAACAAATTACTGGTTGTTTATGAACAGAGGAACAGCTCCCTGCACTCTAATCAATGAGGACCATGCTAATTATCATTATTCTACTTATTCCTTTCCAACCACCAATCAATGTAAGTAAGGAATATTGATAGGAGATATTGGCTAAGGTGTTAGCAAATCAATTAGTTGATATAGAGCTATCTTCAGTAGGCCAAAATAAAATGACTTTATTAAAAATAGAAGAAATACAGAAGTGTGCATGGCATTTTTCTAACTAACATTTTATATACCTTGTTATTATCTCCTGTCTTTAAATAAAGGTTTTAATATTTTTTGCAACTAAGATACCAAAATTAAATACATTATTGCTGTCCACCTAAACTTCTCTATAATGGAATCGAAAGCTCATTGCTCTTATGAAATATATGTGTCTTAAGAATTCTACCATTATTACACACTGCCTAGGAACATAATTGTTTATTTTTTAACAGTTGTTAGCAGAGATTAGCTGATCTTTTGTAATTTCAGTTCACCAACTTTGACAAATTTTCTCCAATCCCAATACTGGAAAGCTTGTAATTTCTTGGAAAAAATACATGGGGGAGAGAAGAGAGAGAAAGAGAGAGATGACTCCACTGATCATAAGAACTTACTCACTGCAGTGGAGAGGACACTGCTTAGCATAACAGCTTACACTCTACAGGAGAGGAAGAGAGAGAGGACTGTGTGTCTAAAATAAACAACACAAAAAGGATGTAACTCACCTGTTCAATTTCTTAGGCGTCTCACTTATGTGCAATCTAAGGAACCTGCTAGCTCGCAGGTGAAACTAGAGAGAGGGAGAAAGCATCAAGGACTCTCTGAGACTCCAAAACACAATCCAGCACTAGAGATTTGGAAATCTTAAATTCGGCACAAACATTGCACATCCAGATTCGTGTTCAGATTCCAGATCTTTTTTTCCTAAAAAATCACTGTTGACACGTACTGGTGCCTGGAAATTAGTGGTAGTGTTTGTGCTGCTCTCCGTCGCCAGGTGCTGAAGACAGCTCACATCACTGTCCCATGCTATTGCTAGTGATGTGCTATAAATAAATAAATATTTTTAAAAAATTATGTGGAGTTTCCCTGTATTTTTGATAACCAGATAGGCAAACTGATAGCTGCAGGCTGATAAACTGATAAACTGATAGCTGGTGGGTTACCAAGACCAAAGGGATCCCCACTCTGTTTTTAATTATTTAAATAATTAATTTTAAAAAACAATGTGGGGTTATTCCCATTTTTATCAACCAGCCAAGCTAAAGCTGACAGCTGGGGGTTGGTATTCTCAGGCTGGTAAGGGGCCCTGGATATTGCCCCCAGCTTAAAATTAGCAGCCTACAGCCACCCCATAAAAGGCGCATCTGTTAGGTGTGCCAAATCTGATGCTTTGCCCGGATCTTCCCACTTTCCCTGTTATGAATGGGTCACTGAGGAGGATGGCAGGAACAGGCTAAGCCACCAGAAGACCAGAAAGGTTAGTAACTAAGCAGATTGCAGACCCCTGATCCTATCCGCACAGCTAGCAGTAGCCGTGGAGCATTTCTACGATGCCCTAGACGCTTTGTCACAGCCGGAGGACTAACTAAGCCTAAAGACAGAAAGATGAAATCAAAATTGCCCCGGAGCAGCTTCCCAAAGGAATAGACATCCCCCAAACATATATTGTCGGTGAGACAAGATGAGACACAAACACAGGCAGAGAACAGACTGAGCAAACGGTGGGAGCCCAAGCTGTCTAGACAGGACAAGACAGAAAAAGATACTGTCTGCAATTACGCACAAAACCCTGAAAAAGTCCAACACTTCTGATATACAAAAAAACCTGAGATTACATGATCTCACCCCCGCTAGATCAGCACTCTGGTATAAACTGGTAGCAAGCAAAAAGATACTAACATAACAGGGACCTGAACAAGCTGCAACATATGAATCAGGGCCCAGCACTGCCCCCAGCAGGGAGCACGCTGAAACCTAGCAGCAAAGCAATAAAAGACACAACCAGATTAGATGCAAAGGATTAGAAAAAGAATCACTTAGCTGAACATGCAGATCAGGCAGGGGACAAAAGATCTCCAAATGCACACAGAGGAAAAAATCACCAGCAACCTTCAAGAGCAGCAAGCTCCATTATATGCTCCCAGCCAGCAATCCCAGATTCCCAATTATCATCGTCAGGTGGAGAACCTAACTCCACCTGACCAGCTCCACTACTCTCAGTAACCACCAGAGGGAGCAGAGGGAGCTTCGGCTCAGAAATCCGAGCAAGGGAGTTCACAACATTTCCCCGTGGCAGTGGTAAGTGGAGTGATAGTTGGGGGTTGATGTCACCTTTGTTTTGTCAGGTGACATCAAGCCCAGAGGTTAGTAATAGAGAGGCATCTATAAGACACCTCCACTACAAACCCCATAGTGACATTGTATAAAAAACACACACCCAGAATAAGGTCCCTTAATTGAATGAATGACACAAACTCCTTTAATGAATCTAAATTAAACCATACTATCGTCATCACCTAGTCGACAGATGCCAATGTCTCCTGTAGCAGAATTAAAATAATAAACAACAATATTCTTCACATATCCGCAGATAGGATAATAATCCATTTATACCATAACGAACGGATCTAACTCTGCTATTTCTAAATGGCAGGCTGCATTGTTGCATGATGTGACTATGCAGCCTGATAAAAACCTGATTCTTGATAACCAGCCCTGCTAAAGCTGACAGCTGAGGGATTCTGCCTGCAGCTGTCAGTTTTGCCTGGCTGGTTATCAAAAATACAAGGGAACCTCATGTAATTTTTTTAATATTTATTTATAGTGCAGGCAGTGGCTGATGACTACTCCCATCAGCTGCTTGCTCTTGCTGTTAACAGTTGAATAAAACTCTCAAAATTGTTCCCTGATTGCGCTGATTGCTGCTCAAGCAGGGGACAGTGATGTAAGCTGTCTCAACACCTTGTGCCTGGGAACAGTGTGAACAGTACTGCTGATTCCCAGGTGCCAATATGTGTGATACTGATGCGGCACAAAGGCGGCCCATGGTTGCCACAAGTATTAAACACCTGGCCATATGGATACTGATATCTACAGTGCAGGTTTTTCCA
Source organism: Dendrobates tinctorius (assembly GCF_039654945.1). Taxonomy (NCBI): domain Eukaryota; kingdom Metazoa; phylum Chordata; class Amphibia; order Anura; family Dendrobatidae; genus Dendrobates; species Dendrobates tinctorius. Next base: position 50,188,818 of record NW_027361684.1, read on the forward strand.
ATACCAGAAATATTAGGACATGTGAAAAAGCCCCAATGCTTTGTTATGACTTTGGCTGGGATAGTGGTGCTGTATGATGAGTGGGTGGGGGATATGTTTGATGAGGGGAGGGGATGGGGAGAGGTCAGAGTAGGGCAGATTTTTTTAACCTAATGTATGGAGATTCCGGTGGCCAATCAGGGCACAGAAACCATCCACAATGTCCAAACACAAGGGCTTCTGTCACATGGCTATCTCCATATAAAAAGTGGACATGTTGTTTTTTAGCACCATTTTGTCAGTATAAAATCTCAGAGAGGTTGCTTCTGCACTTGCTACAATTAGTCAGATAGTTCAGATAGATAGGATCCTGTGTGAAATCGACCTTCCAGGATTTAAATCATTTGTGCTAATAGTGTGGGCCAGACATCAGGCCACAATTCAGAATCTGAATCATTTGTGGTAAAAGTTGGGCCAGACACACTATCTCAGCAAATTAATACTGATTGTTAATTTAGAGACAGGTGACTGGCAGGTCAGAGCCTAGGGTTTTGAAACAGCTGGTTAAAAGAGAGGAAAGGTACATCCAAGATGACTGGGAAAAATCAAGGTCATGGTGGAATGGGAACATGCTTGGTGTTCAAGGTGTACATGGGTTAGGTGGTTATGTTAATGAAAGCTCTCCTGAACATTCATCATCTTGTCCTATTCAAAGACAACTGACAATATCTGTTACTGGATGGGCTACTCGACTCCCTTTCTTTGGCAGCCACACAACGGTACGTCTCGAAGATGAGTGCCAGACAGAGCATGTTCTCCAATGGATGGCAAGCCCTACATCAAGTGGCCTCTCCCCCTCTTCCTCCACCTTAACATCACACACAGTACAATCATCAGAGGTGGCATCCCAATTACCCTTCTTTCTACCTGAACCACAACTCTCCAACCGCCCATCTGACTGTCATGAACTGCAGAGCTGTTCACACATTCTATTCAATGGACATCAGAAGCCTGCTTCAAAGATTCACAGAATCAAGAACAGGAAAGCATCTGCATTGATGCCCCAAATTTCTTTCAGTTTCATCTGGGACCAGACGAAGTTGGGTCCGAGCAGAATCCAGACCCTAGTCACCAGATGTTAACCCCTCAGGGGTGGGGGTCATCCTGATGAGACTCAGATACCTGAGGCATACATGAGCTGCACTGTGCTGTCTTGGCTGGAAGAGGAGCAGGGTGCCTCTCAGGGTGAGAAGTGGGAGAAGAGAGAGGATGACGATGATGTTGTAGATCCCACTTGATGTGAACCCAGAGGCACGCAATTGTGTAGCTCAGCAGAGGATGTGAAAGAAGAAGATAAGGAGGTTATGTTGTGGCTTCCCACTCAGACATGGAGTGATGCAACCACAACAAGCACTGTATCCTCAGTCACAACTCTGGCTGTGCCTAGCAGCGATTGTGAGTCTGCAGCTCACAGGAGCAGCAAGGGTTGTTAAGCATAGGCCTTTTTTGAGACCTTAAAAGATGACTTGGCTCACGTTATCTACCAATTTTGTAAAAAAAAACTAATTAAAGGCAAAAATTACAATAATTTTACTACTACATGCATGAACCGACACATGCACGATCAACATGCGTTAGTCTGGGAATCTCAATCTCACCAACCAGCGGCCATCCCATCAACCACATCTTCTGCTTCTTCCTCCTTTGTCACCATGGCAAGTGTTCTCACACAGGTTTCTGGCCACAGAACCTCCACTTGTTTAACCACTACAGTTGAGGTGAGTGAGAGTCAATCACCTGTTATGGAAGTGGAGATGCTTGCTGCTTATGTTTCACAGAGCACACCACATCTTTCTCAATCCACCATAACATCTGCACCAGCACCTCACCCACAGTTCAGCAGTTTGCTATGTTCACACTACTCCACCCTCTCTCAGCACATCAGCCACCTTTCAGTCCTGCAGTTGTGGTCATGTAAAAGAAAGTTTCCTCCTACACATGCCAAAGCTAAGATCTTGAATGCAACCATATCCAATCTTTTGACAAAAGAAATGCTTCCTTTCCCCCTGGTGGATACAGACGGTATCAAAAAGCAGATGGAAATCGCAGACCCCCAGTACCAGTTGCCAAGTCACCATCACTTCTCTAAAAAAGCTGTGCCTGTGCTACACAAGCATGTTGCGGACAACATTATTTTTCCTTGAAAAATCTATGCCTCCCAGGGTGCATTCCACCACTGACACCTGGACAAGCAAACATAGCCAGGTGTGTTACATCTCAGTGACTGGGCACTGGGTGATTCTGTTGGGGCAGGCAGGAAAGGGGCTGCTCCAATAGTCTTGGAATATCAAAGGCTTGTTGGACAAACCTCTGTATCTAACATTTCCTCCACTAATTCCGCTGTCTCCACCTCCTCTAGGGTTTCCACCTGCACCCTCAACCACTCCCTTAATGAGACATGCATTCCAAAAGTGCAGAGATCCCCCCACCTTCGTACTGCACAGCCATGGCTCACCGCAATCAGGCAGTGTTTAAATTAATATGTCTTGGAGATCACAGTAACAATGTCTAAGAGTGGAGAACATCTATCCAGGCCAAGTTTGAGCAATGAATGTCTCCACTGAACCTGGAGGGAAGGCCATGTGCGATAGTGGTGAGAACCTGGTGGCAGCCCTATGCCGGGGCCACCTCACACACATGCCTTGCATGGCTCACATCCTCAACCTGGTGATACAGCAATTTCTCCACCACTATCCCGTCCAGGATGTGCTGCTGCAGAAAGCACAGTCGCTGTATGCTTACTTCCGCCATCATCAAGTTGAATCGCTAGAGAGGTTTTCCAGCCTACCGGTTGACAGTTTAATATGCAATGTGCCAACATGGTGTAATTCCACTCTGCACATGATGCAGCGACTGTGGCAGCAGGATTGAGCCCAGGTGCAGTATGTCCTCTTGCATAGCCTGGACCAACGCAGTATGGATGTGGTGCAAATCTCGCTTGTGGAGTGGGCACAGATGAAGGACCTCTGCATCCTACTGCACAGTTGCAAAATGGCTTCTAAGATGGTTAGCGCTAATAATTCCATCACTAGTATCACTATTCTGGTCATTTACAAACTGGCAAACACTTTGAATAGTCTGCATCAGGAGGTAGTTGTCCCAAAGGAAGAGATGGAAGCAGAGGAGAATGCAGAAGGGATAACAATATCTCTATGTTCTAGACTGTCATTGCACAGGCAGGTGCCTTGGGAGATTGGATTACAGCAATCGATGGTGATCATGGTACCAGACAAACTCTTAGTGAAGGTGCAGGAGCCGAGGAACAAATGGAGGAGGACAAGGAGGAAAATATGATGGGCGTGTAACATACAGTACAGGAGATGAAAAGTATAATGATCCCCTCTCTGGGACCGAGGAAGCAAGCTTGACTGTTGCCTCGCCACCAATACACCATGGACTTTGACCTCATTGAAGCATCTCACACATGAACGCCATGTTCTTGCATTATCTTGCACTATCTACAACATAATACCCATATTCTTAGGGTTAAAACTAGTGCTGATTACTGGGTTGCCACTCTGTTACATCCACAGTACAAGAGTAAATTTTGCCCCCTGGAAAGGAATTAGGCATGCTGGTGTCATGACTCTGGACAGCATGGTTCCGCCTCCATCCTGGTCAGGTTAGGGTAAATTCTAGTTCACCTCTCTTTGGTTCTGGGGTGGCCATTTAATGTTGGTAGTTCCGGGGTTTGGTGTTGGTGATACGTCCGTATACTCGGTTTGTGGCTGCTGACCCAGGTTACTGGTCTGTAAACGTTGTACCTATGTGCGTGTGAGCATTGCTGTGACCTGGTTTGTCCCCTGACTTTTTTCCCCTGTAACCTGCACTGTACTGCCCTTTCCTTCCTGGTTATCTGACCCCTTGGCTCGTTTCGGCTTACTTTCTGTCTTATCCATAGGTACCATGCTCTCGTCTGGCTTTTGACCCTCAGCTCTCCTTTGACTACGTTAGTATTCTGTGGCCTGCACTCCGAGCTCTCAGCTGCCTTCCCTGTCCTCACGAGCGGTGACTCCGCCCCCTGTTATCACATGTCAGCTTAGTTCCAGGTTCTGTGCTCACTGTATAGTCTCAGGTCCTTGCGCACTGCTTGTCTTGTTCCTCCACTCACTGTGCTTGTTCACGTGCCCCCTGATAGCGCCACCTAGGCTGCCCCAGTGACACCAGTGGAGTCATTATAGCTGGAGTATTGAAACACACTTGAAGACAATCTTAAGAGTGGAGTTTCCCAAGACATCAGTGAGGCACACAGTTTGCATTGCAGTTATAGACTTCCAATCCCGGGAACCTCGAGTTGTCAGCGCAAAAGCATTAGCAGCATCAGCAATGTGAGTGGCAGAAGCAATGTCTGTGAATTGTTTTGCACAGTTTTTAGACAAGTCACATTGTGAATGACTGGAGAGGATGGTGCAGTATCAGAAGGAGTTTGGACTATTTTGCATTTTGGTCTTCAAAAATAGAAGAGTGACCTCAGCTCACATGTCACGTTTTGGAGGTTTTGTCAAGCCCAGCAGCCAGCATTCTCTTCAAACATGTGTTCAGTGATGCTGCTGGAGTCCTGATGGATAAGCGCATCTGGCTGTCACATGATAGTGTTGACCGCCTAACTTTCATCAAGATGAACAAATCATGTATCTCCATTGCCTTTTACACTCCAGTCGCAGACTAGACAATGATGTAGGTTTTAGTGTGCTGCATTGATCTTGCATTATTTCAGTATGTAACATCTTTGTCATGGCTTCTGTGCCTGATGTTGCTACTGCTGCTGATGTTACAAATTTTTTTTGAAATGTGGAGTTAGGTCTCCATCTGGTGGGCTGCCTGTAGTGGAAGGGGTGTCAGAACTCTGTAATATTTTATCTACTCTGGGGCAATTGATGCCACTTTAGTGGTGTATGGCAATATTTTTTTTAATTGTGGAGATTCCAAGTTGGGTCTCCATCTGGTGGGTTGCCTGTAGTGGAAGGGATGACAAAGACCCATTATATTATTTTTATTCTGGAGAAATTGATGCCACTTTAGTGGTGTGTGGCAATAATTTCTGGGAATCTGGATACTCCAAGTTTGATCTCCATCTGGTGGGTTGCCTGTAGTGGAAGGGGTGTCAGAACCCCATTATACTATTTCTACTCTGTGGAAATTGATGCCACTTTAGAGGTGTTTGGCAATATGTTTTTAAAATCTTGCCTGTCATGACTAAGTACTATATTGTTCGAAACTTGTAGGTTTCAACTTTTGCTTACTATGTCACTGTAGTCTGTTGTTTGTTTTTGTACTATTTTAACCAATAAATAATAACAATGCTGCTCCTTTAAATTAAGGCGATAGAAGTTAGGACCCACTTAGAGGTTCGCCGTGACTTGGCAGTGTGCTTCATACAGTCTGATCAGAATGTTAAACTAAGAACATCATGTTCAGTTATATATATTTTTGCCTTGCATCATGAGATCAATACAGCCTAGAGAATGGATACCAAGTATCCAAACGCACCTCTAAGAAAGGATGTATTTAAAAAGAGTACATTTATTCAAACAAATATATAGTACAAAAAGATAAAATATCATGAATCACAGGTAATATGAAACATGTTTAAATAGATAAACAAGAGGAAAATTAATCAAGCAAGATAAGAGTGGTAAAGTGGAAAAGTAGCAGACTATGGGTAAGAAGGTACCAAGTCTATCAAGTCTATCAAATGGGCCTATTCTGAGGCACAAAGAAATATCAGATTGGAATATAAAGTGCTTAGTGCAAAAGTATTGAAACCATACAGGACTGCCACATGATTGATAATTCCAAAAAATACCCATATTACAGTATACCACCGTCCACAATGCCACAAACGCAAAAGTATTGAAACCATACAGGACTGCCACATGATTTATAAATTCAAAACATACCCATATTGCAGTATGCCGCCCGTGCATGATGCCAAAAATGCCAAAGGGTTCTTAGTGGTGTGTTTGGGTACTTGACATCCATTCTCTAGGCTGTATGTATTTCTAACACACCCTTCTTTATGATTGTAATGGGAGTCATTAATGTCTTTTTGGCTTGAAGGTCTCTATTTATATTTGATATGTTTTTGGATGCTTTTGTAGTTCTCATCATTAGATCAATGTACGCTTTTTGGAGGTGCTGTCCATTCTCTTTTTTAGTGTAAAACTTCCTGTGCTGACTGTAATCACTCTGTCATCACTCTGATGCTTTACTGAAAGAACATATTTCATATAAAATACTAAATAAAATACTGTGGATGACTTATAGTTAAAATAATGGTGACTTAAAAGTTTTTGCACTCCTATGCCTCACTCACATTTCCTCTATACTGTATATTCATTTTTCTTGCTTATAAAGGTCACATCTCTTTACAGACATTGTCCCCATTGGGATTCACAACCTAAATTCCCTATCCGTACTTCTTTGGAGTGTGAGAGGAAACCAGATTACATACAAACTCCTTGCAGATTTTATTTTAGGTAGGATTTGAACCCCAGACCCCAGCCCTGCAAAGCTACTCTGTTTACCACAATGCAGCTTTTATTCATAGATGCACTTATAATCTAATACATAAAGCTCAATGTGGGTATGTATGTATGTCCGGGATTGGCATCTGCACCGTCGCAGCTACAGCCATAAAATTTGGCACAGTCACACGTCTGGACCCCAAGAGCGTCATAGGCTATGTTGTGAGGCGAAATTTTAACCCCGTGTGTTCCAATTCACCAAACAATTGTGCCCCTATCTACATATTGGGGAAAAAGTGAAAGGAAAAGTGTTGGAGGCAAATTGACAGCTGCCAGATGTGAACAAGGGGGACTTAAAGAATGAGAGCGATGGTGCCAAAGAGTATATACCGTACAGTTGCTAAGGTGGGGCCCTGACATGGGATACTCACCACACACGGGGATATGAACACACACACAAAATGCGCCACACACTACCACGTGCTTCAACACCTATACCACCCTCAGCACACATTTCACCACACATACACCAACCTCGCCACATAAAAGTCGAAACACAAAAGTCGCCACTCAAAACTCGCCACGCTGTCCCAGAGCTGTTTAAAAGATGAAAATGAGCTGTGATTGGTTGCTATCAGAAACAGTTTTCTTTGTAGACAGTTTATTACCGTGCCAACACAGACCACACTCTGACACAAACTGCAGGGGGAGCCCAGTATCACACAGGATAGGATTAGATACACAGCTCAGCAGTCAGTAACACAGGAGAGGATTAGATACATGGCTCAGCAGTCAGTATCACACAGGATAGGAATAGATACACAACTCAGCAGGCAGTGTCACACAGGATAGGATTAGATACACAGCTCAGCAGTCAGTATCACACAGGATAGGATTAGATGCATAGCTCAGCAGACAGTATCACACGGAAGAGGATTAGATACACAGCTCAGCAGACAGTATCACACAGAATAGGATTAGATACACGGCTTAGCAGTCAGTATCACACAGGATAGGATTAGATGCACGTTTTTTATGTGCAATATAATCATTATAATTTGTTATAACTAACCACAGTTGGTTACTATGCCCAGGCAACGCCGGGCTCTTCAGCTAGTAATACATATAATTCAGTATGTGTATTGCCATTTTAGGCATATATCTAGAAAATTAAGGTGATAAATGAATGAACGCAATTCTGTTGTCTTGAAAAAAATATAATACTCTAGTGGGAACAACTAACAGTTTTTGAAACAGAAATTGGAAAAGAAATTAGCCTTGACAGCTCTGTATGCATAGGAACATAACTCATCCTGTTTGGAGTCATCCACCTGCAAAAGCATCCAGGCTTGACTTTCCAGTGTCTGACATTTTGCAATTACTCAAACACAAATACACTTGCCAAGCTTACTTCATGCTGACTGGAAATTGGCTTAGGTGTCTGTTGGATTTTGTATGGAAAATGCCAGTAAATATATAATTAGGGAAGAACTTGAAGTAAATGCTTAAGTTACGTGTCTCACATAATTATATGTATGTGGATACATTTATATGAACTGCTCAAAAAAAAAAGGGAACACTAAGATACCACATCGTAGATATCACTGAATGAAATATTGCAGCTGCAAATCTTTATTCATTACATAGTGGCATGCGTTGAGAACAAGAAAACCTAAAAATGATCAATGTAAATAAAACATTAATATCCCATGGAGGTCTGGATTTGGAAGGATACTCAAAATCAAAGTGGAAAATCAAATTACAGGCTGATCCAACTTCAGTGGAAATGCCTCAAGACAAGGAAATGATGCTCAGTAGTGTGTATGGCCTCCACATGCCTCCCACCGACACCTAGGCATGGTCCTGATGAGTCAGTGGATGTTGTCATCATGGATCTCCTCACAGACCTGGACTAAAGCATCCGCCAACTCCTGGACAGTCTGTGGTGCAATGTGACGTTGATGGATGGAGTGAGACATGATGTCCCAGATGTGCTCAATCGAATTTAGGTCTGGGGAAGTGGCGGGCAAGTCCTTAGCTTCAATGCCTTCATCTTGCAAGTATTGATGACACACTCCAGCCACATGAGGTCTGGCATTGTCCTGCATTAGGAGGAACCCAGGACCAACCGCACCAGCATTTGGTCTCACAAAGGGTCTGAGGATCTCATCTCGGTACCTAATGGCAGTCAGGCTACCTCTGGCGAGCACATGCAGGGCTGTGCGGCCCTCCAAAGAAATGCCACCCCACACCATTACTGACCCACTGCCAAACTGAAGGATGTGGCAGGCAGCAGATCACTCTCCACGGCGTCTCCAGACTCTGTCAAGTCTGTCACATGTGCTCAGCGTAAACCTGCTTTCATCTGTGAAGAGCACAGGGTGCCAGTGCCAAATTTGCCAGTCCTGGTGTTCTGTTGCAAATGCCAAGCGTCCTGCTCAGTGTTGGGCTGTGAGCACAACCCCCATCTGTGGATGTCGGGTCATTTTGCAGGGCTCTGGCAGTAATCCTCCTGTTCCTCCTTACACAAAGGCTGAGGTAGCGGTCCTGCTGCTGGGTTGGTGACCTCCTACGGCCCCCTCCACATCTCCTGGTGTTCTGGCCTGTCTCCTGGTAGAGCCTCCAGTCTCTGGACACTACACTGACAGACACAGCAAACCTTCTTGCCACAGGTCGCATTGATGTGCCATCCTGGATGAGCTGCACTACCTGAGCCACTTGTGTGGGTTGTAGAGTCCGTCTCATGCTAACACGAGTGTGAAAGCACAACCAACATTCATTCAAAAGTGACCAAAGATCAGTCAGAAAGCATTGGTACTGATATGTGGAACCACTCCTTTCTTGAGGGTGTCTTGATAATTGCCAATAATTTCCATCTGTTGTCTATTCCATTTGCACAACAGCATATGAAATTAATTGTCAATCAGTGTTGCTTCCTAAGCGGACAATTTGATTTCACAGATGTTTGATTTACTTGGAGTTATATTCTGTTGTTTAAGTGTTCCCTTTAATTTTTTGAGCAGTATATATACAGTAGCGTCTTTTCTAACCAGGGTATTTAAATCTAAAGGAGGCTTAGGTACAAGTTTGCCTGTCAGTAAAAAAATAAAACACAAGGCAATATTCATGTAATGTTTGCCCCTACGTTCAGTGACTGCATTGGGGTTTATGTGCGAACCTCTGCCAAACAGGATTCAGACATATGCGCTAAAGGGGCCGTTGACTACACAGATGCAGAAGGCGTCACAGTGTGCTCTTTCATGCATCATTTTCTGCCATGAGCTTTGGTGAGGAGGGAAATAAGATGTAGTCTACTGGAAGCATGGATACAGTGAAAATATGACTTTGTATCCTCTCCTTACACTTTTGCTTTGAGTGATAGGGGCATGCAGGTAATGTTTGCTGTCAGCACTCGTTTTATTATGTGTCCATCTGTAATCACTCCCCAACACATTGATTGACATTTTGCTCTGCACACACACACACACAGAACATACAAATGTTGCAGAGCTGGCTGTTAATCAAACTGCTAAGAAATTTACATGCATATAGATCAGAGGATCAGGTAAAATTTGAATTTACCTGTTCATGTTGGTTATGCCAAGAAATTTGGTTTGTAGAGAAGTTATTCTCTGTGAATTTTATGTCCCTTCTAATGCTCTGAAGTCTTTCAAGACCCCAGTGCATAATATACTTAATTTGTAAAAAATATAAAATATCCTTACATTTATTTCACCTCTCTGGCCCCATCTCCATCAAACATTCGGTCCTGGTAGCATCTTCTCATCCTTGGACATCTCACAGAGAGCTGACACTTTTTGCTTTGACTTAGGATTCTGTGCAAGTGTAAGGGTAGTCCAGGACTATAGTCATGGCCAGAGACACTAAAGCATGAGTGTCCAGGCCTTCCCTCACAGAAGAATACAATCCACTATACAGCATACCTGTGTCTCCGGGTTCGAGTTCCCCTGGGCACTTTCCAAGAGGCGATGGCCCCTTTTCGAGGCGACTCCCAGTAACTGAGACACAGTCTATGGTAACTTGAATGGTTTCTTTACTGACAACTTCACACAGTATATCCACAGCTAGCACATAATTGATAACACATCCATCTTTACTTGCTTCCTCAGCTTTCCCTACTTTGCTGACAATTCTATATGGCACGTTCCCAGACCAGACCATCTTAGACTGCTTCCCAGCTTCTTCCTGGCCTAACCTTGCTATGATGAAAATTCCTTCTGCCTGTTTCACCCCAGACTTGAAATCATCCGCCACCTGGTTAAGATGCCTCTGGAAAAGCATCTGACCTGTCTGTACTGCTCCCTGTAAAGCTACAGCATCTTTCTGTTCCTCACTCTGTCCAACTCCCGCCCTAAGAACGTCTGCCCAGGCTACGAGTCACCACATCTTCTCTACTGTTCTGATGTCCAATAGCCATGAATAACTTGGACTGTCGCTGCTTAATGCTGCGTGGCTGCCGAGACGTCCAGGGCCTATAGCCCATGAGGACACTTTAGGCACCCAGGCCCCGTCTGAACTAACTTCCTTCTAACCTAGCCTTAACTCCCGGCAGCCCCTCCCACACTTAATCCTATCCTACTAAGAGCTCTATATACTAGAGTGCCCCCTCTAGTGTCCCAAGGGTGCAATACACTTTCCCTATCTATAACATAGTATTATGCAATGAAAAACAACATATTTACAGCAAATGGTAACACATAACAGTGTGGCAATACCATTAATTCTGGGTGGTAATACATGACAACATGTAGCAGTACCACCGATTATTATAAAAATATTAAGAACACTAAAGGAGGCAGAGCAAGGAAATAGTATCATTTCACCCCATTACACTCCTCCTTTCCTTAAATTTGGTCATCCTGGACCAATCATTTCCCAAACTTTATTAACTACAATGCATACTCCGCACAGGGAGATCATACGAGGTAGTCACGTCCGATACGCACTGAAGCTTGTGTCCTATGCATGGGACAGCAGTCCTGGGAGGGCAAGCTCCCCCTTGCCTTGAGGGAAGTACAGTCTTTCTTTTTTTAGTCTCCAGCCGCGAAGACAGTCTCTGCTTTTCAAGCAGAATGGGCGCAACAGGCACAACAAAAACAATAAAGCAAAAAGGGTAAACAAAGCTTTGCTTCCATGTTGTTAATGGGCCACATCGGCCGTGTGGCTCTTCGACTGCAGAGCGTAGCAGGACTCCCTGCCCAATGGGGATGCATTACAGTCCCGGATTACCATAGGGTGCAACGTGCACAACTTTTTTTTTCAAACCAGAAATGTTCAACGGCACGCATCTTGTGTCATTCCTTTTATATCTGAGGTCATCTCTGTGGGGAGGACCTTGGAGATGGGAGTGGAAGGTTTGGATTATAGAGGATGTTACCCTAAGGCCACGTTCACACGTTCAATATTTGGTCAGTATTTGTAAGCCAATATCAGGAGTGAAACAATCAGAGAACAATTATAATAGAAACATGTGCACCATGCTAGAAATAGGAGGAAACCACTATGGCTAAATAGAGCTGTAAAGGGTACAATAAGTGACAAAATGAAAACATTTAAAGAATTAAAGCAAGAAGGTGGTGATGAGGCATTAAATAAATACAGAAAATTAAATAAATTCTGTAAAAAGCAAATCAAGACAGCAAAGATTGAGACAGAGAGACTCATTGCCAGAGAAAGTAAAATAATCCCAAAATGTTCTTTAACTACATAAATAAAATAAAACTAAAAAATGATAGTGTTGGTCCCCTTAAAAATAGTCTGGATGAAATGGTGGATGAGGATGATGAAAAAGCCAATAAGCTAAATGACTTTTTTTCCCACAGTATTTACACAAGAAAATACCATGAGGGATAACATGACCTGTGATAACAAAAATTCTACATTAAATGTCACCTGCTTAACCCAGCAGGAAGTACAGTGGCATCTAAAAACACTAAAGTTGAGATACACCACCAAGTACTGCAGTAATTAAGTACAGTCATTGATAGACCATTATTTTTAATCTTTAAAGATTCCATAATAACAGGATCTATACCACAGGACTGGTGAATAGCAAATGTGGTGCCAATGTTCAAAAAGGGGAGAAAAACTGAACTTGGAAATTATAGTCCAGTAAGCTTAACCTCTACTGTGGGTAAAATCCTGGAGGGTTTTGCACAAGATGATATATTTGTGTATCTGAAGAAGAATAACCTCATGACCCAATATCAACATGGGTTAATGAAGGACTGTTCCTGTTAAACTAATCTGATGAGTTTCTATGAAGAATTAAGTTCCAGACTGGACCAAGGGAATGCAGTTGACGTGATGTATATGGACTTTTCAAAAGCTTTTGATACGGTGCCACACAAAAGGTTGATACATAAAATGAGAACAGTGGGGATAGGGGAAAATATGTGTAAGTGGGATAAGAGCTGGCTCAGGGATAGGAAACAAATGGTCGTTATTAATGGAGCACATTCGGACTGGATCATGGTTAACAGTGGGGTACCACAGGGGTCAGTTTTGGGTCCGTTTCTTTTTAACACATTTATTAATGACCTTGTGGGGGGCATATAGAGTAGAATTTCAATATTTGCAGATGACACTAAACTCTGCAGGGTAATCAATACAGAGGAGGACAATTTTATATTACAGGAGGATTTATGTAAACCAGAAGCTTGGGATGATAAATGGCAAATGAGCTTTAATGGGGATAAATGTAAGGTCATGCACTTGGGCAGAAGAAATAAAATGTATAATTATGTGCTTAATTGTAAAACACTGGGCAAAACTGTCACTGAAAAAGACCTGGGTGTATGGGTGGACGACAAACTCACATTTAGTGGCCAGTGTCAGGAAGCTGCTGCAAAGGCAAATAAAATAATGGGATGCATTAAAAGAGGCATAGATGCTCATGAGGAGAACATAATTTTACCTCTATATAAGTCACTAGTGTGACCACACTTAGAATACTGTGTGCAGTTCTCCGGTGTATAAGAAAGACATAGCTGAACTAGGGTGGGTGCAGAGAACAGTGACCAAGGTTATTCGAGCGCTGGGAGGTCTGAAGTACCAAGACAGGTTATTACACTTGGGGTTATTAAGTATCAAAAAACGAAGGCTATGGGTTGATCTTATCACAATGTATATATATATATATATATATATATATATATATATATATATATATAAGGGAAAAGTACAAAGACTTTTCTAATGATCTGTTTACTATTAGACCTGTGACTGGGAAAAGGGGGCATCCTCTACGTCTGGAGAAAATAAGGTTTAATCATAATCTCAGATGCAGATTCTTTACTGTAAGAGCAGTGAGACTATGGAACTCTCTGCCGTATGATGTTGTAATGAGTGATTCACTACCAAAATTTAAGAAGGGACTGGATGCCTTTCTTGAAAAGTATATTACATGGTATATATGTAAGGGGAAGGAACTAACTAGGCATGTCTCCTATGTGAAGGGTCCGGAGCCGTCGGGGCTGTCACCTGTTTCAGGGTAGAAAGCTTGAGACTCCAGACCGTACTCTGAGTTTGAGAAAAGGGGGCATGGCTAAGCGGACAGAGCTGCAGCGCACAAAGGCTGACGCCAAAATGCACATCGGGGCTTGGCGCCTCCAGGGGACACCTGCTGCTGTGTGTGCACACTAAGGTAATTTATCCAAGAGGCACTAATTATAGTTACCTTTATTTGGTCTATTTAATATTGTGATCCATATCACTATCTTCTTTATATCTGCAATTGTTTTGGGCCCCTCCTGGATTACCTTTGCAATTTGCACTGAAATTTCCATTTAGCATCTTACTCAGCACAAGACACTTTCTTGTATTGCACTTTATGTACCCATTATAGCGGCACCTTTAGGGTGTTGATAATTTTATTTATGATATATTGTTAATAGCCAATTTTGTCCCTGCTGGGTTGCAATATTTTGGTATTTTTTTGGTGTCCCCTGTGTTGTGCCCTATTGTTCACCCACCATTTTCTTTCATTTTTTATATATTATTTTGTATTATCAATAAAGGATATATATTTTTATATTATTGGACACATTTAGTTTTTTTTTATTCTTTGTGTTTGGTCTATTCCCGATTTGTCCTCTGTATTGTCCATGGGTACACATATGGTGGTGTTATTGCTTTGTCACTGACTGTGTTTTTAGACCACATATTGCATATGTGCACCTCGCCTTGAGATTTTTAGTGTTTAGTTTCTATCTTTAACTTTGGGTACGCAGGCTGTGCGGATGTATGCAGATGCCTCCGCATGCGTCATTTTCACGCTGCGGTGACCTGCGTCGAAAGCAACATGTTGCATTTTGTTGCGGTCGTCGCAGTGTCAAAATGACGCATGCGGAGGCATTCGCATACATCCGCACGGCCTGGTACGCAATGTTAAAGATAGGTGCACAGGCCACATGCTGACATTGGCATAGATGAACTGCGCAGCCCTCCGCAGCTCTGCCGAATGCTAGTGTGAAATTAGCCTTAGAGAGGAAATTAGAGACAGAAGATGAGTGGCAGATGGAGATGTTAAAGTTACCCATGATGACAGAGGAAATGTCACAGTACAGAAAGGGCATAAGCCAGATTGCAAATTGATCTAGTAAGTGGTGGGATTGAACCAGAGTGCTGTTCACTACCCCAATTGCATGGAGAAGGTTTTGGAAAAGTCTGACAGCGCGGACTTGAAAAGAAGTGAACTTCATAAGTGGGTTGGTTGTGATGGCCGAGTGGTTAAGGCATTGGACTTCAACTCCAATGGGGTTTCCTTGTACAGGCTTAAATTCTGTTCACAGCATTGTGTTTGGTCATGTACCTGAGGCTTAGAAGGTTAACGCGCCTGTCTTGTAGCCAGGATGTAATAAGTTCAAATCTCAGGAGTGACTTTTTTTAAACACGTGAAGCACATAAATTAAACTGAAAGGGAGAAGATACCGATTAGATATTAGAAAAAACTTTTTGAAAAGAGGGTGATCAATGAGTGAAACAAGTTGCCACAAAAGGTGGTGAGTTCTCCTTCAATGGATGTTTTCAAATAGAGGCTGAACAGACATCTGTCTAAGATGGTTTAGTGAATCCTGCATTGAGCAGGGGGTTGTACATGATGACCTGGGAGATCCCTTCCAACTCTAACATTCTATGATTCTTAGTTACAGTACTGGGAGTAGTTACAGACTGGGGTGCCAAGGGCTTACCAGTAACTAACTCCAGGGCCCCACTTTTCAGCTACATGCAAAAGTGACATTATCCTCCATCACAAATTTAGATAGCAATAAACTGGATAGATTGTTAAATGAATGAGAAGCTGCTTTTATCTGTACATTGTGATTCAAGTATATTGTGACAAGTACAAGGGTGGTAGCCCATTCTTGCACAGGGGCCAACTGGAGGATTCTTCTGCTGGCCAGCCCAAGCCTGACTGGGGGAATAACCTGAAAAGCACACTTTGATGAAAGAAGCAGACCAACGCTTACACCTTGTCTGGCCTCAGGTCTGGGAGTATGAGAAAAATGTAGGCCACCATAAAAGAGATATGCCCTAGAAGTGGTGTCTGACTGCCGTATCCTGGTTTTATAAAGAGTCAGAAGGGTAATGGAATTTAAAATGAACAAGTTGTGAATGTAAGGGACTTTCTTACAAGCTGACTGGGAGCTACAGAGGGTACAAGTAAAAGAGACAATAGAAAACATGCAATAAATGTTCATGAGTTTAGACAGAATCCAAGCAACTGTTAATTCATTTTTTTGGAACGGGAAGAAATCTAGGGTGGCGTAAATTAAAGCTTATTATTTATCTAGTTTGGTTAAACATAGTGCATACTGGTTTAACAAAAATAACTCTCCTGCATGGACCCATCTAGAAGATTTGATTAATAACCACTGCCCCCTACAGGACACAATTGTTAATCACCTTTTTAGACCACACCTACCTAATCCTAAATCTCCTGTCTTCCAGGCGTGGACTAGTGCTTGTACTATACTAGCTAAAACTAACAAGAGAAGAAACAAACTAAAATTAACAACAAACTTCCCAATTTCCTTGCTCACTACCATCTATAAAATCGTTCTTCCGGATAATTGTAAGCAATCGGGAATCAAAAAAGTAAGAGACTTGCATAATTGTTTGAATTTTATACCCTTTAAAGAAGTCAAAGAAAAATGTAATCTAACTTCCCAAGACTTTATGTTCTTTTTAATTTTAAAAGATAGCATTCGTAAATTTATAAGCAACAAAAATCCGAAGGCAGAAATTATTGCTATATTATTAGAAAATTCTAATAATACATTTTTATGGAGCACCAAAAATTTTTATAGTTATTTAAATAAAAATAATACTTTCCATAAAAACTCGTATATGGTAAAGTGGGAATCAGAGCTAAATATTTCTATTAACCATGAACAATGGGAAAACGCTATCAGAAACTCATATTCGTCCAACATTTCTATGATCCTTCACGAGACTTTCTATAAAACCCTCGTTAGATGGTATTACACCCCTTCTCGCCTAGCTCATATTGACCAAAAGAACTCACCCTTATGTTGGAGGAATTGCGGACTATATGGTAATCTTTTCCATATTTTTTTGGAGTTGCCCTAAAGTTAAAAGCCTGTGGAAACAGTTATCGATATATGTTGACTCCCTTCTCAAGAGGCATTACCCGTTAACTCCAAAGGCCCTCTTCTCTCTATTGACCTTGAAGAGTTCGACCCTTCGCTAAGGTTTGTTATAATACATATTTTCCTGGTGGTTAGGGATTCCCTGGCAATGTACTGGAAAAGAGTGGATGTGCCAAAGTTTTCAGATATTTTGGAGAAAATCTCTTCACACTACTCTTTGGAACTACGCTTTGCTATTATTAATAATAACTTAAAGAAACACGCAAAGAAATGGGACAAATGGAAATCAATTTGTGTTACAGCTTAAACCAAAGATATACTTTATTGTTCAAATAATCAACGACACCTGCGCTACGGTATGGCTGATGGAATACTCTCACAGATCTGGTCAACACACAACCCTTTCTTTTTTCTTTTTTACTATACTGGACATTAAGTGCCTACAGTTTTTTTATTATATACACTTAAGTTAGATACAGTTTATACAGTTTACATCTGCATTAATTACATATGCAAAGCTATGGAAATATATATTTGGAGTTTTCTAGTTTTTATTGTCACCCCATTTCCCTTCCCTTCCCTTTCCACCCCCTCTTCTAATTGTACCCCCCTCGCACTTTTCCTAAAACCTTACATTTCCCTCCTCACTCCTCCCCTTATTACAACTTCAAAATCAATAAAAACAGTTAAATATAAATGTTCATGAGATTAGCAGGGCTTTTATGTGTAGCAGAGAAGGAATTAAATTCCTAGTACAAGGAGGGCCTGGATTAGGGGTGATGTTTTCTGTAACTAGGAAAGTGAGAATAGAAAAAGTGAGTAGATGGTTAATTAGATGGTTAATTCAATTGTGAGAATATTTACTGTGTTATATGATGGGAAAGGATAGATTACAGTGGTTTTAAAATGTGTAAAAAAGCATGTGATCTTTATGTAGGAAAGGGGAAGAGAATATGATTGATGCAGATATAGTGCACAGAAAGTGAGAAAATGTGGCAGATTTGAAAGAGTGCAGAATCTAGAACATAGATGAAGCAAACAGACATGGCAAATACATTTTGCAGCACAAGTCAAATAGAAACAATCTTGCCAAGCTTAGGCTAGGTTCACATTTGCATTCAGAAGGGATGGATGGCTGCCTACCTACTCCCTTCTTCCTCCCAGAAGCTCCGCCTCCGCTCCACCTACTTCTATATGAATCCTGCGTTTCCCTGATTAACTATCTTTAACATTGGGTATGCAGGGACATGCATTATATGCGGATGCATCCACATGCGGCGATTTGACGTGTGAGGGCGACCGCACGAAAATGCAAAATTGTGAACCTAGCCTTACCTGTCTTCTGCCCTGTCTAATTGCCATGTTAACTAATTAGCACTTTGACAAATAAGGACTACAATTTGTGACCAAGTGCTATCCTGCAAAGAATGCCTTCCCCTTGGCTACATCTACATTTATAGGGAAGTTTGTGCTTAGATCTAGTTCTAATTTAACTATTTAAATAATTTAGCAATTCACTTAATACTGGAGGAGCCAATGATATGGAAAGATAAACAAAAAAACTAGAAGGCAAGCTAGAACCTTAACTACTTAGTGACAACTAATATGTATTTTTACTGACCTGTGTTTTAAGATAATAGAATCTCCTTACAGGTAAAAATGCAGCAGCTATCAACTGTACACTATAGCTGACCCACTACTGCATGAGCCATGATCGGTATTGGCACCGACCATCATTACTCAACCCCTTAGATGCTGCTGTAAATAGTGACTATAGCATTGTGATGGTTAACGGAGTGTGGGGGCTCCCTCTTTATTGGCACCATGAGATCATGGCTACGTTGCCCTAATGGTTGCCATGCTAATTCCCCTCCAATTAACGGTCTAAGAGTCTGCCGACTATAGTGCCCTCTTTAGAAGATAGCAACATTTAGGTGATAAAAATAAACCTGACCGCAGCTTTGAATATATTGAGGGGTACTATTTTTAAAATGTGATCAGTTTTCAGGGTTTTTCAATATATAGGTCCCCCAAAGTCACTTCAAAACTGAATAGGTCCAGAAAAAATATACGTTTTGTAAATTTACTTGAAAAAAAAAAAAAATTACAGCTACATTTTTAAACCTTCTGAAATCCTAAAAAATGAACATTTTACATTTGATGCTGATGTAATGCAGACATGAAATAAACTTTTGTGTGTGCTATTACTACCTAGCTTAAAGAGGTTCTCATTCAAAATTTAAACATTGCAAATTTTTCAAAATTTTTATTGCAGCAAATTGACAAATGACCGATCTGAAAAAATTGGCCTGACCACTTAGGGGATAACACTTTGAGGAGTAAGACACTATTCCATTTTGGAAAAGACACTATAAAATGAATACATAAACTGCATTTTGCAAAGTGAGAAGAAATGTTCAGGCTTTAGAAGAGTTAGCACATTACAAAATGATGTATACCATAAATTAAGTCTTCATAAAAGCCAAGAAGCCAGCGCCTGGGGGAGGGGAGGGCTGCTGTATGTGTGTACAGCAGCCTAGATCAATCACTATGAAGACAGATAGAATGGCGTGCATAACCAAGCGCGTATGGCAAAAAGTGGGGGTCAGCCACAAATAAATAACAAACAAAAAAGCCAAGAAGCCAGTGCTGCCTATGGTCAGCACGCAATGCATAAAGTGCACATGCACATATTAAATCTTGCAACTATTGTATTGCTTTGGTTTATGGGGATAGAAGTATGAAAAGGCACAATTTTATTCACAAGGCTATTATGCTAATTCTTACCACCATTATAGCTCCTGCCATATAAAGAAAGCCAGGGAATGGGTAATCACATGTTGAGTGGTAGTGGAGTGCTTAGAGTTTTAACTGGTGAAACCTGTAAAATCCCTTTAATACATTACGCAGATTAAAAATTACATTTGCAAAGTAGCCATACAGATTGCTTCACAACTAAATTACTATCTGTTATGCTTACTAAATTCACCGTCTTCCACATCACCGAAGACAAAAAACTATTTCCCAAATTAAATATTGATGGCTCTATTGTAGCATCCCAAAGAGCGAAATGGCATTGCACAACTGTTTATTTTAATACACATGAACATTGATGTGCTATCAAGATGGAATGTCCCTGTGTAAATTATATTCATCATGAATCCAAGTAGATAATTTATTACATGTGAATTTGAAACATTCTGAAGTATGAAATGGAAAATCCATGTTTAAGAGTAAGTCCTAGATAAAAGTTGTCAGGAGAGAGCCTGAAAGCTCAAGAAGGTCAGATGCAAGAGTTTTCAAACTATTGTTCTCCTTTACAAGGTAATTTTAACTCTTTTTTTCGTTATAACAATATTTCAATTTGTAGAATACTTGAAAATACAGCACAAATTTTTAGAATGATAAATGGCAAAGTGACCAGAGATGAGTGTATTGATGCATGGATGATTGACTTCAAGTTGAATTCCCTACAAATTGAAACACTTTCAAGCAACTACCTCTTCCGAAAAGCCTACAACCTGCAGTAACCACCGATCCACCAAACCGCTGCACGACCAGCTCTACCCTCGCCTACTGTATTCTCACCCATCCCTTGTAGATTGTGAGCCCTCGCGGGCAGGGTCCTCTCTCATCCTGTACCAGTCGTGACTTGTATTGTTTAAGATTACTGTACTTGTATGTATTATGTATACCCCTCCTCACATGTAAAGTGCCATGGAATAAATGGCGCTATAATAATAAATAATAATAATAACTTGATTTCCGAGCATCAGCTAAAAGAAAAATTACAGACGCCTGTTCATAGACTTCTGAAAACTCAGAGATTGGGCTAATGGAGTCAGTGTGGCCAGGCAAGCTTCCCTATTATGCCCTGCAGCAATCACATAACATGGTCTAGTGCGACAATCAGGAGGGCTATCACAGCCAATTTAAAAAATGGGGACTGACTAAGGCCTGCATTTTATTCTTGTTCAAATAGTCATAAAATAGTTAGGTGAGCTCACCAGTAGATTCTAGAAGGTGAACAGAATTCCATTCTGATCCCTACGTGGCAAGACAACAAATGCAAGAAAAATACCATCCAACAAAGAAAAAGAAGCAAAACCTAAAATTACAAGCTTTATTAGAAATGTAAAATATCACAAAATCCATAAATAGACATGATAGTACGGGGAACAAACACACAAAGAACCCGCACGTGGGGTAAATAGCAGCGTTACATATAGAACAGTCTCATAATTTCCCAGGTATGCAAATAAAGCCACAGGAATGCGCAGATTTAGTCTTATTATAAGTGCATAATAATATGTAGAAGCGCTGAATATAATGAGACATATAAAGAGGCAGAAATTGACCAAGTTGAGAGTACTGGGTAGTATAACATATATGAGCACTAGTAACAATACGAGTACAAGCCCAGTATATACCCAGGCATTAATGCAAAGTGGTTGTTACAGCATATTTACCTTAAAGTGCGGCCAGGAGACCCCTGACGCGCGTTTCGCGTTAGCTTTCTCAAAGGGGAACCCCTTTGAGAAAGCTAACGCAAAACGCGCGTCAGGGGTCTCCTGGCCGCACTTTAAGGTAAATATGCTGTAACAACCACTTTGTTGGTTGTTTGGTAGGCTTTATTTGCCTACCTGGGAAATTATGAGACTGTTCTATATGTAACGCTGCTATTTACCCCACGTGCGGGTTCTTTGTGTGTTTGTTCCCCGTACTATCATGTCTATTTATGGATTTTGTGATATTTTACATTTCTAATAAAGCTTGTAATTTTAGGTTTTGCTTCTTTTTCTTTGTTGGATGGTCTTTTCATGGAGCATCTTGCCTATTAGGCTTTTGTTGTTTTGGATAATTGCAAGAAAAATAGTTCCACCTCCCAAGTAAAATTAAGAAAGATTTTGTCTTTATTGCAAAATTGCTAAAAATTGCATGACACTAGAGCTAATACACATGGACAAAAATACAAGGCTACACATTTCGACCACAGCTTTTTAAATAAAATTAAAAAGAATAAAACCATATTCCTCACCTGTTCGAGGATAATCCATTTGTTCTTTGAAGAACTCAAGCTCTGCTACATCTGGATTGCATGGCTGAGCGGTGGCATGATGCAACCACTCAGCCATGAATCCAGGCCACACTGAGCTGAGCTTGGGACACAGTTTCAGTTACGAACGGTAACATCATAGAGATTAACGACAGCTGTTCCCACTCTCAGTTCAGTGTGAGCCAGCAATGAGCTGTGGTAATCTTCATGACTTCAATAATTAACAGTAATAAATAGGAAAAAGAGAGTAGGGAATGTTTATTTACAATAAAGGAGTCTGTGTCTTTCTTTTAATTAAAGGACTTTATTTTTTACAATATTACAGAAAAAAGCAGACATCAACCCCAACCCTATTACCCCACTTGCCACCGCACCAGTGCAAGTGGGAAGAGTGAGGTTAAGCTCCGGATTTGGCGCATCTTATGGATGCGCTTTTTCTGGGGTGGCTTAGTTCTGATGTTCTTAGCCTAGGAAGGGGCCGCTTCCCAGGCTATTAATATCAGCCCAAAGCTGCCTGTTTAGCTTTTGCTGGTTAATTTTTTTTCTGGGGTCCCCCTTAACCTAACCAGTAAAGACTAAGCAAACAGCTTATGAGCTGTTATTAATAGTCTGGGAATCTTTTGGTATGTTGTCTCCTTATCCAGATTAGTTACATCAGCCCCCAGTGGTTGACTTCCTCTATGTTGGTTATGAAAATTACACAGGAACCCACGCCTTTTTTAAATTATTTAGTTTAAACATGATGTGCACAGCAGGTGTTGAATACAACTGCCATCAATGTCGCCGGTCGCGTTGACCTCAGGGAGACCAGGCGACAATGATGAGAGCTGCCTCCACCTGCCCTGCCTGCCTGAATATCAGCCAAACCTGCCTGCACCTGCCATGCCAATCTATATATAAGCAGGATCCGCCTACACCTATCTAGCCAGCCTGCAGGTCAGCTGGACCCTCCTGTTCCTGCTATGTCAGCCTGTATATCAGCAGGATCTGCTTGCACCTACCGTGCAAATCTGTGTATCAGCCAGCCATGCTCTCCTTGGACCATGGCACAGTTATTCTTCCACTCCTATTGCAGTTTTCATTGGCTATGGAATTCTACTGGCTCTGTCTTCTTCCATCACACTGTTTGTACTAACCTGGAAAATCATATTGCGTACCCATTTTTACTGCACAATGAATATTGTAAAAACAAAACAAGAAAAAAATGAAGAAATTGCATTTTTTTTCAGAATTTCAACTCATATGGATCTTATTCCAAATTTTTAGTATATAGTACACTAAAATGAAAAGTGTCATTCAAAATTACTGCTTCAAAAAAGCTCTCCTACAACTATATTGAGGAAAAATTAATGTAAAAAAATGTAAAAAAATTGTGACTCTTGGAAAAAGGGGAGGGAAAAATGAAAATGTAAAAAAATAAAAATCATCTTGGCCCAAGGGGTTAAAGTATTTGCCCATCTTTGCATATTGTACCTCAGACAAACATCTTTCATGATCACTCTGCGAAAGTGGTTTCCTAGTTTTATTTACTTGCTGGCTCTCCTGTAATCACTTTTAAACCTAATTGTATCTTTTCATCTTTTCTGAATATATAATAGCTGTCCTTGCTCGCAGCCTTTTCTTCTACACTGTAGAAAAAATATCCTAAAAGACAGTATCAGTGCCACGTAACAATACTTAGGCTGCACAAAGTGCATCACTATGTATCTAATTTGCTCTAAATATCCATCCATGTGGAATAATAGTAGGTAACGTTAGAATATTTGTTCCTAGAAGTATTAATTATCTAGCGTATTTCACTGCGTTTTTATATCATCAATAAAAATTGCTCATGGATTGAAAAACAGTAAAATGTGCAAGAAAATGAGCATCAGTCTTTTCACATCTCTGAAAAAGAATAAACAAGCTCAATTTGTGATTAATTTTCCATCCGTGTGACTATAACAACTCCAGATGGTTCCACTTCAGCTGTTGTTTTTTTTTGCCAGGTATAGTAATGGTAATTATAAAAGTAAATCGATGGTTGGTAACAAGCTGCTTTAGGAATCGATTGAGCGCAAAGTCTTGAAGGCTACATCAATATCAAAATAACTATAATAATCATTGCTATTAAAACATAGCATCTTTTGGGCTTATATATTGAACTGTCTCATCTATATAGAGTTATAGTTGCTTTTAATGTCAAAAGTCCCATGCTGATTTTTAACATTGTCTCTGAACTTGCACATAAAGTTCAGATGTACAGAAACTGGTCTAACACCTAAAAGTTGCTTCTTTACTTTATCAATTTTAGTCATCCTGAAATGGACTCAATTTAACATTTATAAAAGAGCTTCATCATATATTACATCTACAACCTAGACTTAACCCCTTTGTATGTTGTAATAATACATCCCTGTGCCCTGGGTCTATTTGACCAAGGATGGATTATTACGTTATCATGATCGCCCGGGCACACGGACTGTGCGCGGGTGATCGCCACCGAGTGTCAGCTGATTCTGACAGAAGACACCAGGCATTAAGTGCCAGGAGCAGTCACACATCGCTGCAGGCACTTTAACCCCCTAAATGCTGCGATCAAACATGATCGAACCCTCCTGGAGCTGGCAGAGCAATGGCTCTGCCCTTGAATCAGAGATCCCGTGGCTTGACGTGGTGTTTCGATCGTTGCCATGTTGACCCGATGTCGAAATGATGTCATCCAGATCACCAGAGGTAGAAAAGTTGCTTGATCATGTGCAATGCATGATCAGCAACTTTCTCTGTTAGTGCAGATATGACAGTTTGTACAGGACAGGGTTGATGCTGCATCCCCATGCTGTACACTTAATCAACCTGCAAAAAATGATAGAAATGCCAAACATGTGGGCGGTAAATGTGGTTTAGGCCCACGATGGTGCTCAGAAATGAGGGGGAATTTCGATTTTGTATTGCAGAAATTGATGAATCTCTTTTGGGGGGGGGGGCGAGGAGCTATGGCTTTTCCAGAGCCTTTGTACTACCAGTAATGTGGAAGCCCTCTATATTTCCATTAACAAATGACAGAGCTGAGTGGGGACTTGCTTTTTTTGTGGATGGAGTTGAAGCTTTTGTAGGGAACTTTTTCCAAAACATTTGGGATCGCATTTATCTGGTGCAGAATCCCCCCTCAAGTGACCCCATTTACCCCTTTGGGAATTTATCTACAGGTGTAGTGATGATTTTGACCCCATGGGTGTTTTCTAGAAACAAGCAATAGTGGATATTGCTGAGTAAAAATTGTAAGCTGCTATTGTAGTGCCCGTACATTGTAGTCCCTAGTATGTTGTAGTCACCAGTATGTTGTAGTCACCAGTACGTGGTAGTCACCAGTATCTGGTTGTGCACAGATCATGCTTCTGATCAGTGCGATTACAGTGATACCACATTTATATTTTTTTATGTTTCAGTGCTCTAATGTGGTGCCCCCAGGAGTATAGTCGCCACAGTGGCTTTGCCTTCCTCCAGAGGAGGGTAATGCCAGGCTTGGAGGCAATGATGGGTCTCTCTCGCAGTCAATCCATACATGCAACACAGTTCAACTCCAGGCCAGCTGGGGGAACTCTGAACCAGGACTAAGGGGAGGGGTGCCTTCTGGGGGCTAAGAGGAAGGAGTGGTCAGTTAGTCTGCGGAGGGTGAAGTGTGCAGATGCGTGGAAAGAAGCTGGAGGTTGATCTAGGAAGGAGAGCTCCCTCAGATTGAGAGCGCATGAACTGGAGCCTGGTCTCCACGGCTGTACGGATACTAAAGGTCCTACAGCAGATACCAGAGGAGTAGGAGGCTGTAAATGCCCTACTCCCATCTAAGACTTGAGGCACAATAGCAGCTTGGATAAAGAGCCAGGACTAAAGAGGAGTCACCGAGAGAGGCTACAGCTGTCTGCCGTGCAAGTGAGCTTCTTGGGAGCATCTGACAGGAGGAACTCTAGAGTAACTAAGTACTGGAGTGCTTCACACCACAAGGCGCTAGGAAGGAGACTGCACAGCCCGTCTGTGAGAGAGAGTCCCTGAGTTGCTTCCAGGCTAGCCTGCTCCAATACCGTCTGTAATCAGGACCCTAGACTGCAGTTATCAAGTAATTGTACAGAAATTGCACCCCGCTGTGTCTTGTCTGCTTCCTACCCTTACGGCGCTGCTACATCACCGTGCAAACCACCGCTACACTGCCCTGGGACATTAGCCCTGCCTGTGGAGGGCTATACCATCACTGCTGCACCACACCATCTGTCCCGGCGGAGCTGTCTGTAGCGTCAGCTTAACATCTCCCTTGCCGAACACCACAGGTGGCGTCACGAACTATTCTATTCCATTAACTACAACCCCACATTACTTGGGCGCCCAGGACCACGGACCGGGTCACTGCTGCTGTGACACATCCCCCTGACACCAGCCCAATACCGAGTACCCCACAGCCCTGGGAGGGCGACCCACTTACAAAATAAAAACTATTTTATAGAAAAAAATAGGTATTTTTGCATTGCTTTATTCTGAGAGCTATAACTTTTTTATTTTTCCACTGATCGAGCTGTATGGTGACTTCTGGTGACTAGATTACATTTTCAGAGATACCATTTTTATTTACATTGGTCTTTTTGATTGCGTTTTACAGTTGTGGCCAAAAGTATTGACACCTCTACAATTCTGTCAGATAATGCTCAGTTTCTTCCTGAAAATGATTGCAAACACAAATTCTTTGTTATTATTATCTTCATTTAATTTGTCTTAAGTGAAAAAAACACAAAAAGAATTGTCCTAAAGCCAAATTGGATATAATTCCACACCAAACATAAAAAAGAGGGTGGACAAAAGTATTGGCACTGTTCGAAAAATCATGTGATGCTTCTCTAATTTGTGTAATTAACAGCACCTGTAACTTACCTGTGGCACCTAACAGGTGTTGGCAATAACTAAATCACACTTGCAGCCAGTTGACATGGATTAAAGTTGACCCAACCTCTGTCCTGTGTCCTTGTGTGTACCACATTGAGCATGGAGAAAAGAAAGAAGACCAAAGAACTGTCTGAGGACTTGAGAAACCAAATTGTGAGGAAGCATGAGCAATCTCAAGGCTACAAATCCATCACCAAAGACCTAAATGTTCCAGTGTCTACCGTGCGCAGTGTCATCAAGAAGTTTAAAGCCCGTGGCACTGTGGCTAACCTCCCTAGATGTGGACGTAAAAGAAAAATTGACAAGAGATTTCAACGCAAGATTGTGCGGATGTTGGATAAAGAACCTCGACTAACATCCAAACAAGTTCAAGCTGCCCTGCAGTCCGAGGGTACAACAGTGTCAACCAGTACTATCCATCGGCGTCTGAGTGAAAAGGGACTGTATGATAGGAGACCCAGGAAGACCCCACTTCTTACTCCGAGACATAAAAAAGCCAGGCTGGAGTTTGCCAAAACTTACCTGAAAAAGCCTAAAACGTTTTGGAAGAATGTTCTCTGGTCAGATGAAACAAAAGTAGAGCTTTTTGGGCAAAGGCATTCACATAGAGTTTACAGGAGAAAAAAAGAGGCATTCAAAGAAAAAAACACGGTCCCTACAGTCAAACATGGCGGAGGTTCCCTGATGTTTTGGGGTTGCTTTTCTGCCTCTGGCACTGGACTGCTTGACCGTGTGCATGGCATTATGAAGTCTGAAGACTACCAACAAATTTTGCAGCATAATGTAGGGCCCAGTGTGAGAAAGAGGGATGGCCTTCGTGGGTGGAGCCTGCCGCAGAGCGCAAAGAAGCGAAGTGCCGCGCGGGAAGAGAGGACAGCGTGCGAGAGGAGGAGCTGAGGCCTACAGCCCAGAGCGTCGGGCCTGTGAAGCGGCCGCCGGTGAGCTCACACAACCCCCCGGCCCTGGCTAATGTTAACTAGGAGGGGAGAAGATGTCCGCGCCAAACGGCGATGCAGCAGCAGGCGCTGTTGCTATCCCCGCGGTACCGCCAGGAGGAGCGCCCGCCGCAGCGGTCCCCATAATGCCGCTATCCATGCCCTACATCCCGGGAGCGGCCTGGCTACCGCAGTACTCAGGTGAGTCACACACCCTTGGTGAATTTAAAGAGAGACTGTGCAGTTTTTTCAAAGTCTACCCTCTGTCTGAAAGCCAGAAAGTAAATATCCTGATTGGACAGCTAACGGGTGCAGCGCTGAGAGAAGTGAAAGCCTGGCAGGTCACTGATAAAGAGACTGTTGCAAAGGTACTGGCCAAACTGAAGAGCACCTTTGACACCCGCACTGCAGCTGAAATCAAGATGAGGTTCTTTGGCTGTAAACAGAAGGCGCAGGACAGTATCAGGGACTATGTTCTCAACCTGCAGGAGGCGCAGCAAGCAGTTAAGCAAGTTGATCCTGACAGCATAAAGGAAGAAGATAAACTGTTGAAGGAGCAGTTCATTGAGGGACTCCTGTCCAGTACCCACAGAGGGCAGTTGCGTATCATAACCTTGCAAAACCCTGATCTGGACTTTGCTGAATTTAAGGACAGGGCTATTTGGGTACTGCAGGAATCCACGGACAGCCGTCCAGCCCCCCAGAGGCGCCTAACGATCACCTACCATCAGGAAGCCCCATCTTTCCCTTCCATCCCTGTGGAGGCTGATGCCCAAACTCTGGATAAAGATCACACTGAGGAGCTACGTCTTCAGGTCCAGGAGTTGACCAAAGGAATTGCTGCACTCACCAAAACTGTGCAGTCCCTGCAGGTGTCCTCCAAAGACAAAATCCAGCTTGCTTCCAGTCCAGAGGATGTCCCGTGGCTCCAGAGGAGGAGAGCCCCGCCACTTTGTGGAAGGAACAATGATCGCTATGACCAGGATGGACGTCCCATCTGTCGTTGTTGTCACAAGGCAGGCCACCTTGCAAGATATTGTCCTTTAAACGAGCAACCCCTGGGGCAGAGTGCCAACCCCCAGGAGTAGGATCCCAAGGAACTGGAGAGCCAAGTATGTGGGAGGGAGACCAATCCTTCCTGTGGTGATTGATGGCATCCCCATGAACGCTTTGCTGGATACTGGCTCCCAGGTGACCACTATGCCGTACATTCTGTATAAAAGGTATTGGGCTGATTCTGAACTCACCCGTGGCCCAACTGATGAACTGACATAGTTGCCAGTAATGGACAGTCTTTGCCGCAGATTGGGTGTAAAGAGATTACTGTCAAAGTGGGTCGGGTAGAGCTGAAATCTCAGGGCCTGATAGTTGTTGATATTGATAAACGTGAATGTAATCCCATGATGACTCTTGGTACAAATGTAATTGAAAACTGTCTGTCCGAGGTTATTGTCTTGTTGCAACAGGTGGCTGAGACTGCTAGTTCCGGAGAACAACGAGTCCTGCAGAAGGAGATCTGAGCCCTGATGCAAAGACAACAGGTGGAACTCTCTGGCGGAGAGATTGGCAGCGAGTGATGTCTTCCCCATTGCAATACCCCCCAGATGTGAAATGTTGGTTTGGTGTCGGGCAGCTATAGGTCTTAGAGGGAGAGATTACCAGGCATTGGTAGAACCAGTATACTCTGACAGCAGGCCCACTGTCCTGACAGTCAGAGGGGTGGTTGATGTCAAAAAAGGGAGAGTACCTGTACGCCTTTTGAATTGTGGGGAAGAGGAAGCCACAATACCTCGGTACGCCACAGTTGCTAAGCTGCTCACTGTAATAATAACTCTTTGCAGGCAGCAGAACCCTTGGTCTCCTCTGATCAGGTGGAGGACAATGGCTCTGTGAAGCAGCCAGATGAGTGGTGTCAGCAACTGCAGGTGGGAACTGATTCTACACCTTCATACCAGAAAAATGGGGTTTACAGAGTAACACAAGAGTATGAGCGAGTATTCAGCAAACACCCACTAGATTTTGGGCAGGCAAAAGGGGTTCAACATCATATCTCCACGGGAGATCATCCACCCATAAAGGAGAAGTACAGACCTATACCCCCAACACAGTAAGAGTGTACTAAGAGTATGTTGAGAGAGATGAAGGAGGCTGGGGTTATCAGAGACAGTTGTAGCCCCTGGGCAGCCCTAATAGTGTTTGTAAAGAAAAAGGATGGTTCCATGAGAATGTGTGTTGATTACAGGAAAATTTACAGCATTACACATAAAGATGCCTACCCATTACCTAGAATTGAGGAATCATTGGCTGCACTTAAAACTGCTAATTACTTTTCCACCTTGGATCTCACTAGTGGGTATTGGCAGGTTCCCGTGGCAGAGGCAGACAAGGAGAAAACCGCATTCACCACTCCATTGGGTCTCTGTGAGTTCAATTATATGCCATTTGGGGTCTGCACTGCTCCAGGAACATTTCAATGGCTGATGGAGTGCTGCCTGGGACACAAGAACTTTGAGACGGTCCTGTTGTACCTGGATGATGTTATTGTTTTCTCCAAAACCTATGAAGATCATCTGGAGCACCTGGCTGAAGTGTTTGAAGCTTTGTCCAATTTTGGCCTGAAGGTGAAGCCCTCCAAGTGTCACCTCCTGAAGCCCAAGGTGCAGTACCTCGGTCATGTGGTCGTGCAGAAGGTGTGGCACCAGATCCTGACATGGTCACAGTCATCCGGGACTGGCCGAAGCCCAGCAACCTTCATGAAGTGCGCCAATTCCTTGGACTGGTAGGCTACTACCGAAGATTCATCAAAGGCTTTACTGAAATAGCCACCCCTATGCAAAATCTCCTGGTGGGGCAGTCCAAGAAGACCAAACAGAAAAATTCCACCTTTGAATGGACTGAAGAGTTGGAGAGATCCTTCACCCGGCTGAAGATGGCTCTCACAGGTGACAAAGTTCTGGCCTACCAAGATTATGACAAACCATTTGTGCTGTACACAGATGCCAGCAACGTGGGACTAGAAGCAGTACTGTCGCAGGTGCAGAATGGGAAAGAAAGAGTGATCTCCTATGCCAGCAGGAAGCTGCGCCCCACTGAAAGGAACATTGATAATTAGAGTTCTTTCAAGCTGGAGTTCTTTGCCATAGTCTGGGCCGTCACCGAAAGGCTCAAACATTACCTAGCCTCTGCCAAGTTCACTATCTTCATGGACAACAACCCGTTGATGCATTTGGACACTGCAAAACTAGGTGCACTGGAACATCGATGGATGGCTCGACTATCGAATTATGAGTTTACTATCAAGTACCGGGCAGGGCACAAGAATGCCAATGCTGATGCGCTGTACAGAATGGCTAACCTACCAGATGCAGGCGAAGACCCTAAGGCTCTTGAAGAGATAGAGCTACCTCCCTTCCACCGGCCACTTGCGGCCCAGCGTGCTCAAGGAGTGAGAAACAGAAGGTCTGGCTTGAAGGAGGTCACCCTGAATCCGTTGCCCCATCATGATTGAGCAGAAATGCAAGATAGTGACCCTGCAGTCCACCTGGTGAAAGAGCTGCTGACACGAGCTGACTCACGTCCAGAGTCGGATGCTCCTGAAGAAACTCAGCAGTTGTGGAAGGAGAGAGGCTGGCTGTTCATTTATGAAGGGAAGCTGTGTCGGAGGAGCATCAATGCACACATGAGCTGGTCTGGCAGGTGATAGTCCCAAAGAGAGAGGCATCAATGGTCCTGGAAGCATACCACAATGGAGCTGGACACTTCAGATGGAAGAAGTTAGAAGTATTGCTCCGAGAGGTTCAACTGGGCTGGTATGAGGAAAGCCATTGAGAGGTGGTGCTGGGAGTGTGGACAATGTAACCTGCGCAGAAAGGATCGAGACAGCCAGAGAGCTCCCCTACAGCCAATCATCACCAAACAGCCCCTTGAGTTGGTAGCCCTGGACCATGTGAAGCTGGTTCCAAGCCGGTCAGGCTACATCTATGCACTTACCATGGTGGACCACTACTCAAAATTCCTGGTAGTTGTGCCTGTCAAAGATCAAACAGCTAGGACAGCAGCCAGAGCATTCCAACAGCACTTCTGTAGACCTCATGGGTATCCTGAAAGAGTGCTGACAGATCAAGGTCCAGCTTTCGAGGCAGAAGTGTTCCAAGAGTTCTGTAACCTTTATGGTTGTAAGAAGATCTGGACAACACCGTATCACCCACAGACCAATGGCATGTGCGAGAAGATGAACCAGGTAGTGATTGACCTCCTGAAGACTTTGCCCTTGGAGGAGAGGAATCTGTGGCCAGAGAAGTTGCCCGATCTGGTGGACCTCTACAACCATATCCCAGTGAACTCCACCAACTTTACCCCAGCCTATTTAATGAGAGCCAGACCTGGTAAACTGCCTATTGACTTAGACATGGGAGTCCTGACCCCAGATGCTGACTGGGACACGGAGAGGCAGCAACAGTACAGGAGGGTTCAAGAATGTGTGGAGAAGAGTCTGGCCCAGGCAAGGCAGAAGCAGGAGAAGCTTTACAATCAAAATGCACCTGCCGCTCCTTTGTTGCCTGGAGAACAGGTTTTGAAAAGAAAGAGAAAATTGCACAAATTGGATGATCAGTGGGAAGCTGAACCTTATACCATTCTGCCCTCGAACTTTGATAATACTAAGGTATGCCTTGTGAGTAAAGATGGAGGAGAGACCTCAGCAGCGGTATCGAGAGATCATTTGAAGTTGTGTCCTGACCAGTTGAAAGAAAGGAAAGAAGAATCAGATAACATCCAACCCATGGTGGAAGAAGAGAAGGTTAGCACAGTGCTTGGAGAATTCCCTGCGAATTGGACTAGAGTGAACGATGTTATAGTGGTGCTAGTGTTGATATTTCCTCAAGTGGTAGCACAAGAAGAAGTGACTCAAGAAAATCAGGAAAATCAGGTAGCAGATGCCACACCAGCAGTGGAGCCAGAGAACCCTCGCCCTGCCAGTGGTGAATCTGCCATACCCCTGGTGAGTCTAAGAGTCGGTAGGAGAATGCTACCCAGTTTGCCCACACTAGATTTACGCAGGTCTACCCGCACCACACAAGACATACTACCAGTTAGATATCGTATATAAAGTAATGTAATTGTTGAAATTGTGTAAATATGTAACTGTTCTTCAAGTTTTGTGCCTACAGGTAACCTGTAAGAGTTTCCTTTGGAGTTAGTTTCATGGACACTGAACCACAGGACTTGTGTGTGGTCAAAAACTTTCACCATTTGCCCAGGAATGGACCATGGACATTGATGCTGGACTTATCATCATAGGACCATTTTTGAGCTCTTGGTTTTTGTACATTTTT
Organism: Dendrobates tinctorius; assembly: GCF_039654945.1. Lineage (NCBI taxonomy): Eukaryota > Metazoa > Chordata > Amphibia > Anura > Dendrobatidae > Dendrobates > Dendrobates tinctorius. Next base: position 50,222,190 of record NW_027361684.1, read on the forward strand.
CCCTTTTTCAAATCTTGTACAAATTATTAGTGTTCAATTGTTTATATGTTAATCATGTTTTCTTTTGTTCAGCCCAGGAGTACTGACTTGCACTAGGGGGGAATGTGGCGCCCCCAGGAGTATGGTCACCACAATGGCTTTGCCTTCCTCCAGGGGAGGGTAATGCCAGGCTTGGAGGCAATGATGGGTCTCTCTCGCAGTCAATCCATACATGCAACACAGTTCCACGCCAGGCCAGCAGGGGGAACTCTGAATCAGGACTAAGGGGAGGGGTGCCTTCTGAGGGTTAAGAGGAAGGAGTGGTCAGTTAGTCTGCGGAGGGTGAAGTGTGCAGATGCGTGGAATGAAGCTGGAGGTTGAGCTAGGAAGGAGAGCTCCCTCAGATTGAGAGCGCACGAACTGGAGCCTGGTATCCACGGTTGTACGGATACTAAAGGTCCTACAGCAGATACCAGAGGAGTAGGAGGCTGTAAATGCCCTACTCCCATCTAAGACTTGAGACACAACAGCAGCTTGGATAGAGAGCCAGGACTAAAGTGGAGTCACCGAGAGAGGCTACAGCTGTCTGCCGTGCAAGTGAGCTTTTTGGGAGCATCTGACAGGAGGAACTCTAGAGTAACTAAGTACTGGAGTGCTTCACACCACAAGGCGCTAGGAAGGAGAGTGCACAGCCCGTCTGTGAGAGAGAGTCTCTGAGTTGCTTCCAGGCTAGCCTGCTCCAATACCATCTGTAATCAGAACCCTAGACTGCAGTTATCAAGTAATGGTACAGAAATTGCACCCCGCTGTGTCTTGTCTGCTTCCTACCCTTGCGGCACTGCTACATCACCGTGCCAACCACCGCTACACTGCCCTGGGACATTAGCCCTGCCTGTGGAGGGCTATACCATCACTGCTGCACCACACCATCTGTCCCGGCGGAGCTGTCTGCAGCGTCGGCTTAACATCTCCATTGCCGAACACCACAGGTGGCGTCACAAACTATTCTATTCCATTAACTACAACCCCCCATTACTTGGGCGCCCAGGGCCACGGACTGGGTCACTGCTGCTGTGACACATCCCCCTGACACCGGCCCAATACCGAGTACCCCACAGCCCTGGGAGGGCGACCCACTTACACAATAAAAACTATTTTATAGAAAAAATAATTATTTTTGCATTGCTTTATTCTGAGAGCTATAACTTTTTTTATTTTTCCACTGATTGAGCTGTATGGTGGCTTCTGGTGACTAGATTACATTTTCAGAGCTACCATTTTTATTTACATTGGTCTTTTTGATTGCGTTTTACAGTTGTAGCCAAAAGTATTGACACCCCTGCAATTCTGTCAGATAATACTCAGTTTCTTCCTGAAAATGATTGCAAACACAAATTCTTTGATATTATTATCTTCATTTAATTTGTCTTAAATGAAAAAACACAAAAAGAATTGTCCTAAAGCCAAATTGGATATAATTCCATACCAAACATAAAAAAGAGGGTGGACAAAAGTATTGGCACTGTTCAAAAAATCATGTGATGCTTCTCTAATTTGTGTAATTAACAGCACCTGTAACTTACCTGTGGCACCTAACAGGTGTTGGCAATAACTAAATCATACTTGTAGCCAGTTGACATGGGTTAAAGTTGACTCAACCTCTGTCCTGTGTTCTTGTGTGTACCACATTGAGCATGGAGAAAAGAAAGAAGACCAAAGAACTGTCTGAGGACTTGAGAAACCAAATTGTGAGGAAGCATGAGCAATCTCAAGGCTACAAATCCATCTCCAAAGACCTGAATGTTCCTGTGTCTACCGTGCGCAGTGTCATCAAGAAGTTTAAAGCCTGTGGCACTGTGGCTAACCTCCCTAGATGTGGGCGGAAAAGAAAAATTGACAAGAGATTTCAATGCAAGATTGTCCGGATGTTGGATAAAGAACCTCGACTAACATCCAAACAATTTCAAGCTTCCCTACAGTCCGAGGGTACAACAGTGTCAACCCGTACTATCCGTCGGCGTCTGAATGAAAAGGGACTGTATGGTAGGAGACCCCACTTCTTACTCCGAGACATAAAAAAGCCAGGCTGGAGTTTGCCAAAACTTACTTGAAAAAGCCTAGAACGTTTTGGAAGAATGTTCTCTGGTCAGATGAAACAAAAGTAGAGCTTTTTGGGCAAAGGCATCAACATAGAGTTTACAGGAGAAAAAAAGAGGCATTCAAAGAAAAGAACACGGTCCCTACAGTCAAACATGGCGGAGGTTCCCTGATGTTTTGGGGTTGCTTTGCTGCCTCTGGCACTGGATTGCTTGACCGTGTGCATGGCATTATGAAGTCTGAAGACTTCCAACAAATTTTGCAGCATAATGTAGGGTCCAGTGTGAGAAAGCTGGGTCTCCCTCAGAGGTCATGGGTCTTCCAGCAGGACAATGACCCAAAACACACTTCAAAAAGCACTAGAAAATGGTTTGAGAGAAAGCACTGGAGACTTCTAAGGTGGCCAGCAATGAGTCCAGACCTGAAACCCATAGAACACCTGTGGAGAGATCTAAAAATAGCAGTTTGGAGAAGGCATCCTTCAAATATCAGGGACCTGGAGCAGTTTGCCAAAGAAGAATGGTCTAAAATTCCAGTAGAGCATTGTAAGAAACTCATTGATGGTTACCGGAAGCGGTTGGTCGCAGTTATTTTGGCTAAAGGTTGTGCAACCAAGTATTAGGCTGAGGGTGCCAATACTTTTGTTTGGCCCATTTTTGGAGTTTTGTGTGAAATGATCAATGTTTTGCTTTTTGCTTCATTCTCTTTTGTGTTTTTTCATTTAAGACAAATTAAGTGAAGATAATAATACCAAAGAATTTGTGTTTGCAATCATTTTCAGGAAGAAACGGAGTATTTTCTGACAGAATTGCAGGGGTGTCAATACTTTTGGCCACAACTGTATTCCACTTTGTGCAATATGATGAAAAAGTGATTTTTTTGCATCATTTTTTATTATTTTTTTTTAACGGTGTCAGGTAGTTCCAGACACAGCAATAGCAAATATGTCTACATTTTTTTTCATTTTTTTTACATAAACAAATGCATTTATTGGATTAATATTTTTTTGTTCTCTATTTTGTAATTTTTAAAAAGTGTTTTTACAATTTTTATTACCTTTTTTTTTTACTTTTTTACATTTTCCCAGGATGAGACATCAACTTTATACTGTCAGATCGTTGATCTAATACTCTGTAATGCTTCTGCATTGCAGAGCATTAGAGCAGCGTCTGACAAGCAGGGAAAAGGTGTGTCAGCTCATGCTCTCAGCATGAGCTGACAGGTCACCGCCCCTGGGTGACCCCACGGCCATCTTTGGGCCTGAGGTAACCATGGAGGCCGTTCACACAACGCGATTACATTGCGTTGTGCCGATGAGAACACAGAAGGAGCTCTCTCCCTCTGCAATGTCCCACAATGATGCTGTCATGCTCTCACATAGAGCTGACACCTCTACTCGATCTTGGCGCTGCTCAGTTTCAACCCGTACGATCACGGTACCTTATACACACTGCGCATTGCAGGAAGCAGGTCCTGTGATGTCACGAGTGGGTTAACCTGCTTTGTGTGAAATTATGGTGGTTTGAAATTTAAAAAAAATGCTTGGCCTGCTACAGGTGACCAAAATTTGTTATTCCAAAAAATTGACTATTTTCATCCATACCATTTAACCTGTGTGTGAAGTTACTTTTTTTGAAATGTAAAAAAGTTTGGCCTGCTACAGGTGACCACATTTTTTTTTAATTAGTCTCAAATTAATTAATTAAGGAAACTAGGTTTCCATAGAACTAGCATTTAGAAAATCTTTAAGGTGTTAAGCAAGGGATGGGGAAATGGAAGTGCTGATGATGGTACACACAGATGGCGAGTACATGGTGCAGGGGCAACAGCATCTGTTGCTGGAGCTCAAGCAACACGCCCATCCACAAAACATAGATTACTGTTCCTCTTTGCAGGGAGGCACAGCACACCACTTCTGAGCCACACCAGTGTGAACAGTTGGTCAGTTGGTAGGATAGCAGATGATGCTTCAATCATGCTTTCCAGAACCACACAGTCTTTCACACGGTCCAGCCTCACCAGCCAGGAGTCTGGATTGCTTAATCCTCATCCTGATACATATTCCTCCCACCATGTTGCGTCCCAGGAGACCAGTGATCCCACACTAGTACACTCCAAGGAGCTCTTTAATTCATAATTTCTTGATTGTGGCCTCTATCCCCACATGTTCAAAGAAGGATAGAAGGACATGATTTAGTGATGCACAAAACTTAGAGCAGTCACGGTCATAAGAAGATGGTGGTGGGGAATTGCAAATTTTGTCTAAGGAAGTAGATGATGATGAGACACAGTCGCTGATAAGTCAGGTTGTTGTTAAGTTTCCAAGTCAGGAGGACCAAAATGCGATGGTGGAAGACAAGTGGTGAATGACAAAGTCACTGACTCAGCCTAGGAAGCAGGCATGCTGAGCAAGACCAGTAGCACTGAGAGAAACATATTGACAGCACCAAAACAGGAGAGGCAGTGGGGTGATCAGAGTGAGAAGGCGGTCAACTGTTCTGCAGAGCACCGACACTTCAGAAATTCTCCATCAAAGAGTTAAGTGTTTCTCAGTCTGGGACTTTTTTAAAGAGAGTTTTGAAACAATAAATGGTCATTTGCAACCTGTTCCATGCCAAGATCATTAGGGGACTGACCAGTAAGAGCCTAGCCACCACCAGGAAGATCAGGCACATGTCATTTAAGCTTTTGACTTGGTGGGCCAACTCCTGTGCACACAATTTGTGCCAGAAGGTGATACTACTGCCTTTTTCCATTTGCTAGGTACTTAAAAATTCCCTGTCCATGACACTGGTGCACATGCCTCCCGCCTTGCACCTGTCCTTGCACATTCTGAGATGCCATCACCAGACACTTTCCAAATCATTGTCACAGATATCAGCTGTCCCTATCCCCAGGTGTTGGAACAAAAAGGACATTTCCCAGCCATCGACCCACAGGATTAAACACTAAATGGGCACATTTGAAGGCAGCTTCTCATAGAAATGTTGGCATTTAAGCTTTTGGTCACCAAGGATTTCATCTGCCTCATGGCGGTAGTCATCCCTTGGTACTTGGTTCCCAGCTGCCACTATTTCTCCTGGTGTGGCATCCCTGCCTTGTACCAGCAAATCTCCAGGAACTGCACCTGTGCCCTTACCAATGCATTTAATGAGATTGGAAACTTAAGGACCGACACATGGACAAGCATTTGTAGCCAGAGATGCTTCATTTCCTTGATGGCACACATTGTGAAGGTTGGGGCTGAGTCCCACCCTGCCAAGGCACATGTGCTACTGACGTGGAGGATTGCTGACACTACATCTGTCAGGGTTTCTTCCACCTCATACACTAGTTCCTGCACCTCTTCCTGCTCCTCCTCATCCTCCATCCCCAGTTTGTTATCTCAGAGCACAACATCCACATAAGTCAGAAGCTCTGCAGCAATGCCTCAGCAAAGTGGCAACAGGCTCTACCGGAGCCAATTTGAACAGGAGACAAACCACACACCGTGGCAGAGATATTGTTAGGTGTCGGGTTTCTAGGTCTGCTCTGCGGGAATCCAGAGCATCACATTCTGCGGTCTCCTGCTGTCTATCTACTGCAGAGGAGATTACTTTGCAGCAGATCGCTCCAGAGACTAAGTCCCTCTGTGCTCCTACTGGGCATGCTCATGAGACGATCTCCCATTGGAGTTCGGGAGTCATATGCTCAGGTCCTGTTTCTGATCTCATTGGTCCATCTCGGAGATCTGGAAGGTTCCGCAAGGCTATAAAAAGCACACATGACTGTTCGGCCATGCGCTAGTAAAGGCTATACTTGCTAGATGTGTGAATGGTGACGGATGTATGATTCTGGTGACTGACTCATTTGAAACCCCTTCCCTCTGATATTACGCATGTGGATAGGGAATTAGTTCAGCAGTAAGCGCCAGTCAGTGGCAAGCCTTAGGCCACTGTGCACACCGCACCTCTATGCTAGCGTCCGACATTGCGCTTGCTTTCTAGCTTTGTTGTCGAGTGGCAGTGTCCTACGCCGTGCTGCAGTTTCAGCCCTTCTTGGCGCTAGCAGTAGCGACGCCACACACATGGTAGGTCTAGACGGATGCAGCTCCTCTGTCTTAGGTCTCATCTATTGTGATTTATGGTTTATTGCTGTTTTTGCATGTATTCATTTATGTCTGCAAACATATATTTCTTATTTATATGTTAGCTTTGTTTAGTAACATTACTTGCTTAGGTCTGAATAGGGTGGAGCTAATTAATTACCTGAAACTGGGTGTTCACTTTGCAGTCTCCTCATGTATTCATTTATTTAAGCTTCCTAGTTTTGATAAGATATACCTATGACTAAGGACATGTAATATCTGTCTGAAACGCGTAAGTTAGCCTTGCCTGTCATGGTGGCTTATTAATATGATTTTAAAACCTTCCTAATAAATGTGAGTTTTATCTTTTTTCACTAATTTTGGTGCTGGAGACCCCTCTTTTTTTCTTTGGAATTGGATTTATAGCGCCAGTTGAACCACACTGGACATCTCCTGGCATCAGACCGCTTATGGACTATATGGACATTGATGTACAGTAGGCTGAATATTTTTTCCTCTTTTTCTGCAATAAAAAGTGCTCATGACCGTTTGGCCATGTGCTAGTATAGGCTATACTTGCTAGATGTGTGAATGGTGACGGATGTATGATTCTGGTGACTGACTCATTCGAAACCCCTTCCCTCTGATATTACGCATGTGGATAGGGAATTAGTTCAGCAGTCAGCGCCAGTCAGTGGCAAGCCTTAGGCCACTGCGCACACCGCACCTCTACGCTAGCGTCCGAGATTGCGCTTGCTTTCTAGCTTTGTCGTCGAGCGGCAGTGTCCTACGCCACGCTGCAGTTTCAGCCCTTCTTGGCGCTCGCTGTAGCGACGCCGCACACACGGTAGGTCTAGATGGATGCAGCTCCTCTGTCTTAGGTCCTGCTCCTGTGACTAGATACCATGTGTGCATTTACCTGAGGCCTGTGACACTAACAGGCTCAGCGTTTTTGTATGTTTATGTTTCGGCGCCTCTGTGTGTGAACAGAGTGCGCTCTGCGCACTTCGGGTGAAGTTGAACCCATGCGCATTATATTGCTCGTCTATCATCACCTAGCAGCGGTGTAACACCTACTGCATGGTGGATCCCGAACGGCGAACGCACTTTATTATTTATTTTTATTTAGTGCGTTCCGTCGTTCCTAAAAGATATTGAAAGGATTAACAGATCAAACAGATCTGTGGCTCTTGCTGCTGAATCTACAACCAAACATGGTCATGTGTGATAAAGGCCATAACCTGATAGTGGCTGTGAAGCTTCGCAAGCTCACACACATACCATTCTTGGCCAACATGCTCAACTTGGTAGTTAAGCAGTTCCTGAAAACCTATGCAGATTTGCCAAAGCTTCTGGTCAAGGTACACCGCGTCATCACCCATTTCTGCAAGTCAGCTAAACCTGCCACCACTCTGGCAGTGCTGCAGCAGCGCATGCAAGTGCCAACTCACTGACTGGTGTGTGACATCACCACACGCTCAAAGATGGTGTACAATGATGATGCCATAATTAGCACAACATTCCTGCTTCTGTGCCTGTTTAAACAGTCGCTGCTCACAAATAAACATGAAGTTTTGCATGCGGACCAAGTGGGGATGCATGAATTCATGACACAGGGAGATACTAACCAGCCCAGGATCATTAGACCTGCTCTGCATGGATTGAGTAACAACAGTGGAGAAGGAGGAAAAGGAGCTGGTTGCTAGCACACCAGAGGCTAGTATCACACAAGCTTCATCCTGTCTCTCTTACGTTGATGAGCAGAGGAGGGGAATAAAAAGGAAGAGAGGGAGGAGGAGATGGATTGGCTGTAAGGAGCTTGGCACATATGGCTGACTTTATGCATTGCTGCCTTTCCTCTGACCCTCGTGTTACATTAATCTTGGTTAAAAAATATTACTGCTTGTTCGCCCTGCTAGATCAATGCTACAAGGAAAACCTTGCATCTCTCATTCCTGAGATGGAGAGTACCACAACTACACTTTCTTAATATTTGAATAAGGCACTATAGTTGCTGCCTTTAAAGGTCTAAGGGTATTTTTCTTTCTGACTTTGCATTGTCTGCAGAGCCTTTATGAGTGTAAAAGTACCACAAATAAACTTTCTTAACATTTGAATGAGGCCCTACTGCTGCTGCCTTTAGGAGTCTGTGGACGACCCTCCTTATAATTTTTTCCTGGTTTTGCACTGTGTGCAGAGACTTTATGAATGTAGAAGTACCACAACTACATTTTTTTAATATTTGAATGAGGCCCTATAGTTGTTGCCTGCAATGATCAATGGAATACCCTCCTGATACTTTTTTATGGTCTCCATCTGTATGCAGAGCCTTTATGAGTGTAGAAGTACCACAACTACACTTTTTTAATATTTGAATGAGGCCCTACAGTTGTTGCCAGCAAGGATCTATGGAATACCCTCCTTATAATTTTTTACAGCCTTGCACTGTATGCAGAGACTTTATGTGTGAAGAAGCACCACAACTACACTTTCTTAATATTGGAATGATGGCCTTCAGTTGTTGCCTTCAAGGGTCTATAGATGACCCTCCTTATATTTTATTTCTGACTTTGCACTGTGCAAAGCCTTTATGAGTGTGGGAGTACCACAACTTCACTTTCTTAATATTTTAATGAGGCACTACAGTTGGTGCCTTGAAGGGTTTATGAATGACCCTGCTTGTAATTTTTGGCAGACTTTGTACTGTATTCAGAGCTTTTATGAGTCTAGCAGTATCACAACTATAATTTGCTCACTATATTTGAATGATTCACTACAGTCGGTGCCTTCAAGGATGTATGGATTACCCTGCTTGTCATTTTTGGCAGGCTATACACTTAGTAGCAGAGCCTTCTTGAGTCTAGGAGTACCACTACATGAAAATTTGAATAGAATTTGTATGAGGTCCTCATTTATGTCTAATACGGGCTGTATCTGATTCCCCTTTCCGTATAATGTTTGGCAGTTCTTGCTACATCCATAAATTCAACTGAATTTTCCATTTTTTTAGCAAAAAACTCAATTTTGGTTTGCTTAAATTATTATTTTTTTATAAAAACTTTTTAAATTTAGCCTTTTATACAAGTCATTATACAGGAAGGAATGTGTTTTAACATTTTTTTCCTGTAAACTCCAAATTCTCATAGATTGTGACTGTTTTTTTATCAACCCTTAAAGTGTAGTAAAAATATGACACCATTGTTTTCAACAGTGATCTGGGAGTCAGAAATGCTTCTAGGGGTCTTCCCTATGCTATTTACCTTCCATTCAGCACTTTTTCCATCTATTCTAACATTTTCTCTGCCCCACCCCAGGCCTACTTGTAGAGTCTGCCGTAAAAATGCTTGGATTTCCCATTGACTCCCATTATATTTGTCACTTGAAATGAGCATTTGAGCATCCAAGCATTTTAGCGCTAGCTCATCACTATTAGTCAAATTTGGAGTGAAAATGTGTAAGTCGTTGAATTTGAATTTAAAATAATCGCTCATTTCTAGTTTCCTATTCTGATTTTCTGTGTTTTCTTCAGCAACACCTCCCACAGAGATCTTGGCAAACCCAAGAAGGAGGAGATCACGTTGCTGCAGGACCCCACAATCATGAAATATGCTGCAGTTAGTGTTGTGCCTAATAACACTACCTCTGAATGCAGTGTTCAGATATAGTATTAATTATTACTTTTCATTCAATACTACCAGTCTAAGCATAATCACCCACAGTACCATTACTTCTTCTCTTCGCACATGGTTCCACTATTAATTACTTATAATAAAGAGGCAGCCATCAATACTATCTACTATTTGGCTGTCTCAGTAATAGAAGAAAAGTAGCAAATGATTAACCAAGTTTTTTTAGCAACTAGTCTCATCAATTATTTTTTGGTCATACTTCTAAATCATAGCTGTAATATCCTGCTAGTACTTTAAGAGTTTTAAGTTACTCCATATGTGATAAACTATGGTACGTCCACATAGGCCGCATATTGCCATGACCCTGATGCTATCTTACCCATGAAAATTATGGATTGAGTGGCTAATAGACATAATGCATAATCTGTATTGAATTGAATGTGCCAACAATTTCATGTTAAATTATGTTTTTCAACACATATTTACCAACCCATACATCCTAATCTCCAATTAAGGGCTTGTACATGGCCATATTACAGTTCTGTAAACCTCAAAATCGTACTTAGCCATAAAATAGTATTCATAAAAAAATGGGGATCACTGCTTTTTAACATGCTATATTGGAAGTGGTAATACAATTCGGCATATTTATAAAGAAAAATGCATCCGAATTCTAGCGTAATTTGGCTAAAAACTTAATTTTCTTTCATAATTTGCACCATATTTATTATGCATCATAGACACTTTTTACAACATGTCTGTAAGGGACTATTTAGAAAGAGTGTACGCCTTATCAGCGAATTGGGTTTGGCATAATGTGGGACATTAATAACCAAATAAATGTGCAAAAATTGTGGCACAAGATAAGCCAACTAATAGATGGTATGAACTTAAGGTACTGTCACACTTAGGCCTCTTTCACACTTCAGTTTTTTGCATCAGTTCAAATCCGCCAAAAAGTCATAGAAGCGGATCTGTTCGTAACTGATGTGAACGGATGGCACAGGATCCGTTTACAGACGGATCCTGAAAATCAGGAAATTTAAAGGAAACACTGGTCGGGAAGGAGAGAGAGAGAGAGAATGAGAGAGAGAGAATGAGAGAGAGAGAGAGAGAGAATGAGAGAGAGAGAGAGAATTTTTTTTGTCCGGCAGCCAGAAAGAATTTCGGGTTAAATGAGTGTCTGGAGGATCCGCCAGAGAAAAAAACGTTGCAAGCTCCGTTTTCAAATCTTTGAGGATGGTGACGGACAGGAACTTTTGGCGGATCCTCAAAAAAAACGGATGCAACGGACGCCAATCCGTCACAATCCGCCATTAATGCAAGTCAATGGGGGAAAAAAACGGATCCTCAAAAGAAAATTGAGGATCCGTTTTTTTCAAAACCTGGCGGATTGTGACTGATTGTAAAAAACTGAAGTGTGAAAGAGGCCTTAGCGATGCACCAGTGATCCCGACCAGCGATATGACGCTGTCAGGATTGCTGGTGCATCGCTAAGTGGTCGCTAGTGAGCTGCCACACAGGCAGATCTCACCAGCGACATCGCAGGGGTCGGGCGTCGCTACTTACCTTGTCAGACGAGGCGATCCTGACGTCCTCCCACCCGCGTCCACGCGTCGCTCATCTCCACAGCAGGAAGCCCAGCAGGAAGCTGACGACGAGAAACGGTCCAGGACGTTCTCGCGCGATCAGCGATAACCAGCGGGGGAGCGGTCGGAGGTAAGCATCAGACATAGTGATATCGCTAGCAATATCGCTATAACGTCACAAAAACCAGTGACATTATAGCAATATTGCTAGCGATATCGCTTAGTGTGACAGGCCCTTTAGACTAGACAGTTAAACACACTGACTATCTGCGAATTATAAGAAAGATAAACACTGTAAAATGGTGACATGTGGACCATATATATGCCCCACACAGCATCACATATCATACTGTAGCATGGATCTGCATCTACCCTGTCTCATTAGAGGCTCCATTCTCATTGCTTTAGTCCTTCAGTCAAGTCGTGATAAACACTTTTCTTTCTGCATAGGTTCCAATCATATGAAATAAGTTTTAGAAAAATGTTTCTTTTGGGAACAAACCTTTGATGTTTCCTTTAAATTATAAAACACAACAGAATGGAGTAATATGATTTCAGATTGTGACAGTCAGTAACACATGGTATACGTATCATATATTCTCTTCATTCAGCAGTTATAGAATATGTTTCATATATGATTCCCAGCTTAAACTATCGCAGAAACTATTCAAATGTCTTGCTTTTCAGTGGCATGACAATTTTTTTTAAGCTCTTGCATTTACATTAGTAAATGTCAGGCTGATGCATTGCTAGAGCTGAACTTAGTACTAAAGAGCTGGCATGGAAATGTACTTAGTGTCTGATAATGATGTTTGAGCTTATAGAGATCTCTTCATAATGTTCTAGCTCTACTTTTTCCTGAAATAAAAAAAAACTTGGAAGTTTGAATTGTACTTGACAATGGGTATTCGCGATACCTATAGATTCCTCCCCATCTACTTTAGGACTGCCGAACCCACTAAATGATGACTCGCACACCTTTATTGGATAAATTGGCCACAGCAGCCTTTTATTAACATTTTAACAAAACATTTACAAAACAATGTTCCCAAAGGAGGGGCGGTCCTCGAGGCCCCAAAATTGTAACTGCCACATGTCAATGACCCCATAAACCTTGTCCCCAGTACAAGTCCTGCCTCTAGCCATGAAGCACCAGCTCAGAGACCCTAATAGACTCAAGCGGACAATATCCACCCGAAATACCCATGTATTTCCGCTTCTGTTCCTCAGTGTGACCATTATGTTCCGTTCCACATTAATCCGCCCAAGTGGGAGTCCAGGACCTTACAGATCCCCCCTCCAAACCGCTGTTTCCTGGCACCACCAACCTCGAGGACCACTCCCGCCACGCCGAGCTGCCATGACAAATATATACATAAATGCAAAACATTTGTTAGGAATTCGGAGTTCTTTACCCATTACACACCCCATATCTATGGATCCTGTAGACAATTCCACTATAACCCCATAATCATGGGCGGGTGGGTGGGAGCTTGTTCCTACTGTGATGGGGCACCCAAAATGGTTGCCCTACTAAGATGGCAACACCCTCTTATAGTCCCCCCAACTCCCTCATGTGACCCCTCCTACACCTCCGAAGCCACGTCCCCTTGTTGTTGTTCAAAACCTTTAACCCTTTCCTTACGAAACCCCTTACATGTCACCTTCCTATAGTTCCCCTCAACCCTGTCATGTCGTCCTCCCTTTGATGGCCTGTGGCCCAGTACGGCCTCACTTGACAGTGGGTATTCGCGATACCTATAGATTCCTCCCCATCTCCTTTAGGACTGCCATACCCACTAAATGATGACTCGCACACCTTTATTGGATAAATTGGCCACAGCAGCCTTTTATTAACATTTTAACAAAACATTTACAAAACAATGTTCCCAAAAGAGGGGTGGTCCTCGAGGCCCCAAAATTGTAACTGCCACATGTCAATGACCCCATAAACCTTGTCCCCAGTACAAGTCCTGCCTCTAGCCATGAAGCACCAGCTCAGAGACCCTAATAGACTCAAGCGGACAATATCCACCCGAAATACCCATGTATTTCCGCTTCTGTTCCTCAGTGTGACAATTATGTTCCATTCCACATTAATCCGCCCAAGGGGGAGCCGAGGACCTTACAGATCCCCCCCTCCAAACCGCCATTTCCTGGCACCACCATCCTCGAAGACCACTCCCGCCACTCCACTGTATACTATGAGTTATTTGTATATGGTTTCAATCAGTTTAATATAATATACACTGAGATGAGGTAAGCAAAAGGTCACTGAAACTTACTTAAGATAAAGGAATGTAAATTACTGGTCATTTGTTCATCCATCAACAAAGGACCATTGATATTCAAGGCAACTACCCTAATTAGATTGGGTGTGTTAACTTTCCCAAGGATGTTATCTTGTGCTCTGAAGCCCCTCCTCCAGCTTGCTGTATTTCTGCCATGTGGCACACATGAGGCCCCCTCTAGCTTCCAGTATTATATACTGGTTAAAACAGGTATTGAGGGGATGTGTTTATAGCCAATGCACAATAGACTTGTGACATCATTCCCCACATGGTGGGGCTGGACACACCTTTTAGCTGGACATTTAAAAGAACTAGGACACATGTGCTCACTCTCTTTTTGGCTCCTGGAGGATGACTGGTCGACGTCTACCTGAATAATGTAACGTATGAATAATGCTTGTTTTTGATTAATGCATATGTATTTATAGTTTTATACTGTTTATTATTTGATCTTATAATTTATTAAGTAAATCAATTTAGTAAATTCAATTCTGGTGTGAGCATTTTCTTATTCATCACAATCCATTGGAACCCTTACAATACAGCCACCAACACAAATGTTCTGACCCCTCAAACATTTGTGTCCTGCCACACATTCAAGCCTTTCTCTATGCCCTCCTGAATTGCCAAACACCATAAATCCAATCCGATCACATTCAGATGGATCCCATCCTTCCTCCAATAATCCCCATCCCCCGATTCCAAATCCATGTGGCGCACCACTATCGCCCCATTCCTTGCCATAAAACGGGACACTGTGCGATTTACCTTTATCCTAGCTTTATTCACCCCTCGGACCGATCTCGCCCCGCTCCACACCTTCCTAGGGACGATGTCTGACCAGACCACCAGAAGCTTGGGAAACATGGACCACAGCCTCAACATGTCAAATTCAATATCCCTTATTAAGTCCCTGCATGGACGCTTCCCCAAATTGTTCCCCCCCAAATGGATTAGCAGCACCTCCGGAGTCCGATCTAGGCGAGCGAACCTATGAAACTCGGTAATAGTTGCTTCCACACCATACCCCGTTTACCGATCCATCTTAAGATTGCTAAAGTCCTTGGCACGCCAAGCTGCCTCCCATCTGGACGAACATCAGCTCTCATCGCTGCCCAGAATACAAAAGAGCGACCCATTATCCACACGAGCAGCTGTCTCGACTCTGAAACAAATAAGAAAACAAAACACCATAACCACAATAAGAAGACCTTGTGGACAAACACTAGACCAAATTAGGGCGTACATATGAACGAAACCTCACCGATTCCCACCGGCCAATCCTTCTTACCATGTCCTCACCCAATCCCCTCCTTGCGGCCTCTGTAGCCGCCCCAATCCGAAATGAGTGACCTCTGTACTCCCTTGCTGGCAAGCCCCCTCTTTCCAAACACTGCCTGAATATCGTTACGAACTGAAAACAAGACAGGATAGAGCCATCTCCATGAACTAACAACGGGCCCGTAAACGATCTCCCTCCTGTTCCGAAATTCCTCATGCAACTCACCGGGCATAACGGAGACCCGCTCACCTCAAAAATTACCACCTTAAAGCCCTTACCATCCCTATCTGTCTTAGAAGACCGCAGAATTATTTCTAACCAATCCCCAAGCATGTCCACAACCTGTCTAAGCAGCCCCCCTTTTTTAAAACGGGAAGGGCTCACCAATTCCCTCAACCGAAAGGCCCCAAAGAATGCCAACGAGAATGCCAATTCAAACAAAACAACCTCCTCCAACGATGCACATAGGTCCTTCAAATGCTCGCCCAAAACTAACAGTACTTCATAGGATACCGGACGTCTCCAGTCCGAAACCCTCCAGTTTTTTCTCCATCCCTTAACTGCTTGCAAAACCAAGAATGACTTAGTTAAATCCCACAACCCCCTAAACTTAAAGCCAAAAGCCAATCCTGACAAAAAATTATTAAGCTTCGGAACCGACCAACCCGACTCCCATCTATGACCCAATAACAATAGTAACTTGCTCTCATCCTCCAAGCCCCCGCCTAACTGCAGCTTCCAAACTTCCCAAACACGCCAAGTTTTCGAATAGGGAGCCTATGTTCCCGTTGCCAACGACCTGGAAAACAATTCTCTTACTGCCCTGACAGAAGGCTCCATAATTCCTCTGGGCAAGCCAACCCTGTGGCTTCCGATTGTGGCACCAGTTCTTGAAATCGATCCCACTGCGAACAAAAAAGAGCTTCAAGAATAGGGTACATTCCTTTAGACTGGGTCTCGGCCGTAACCCAGAGGTTGCAATTCAAACCTACCCACACCAAGTGCTGCAAAACCCTGACCACGATCTGATCGGGAGATGACAACGAATTTATGGTCTTTACGGCTCCCAAAGACTCGCAATGGAAACAAATTTTTTTGTCACGTACCAACTTTCCCCATAATGATAGAGCCACCACCATCGGAAAAATTTCACGCACGACCTGATTGGCCAACAACTCTGATGGCCATCGTTCCACCAACCACATACCGCGAAAAAACATGCAAAAACCTTGATTGCCGGATGAAATTAGCATACCCAGTGATTCAGCCGACACCACTGGTGCAATCCAAATCAACGTCCCGTTGTAAGATTCCAAGAAAAGCGCCCAAACTCTTAGGTCGCCCTTCAACTCCTTTCTCAGCCGTATAAAATGTGACGGCGATGTAATCCCAACTATAGCCAAAGAAAGCCTCCTGCAAAAGGCTCTACCCATTGGCATAATCCGACAAGCAAAATTAAGCTTGCCAAGCAGCGATTGAACCTCTCTCAACGTTGCCTTCTTCAAACCACATATTCGGTTTATCATAGCCCTCATATCCAAGACTTTATCCTCTGGGATCCTACATTCCTTTGCCACGGAGGAGTCAATCTCGATCTGGAAACCATCTGCAGAGACTTTGAAGACTTAGGCAAGAAAGTGAAAGAACTGGGAGCGCAGGTGGTCTTCTCTTCCATCCTCCCAGTGGATGGCCATGGAACAAGGAGGTGGAATAAGATTCTGCAGGTGAACAACTGGCTACGTCGATGGTGCCGTCAGCAACAATTTGGATTTCTGGATCACGGAGTGAACTACTTATACGATGGGCTACTTGCTAGAGATGGGGTGCACCTTACGAAGACTGGAAAGCATGTATTTGGAAGTCGCCTTGCTACACTTGTAAGGAGAGCTTTAAACTAGAACAACATGGGAAGGGAAGCAAAAGACCAGAAAAAGCCATACATCTGAAAAATGCTATTGAGAACTCTGCTATTAGAAGTGGAAAGGAAGAACAAAGACAAAATAATCTAATTAATAAAAATATTGGAGAAAGAGAAACCAATCACAAACTAAAATGTTTCTATACTAATGCACAAAGCATGGGCAACAAACAAGGAGAATTGGAACTACTAACACAGGAAAAGAAATATGATGTCATTGGAATCACTGAAACTTGGTGGGACAATACACATGATTGGAATACAAGACTAGAAGGATACAACTTATTTGCAAGAAACAGACTTGATAAACGAGGAGGGGGTGTCGCATTGTATGTTAGAAACGCGTATATCTGCACAGAGATTGAAGCTTCAGAGACTGGGAGTTCTGTGGAAACTGTTTGGGTAAGAATACAAGGACAGAACAATGGAAAGGACACCATTGTAGGCATTTACTACAGGCCGCCTGTGCAAGCTGAAGATATGGATGAACTCTTTATGCATCAAATGGCCAAGTTCTCCAAAAAATATGACATAGTTGTCATGGGAGATTTCAACTATCCAGACATTTGTTGGGAATCTCTCTCAGGCAAAACTAGCAGGTCAAGGAAATTCTTATCCTCTCTTGCTGACAACTTTATCTTCCAAAAGGTAAGGGAGAAAACAAGGGGAACTGCTACCTTGGATCTAATCCTTATAAACAGGGAGGAAATGGTTGAGGAGGTAATAGTGGCTGGGACCCTAGGAGGTAGCGACCATGCTATTTTAGAATTTTGGATAACTAGAGGTGGAAGACCTGTGAAGACTCAGACGTCAAGGTTAGATTTCAGAAAGGCAGATTTTAAGGGATTCAGAAAGAGAATTGGAGGGATCCAATGGCTGGATATCCTTAAAGACAAAAATGTCCAGGAAGGATGGGAAATCTTGAAAAATGAAATTCTCAAAGCACAGTTGTTAACAATTCCGAAAAGAGGGAAGAATAGGAAGCATTTAAGGAAACCAGGATGGATGAACACAGAACTTAAGCACATGCTAAAAAGGAAGAAAAAAATGTTAATAAAATGGAAAGAGGGAGGCATATCTAAAGAAGAATATAATGCTGTCTGCAGAACCTGCAGGGCACAAATCAGATTATCTAAAGCTGAAAATGAATTGAGGCTTGCAAGAGATGTCAAAAGCAATAATAAAGGATTTTGGGGATATGTCAAAAGTAAAAGAAAAGTCAAAGATGCTATAGGATTTTTACAGGATGAAGATGATGAAATGGTAAGACAGGATGTTGAGAAGGCTGAACTTTTAAATTCCTATTTTGCATCTGTTTTCTCTAGGAAAAAGGAAATGTAACATCAACTGTTATTCATTGTCCTATTAAGGGAATAGAAGAATCCAGGATATCTATAAACAGAAAGATAGTGAGGAAATACTTAGCTAACCTAAATGAATTCAAGTCTCCAGGTCCAGATGAATTACACCCCAGAGTACTGAAGGAGATAGCAGAAGAAATTTTTGAACCCCTCTCCATAATCTTTGAAAATTCTTGGAGAACAGGAGAAGTACCAGAAGACTGGAGAAGAGCAAATGTTGTTCCTATCTTCAAAAAGGGGAGGAAGGTGGACCCAGGCAACTATAGGCCGGTGAGTCTGACTTCTATACCAGGAAAGATCTTTGAACAAATTATTAAACAACATGTATGTCAATACCTGGATAAGAATGAAGTGATTAAACAGAGTCAGCATGGGTTTGTAACTAATAAGTCATGTCAGACTAACTTAATTTCCTTCTATGACGGTATCACTGATTGGGTGGATCAAGGAAATGCTGTAGATATAGTATATCTTGACTTCAGCAAAGCATTTGACAAAGTCTCTCATACAATCCTTATTGAAAAAATGACTAAGTATGGAATGGACAAGGCAACTGTTAGGTGGATTCATAACTGGCTTAGTGATCGGACCCAAAGAGTGGTCGTAAATGGCTGCACATCCAGTTGGAAGAATGTCTCAAGTGGGGTACCACAGGGCTCTGTCCTGGGCCCTGTATTGTTCAACATCTTTATCAACGATTTAGATGAAGGAATTGAGGGTAAACTGATTAAATTTGCTGATGACACAAAGCTAGGAGGGATAGCTAATACTAGAGAAGAGAGAGAGAGGATTCAAAAAGATTTAAATAAACTGGAGAAGTGAGCAGCAACTAACAGAATGGTTTTTAACAGGGAGAAATGCAAAGTACTACATCTGGGCAATAAAAATGAAAAAAGCATATATAGAATGGCAGGAATAGGGCTAAGTGACAGCACATGTGAAAAAGACTTGGGTATACTAATAGATCACAGACTGAATATGAGTCAACAGTGTGATGCAGCAGCAAAAAAGGCAAATGCAATTCTAGGATGTATTAACAGAAGCATACAGTCTAGATCACGTGAAGTCATTCTTTCCCTCTACTCCTCTTTGGTCAGACCTCATCTGGAATATTGTGTCCAGTTTTGGGCACCACATTTTAAAAAAGACATCAACAAACTGGAGCAAGTTCAGAAAAGAGCGACCAGAATGGTGACCGGTCTGCAAACCCTGTCTTATGAGGAAAGGTTGCAGGATTTGGGAATGTTTAGTTTGCAAAAGAGAAGACTGAGAGGAGACTTAATAGCTGTCTACAAATATCTAAAGGGCTGTCACATTGTAGAAGGATCAACTTTATTCTCATTTGCACAAGGAAAGACTAGAAGCAATGGGATGAAACTGAATGGGAGGAGACAGATTAGATATTAGAAAAAACTTTTTGACAGTTAGAGTGATCAATGAGTGGAACAGGCTGCCATGAGAAGTGGTGAGTTCTCCTTCAATGGAAGTCTTCAAACAGAGGCTGGACAGACATCTGACTGGGATGATTTAGCGAATCCTGCTTTGAGCAGGGGGTTGGACCAGATGGCCCAGGAGGTCCCTTCCAACTCTACGATTCTATGATTCTATGATTCTACGATCCCTAAAAAACTCAGCGACGTGACTGGGTCCACGGTTTTTTCCGCCGCCAATGGGACTCCAAATTTTTTTGCCACGCTCTCCATGGTGTGAAGCAAAACAGAACACGCATTTGACTGCGCCAAACCCATAAACAAAAAGTCATCCAAGTAATGAATACAGGAGCTAAGACCGGACACTTCCGTAACTGCCCATTCCAAAAATGTGCTAAACGTCTCAAAATACGCACATGACAATGAACACCCCATTGGCAAACAACGATCAACGTAAAACCCCCCGTTCCAAAAACACCCCAACAAATGCATGCTGTCCGGGTGGACCGGTAGCAAGCGAAAAGCCGCTTCAATGTCCGTCTTTGCCAACTGAGCTCCTTGGCCACACTCCCTGACCCAAGTCAATACCAAATCAAATGATGTGTACGAAACTGAACACATCTGCGGGTCAATCCCATCGTTAACTGACAAACCCCTTGGGAATGATAGGTGATGTATCAACCTGAACTTGTTCGGCTCTTTTTTAGGCACTACCCCAATGGTGAAACTCTCAAATTATCCACAGGCGGGGATCTAAACGGCCCGGCCATTCTCCCCAATGCCACTTCTTTATTCAATTTTTCCATGACCACTTCAGGGAATTCTCTGGCCGACTTCAAATTCTTGGTTGACAACTTCACCTCAACATCCACAAAGGGGATCTGAAACCCGTCCCTAAAACCATCCCGTAACAATACCGCTGCATCCTTATCCGGGTACTTATTTAGATACCGCTCCATCTCTGACAGTCAGACTGGAGTCACCCCTTTTTTCAAATCCGTCAGACCCTCTCTGTTTCCCACCCCTAAAGCACTTTGCTGCCCCGTGACTGCCTCCACATGAAGAACATTCATGTTTGAACTTACATTTTGTCCCGAATTTACATGCACCATCGTTAAAGGAGAAGCACAGTCCCTTTTGCAACACCACCGAGTGCCCTGACTGCCCCGAACCCCCGGTGCCCCCGGAAAAAAGCTGCGTTCCTTGTCCTGATTTGACCGGGGCCGTTACTCCCATCCATAATGCTATATCCTTGTGGTCCCAGCGGATGCTAGGTCTAACTGCCTTCCGCTGGTGGAATTCTTCATCATACCTAAGCCAACTCTGACCCCCATACACTCTATAAGCCTCGCCAATAGCATCCATATAGCAAAAAAGGGGTGAACAACTTTCCGGTGATTTTTCCCCAATAATGCTAGCTAGTATAGCGAATAACTGTAACCAGTTTGAAAATGTTCGGGGGATGAGCCGAAACCTCCTTTTTTCCTCATCCTATTTTTTCGAATCATCCCTCCGAGCCCTATCTAAATTAAAGCGATCCAATGGGAGCAACGAAAAAATTTCCACGTACTCCCCCTTCCATATCCTTTCCCTAACCTCTTGTTTCAAGTGCGCCCCCAAAGGCCCTTCAAAACAAACGTACACTTCCCCTTTCGCGGCGTCATCTTAGCGCACAGCGTCATCTTTTTCCTTCTCTCCCCCTTCACCTAAAGCTCCTTGTCCCACTGACTCGTCCCCCACCAGTGCTTCCTGCACTTCTGTGCCTGGTATTGGCCCTAAAGAGTCTGGCGGCCCATTACTCCCCGATAACGGACCCGGTGGAATTCTACTCTCCAATGACCCACTACCCCTCGTTGACCCTACCCAAGCTGACAGCGGCGACTGCTCCCCCTGACCTGTCCCCGCATCCCATGACCTAACCAAATCTCTCAAACCTTGAAAAAACAACCGCATGCTGGCACTAGCCCCCCCGCCGACAATTCCCCACGTGCATTTACATCAGAGGCTAATGACGGCTGTAAGTAATTTACGGAGTTCCTCTCACCTAGCTGCCTGGGTGCTGTGTCCCCAGCGGCCGCCGATCCAGGGTCCTGATGTCCTTGGTGTGTGCTTGAAGATCTTCTGCTCCTGGCAATAGCTTCCGACGGAGCTCCATGCAGCCGGCCCGGATTGACCGCTGCGTCCATCATGGGCATCATGCGCTGACGTGACCTGTCCTGTCCCCCTGACAGCGCCGGGTATGTAGTATATTGCTCGTGGGCCATGTAACCCATCACCCTCCTCCCAGCTGCAGCATCCCCCCTTTCAGGCAGGAAACTCCTCTGGTACACCGCACCCCCACCCTCTCCCCCATCCCACGCAGGCATATCAGTTTGCCTGTCTCCCTGAATCACTGCAGCAGTAGCAGCAGAAGCCATATGGTGGGCGGGTGTAGCACTCTGCCACTCACCGGCTGCTCTGCGTTGTAGCTCCCATGGCGCTGCAAACCCCTCATTCGGCCGTGCAACATCATGCACGCTGGTTTGTCCTACTGGCTCCGTGCTCCCGTCCCCAAGCGCAGCTGTCCCCTCATTCAGCCGTGCAGCCTGGTGCACGCTGGGTGGTCCTGCTCCCTCTGCTCTCCTGTCCCTGTGCGCAGCTGCTGTGTGGGCAGGTCTTCCTCTCCTGCTCCCGGGTGAAGGCGCCGTGGAAACCGGCCCCGTGCTCCCTGATGATTCAACCGAGCTGGACCCGATCCTGGCTGGGCATAAGCCGCACCTGCTCCCGACTCCCCAGCGGCCATAGATGCATGTGTGGAGGGGGAAGCTGACACCTCCCCCCGCTGCAGGTCCCGCCTCGACACAGGATTCCTCCCAGCCCTCAGTCCCCGTGCTCTAGGCCTGCGGCACGAGGCACCAGCTGGAGGGTCCCCAGAGGGGCTCCTAACACGGCGCCAAAACCGGGGGGTTACCTCTGGGCTGAGGCGCTCCGGAGGCCTGGCTCTCCGAGGCCATCGCCCGTCGCCCTGGCCTTGTGGATGAATGGTCCCCCCTTCCTGCAACAGGCCCTGTAGTGAAGCCTGCAGCCATCCTGCGCCCCTGGAGCTCGCAGCCGCTCTCAGCTGCTGAAGAATCGCTTCAACGTCCATGATGTAAGGTAGGATCTGAGCTTGTTCCTACTGTGATGGGGCACCCAAAATGGTTGCCCTACTAAGATGGCAACACCCTCTTATAGTCCCCCCCAACTCCCTCATGTGACCCCTCCTACTTCTCTGAAGCCCCGTCCCCTTGTTGTTGTTCAAAACCATTAACCCTTTCTTTACCAAACCCCTTACATGTCACCTTCCTATAGTTCCCCTCAACCCTGTCATGTCGTGCTCCCTTTGATGGCCTGTGGCCCAGTACGGCCTCACTATTCATTCTGACTTATGGAGTACTCACTGTAAGAACAAATATCAAAAAAACCCAGAGCTGAGGGTAATAACTCATCACATAACATGATGGATTCCCCACTACATCATCAAATAATAAACAAAAAGCAGCGAAAAAAAAGTTGCACATTTTTGTACAGTGTTTTACAAAATGGTAAAATAATTTGCACTGATTTAGAAAAATTGTATTGTAAAGAGTTTACTTTAAAATACCACAAAGTAAAGAGCTTTGAGATAGGTTCAAATTTTTTTCATCTTCTGTACCTGTCAGTGATTTTGGTTTATAGAAAAAATTAATGCAGTCCATGGTATTATTCTGGCAATAAAAATTTTGTAACCTCGACAGAAACTTTAATTATAAGACAACGTAATCCAGCAGGAATAAAAATGAGCAAATCTTTTGAAATTCAAATTTGCTAGCTTTGCAAAATTTGATTTTCAGCAAGTCACAAGAACTTCAAATTCCCTGAAAAGATGTGTATAACAGTCTGAGGTCTCCTAGGACTGTATGTAACACATTTCAAACTATGTAACCCAAATGCAATCTTAGTAATATCAAAGTGTCCCCAAAATGTATGGCTATGGATAACCATATGGTAACTGTTGTTCACTGATGTGCATACTCTATATGTAATTTTATTCAGTGTTTTATGACTTTGTTTATTGCTAAGCTGTGATCTCTGATGTCCGTTCACTATCCTGTTTCATCACAAAATGGCTGCTGCTTTTCCTTCCGCTTCATTTATACAGGCTACAATAGTCTGATTGCACATCAAATCACATGGTCAGGACCAGTGTTAGGGGAAGGCAGACCAGGCAGCTGCCTAGGGCCCCCACTCCCCCAGTGGCCCCCAGCTAGCAGCACATCATGCAGATGCTATGGGGCCTGTGAGGCAGGGGGCCCGCTGTCCACAGTGCCGACTCCCCCCGCCGCCGCATTGAACTATACCGGCATCTGCTGGTACAGTTCAAAGCAATGATGGAGAAGAGCGCGTCAGCTGACACTCCCATCATTCTCCACTCTGCCTCTGACACTGTGGGTGCGCGATGACGTCATTGTGCACTCACTGTGTGCCAGGCAGTGCAGCCACTGGGACAGGAGCCAGCCGGGAGCAGCACAGGACACGAGGAGAGGTGAGGATTGTGTTTGTTTGTTTTTTTTACTATTTTTTACTTTAACAGTGAGTACTGGACTGTGGGGCCATTCTCGGGGGGGAGGTGTGGGCTGTGCTATATACTATGTGGGCTGTGCTATATACTATGCGGGCTGTGCTATATACTATGTGGACTAAAAGGGCTAGGAACAGGAGAACACCAATGTGGCTAAATAAGGATGTAAAAAGGGCAATAAATAACAAGAACAAGGCATTTAAGAAGCTAAAACAAGAAGGCAATGAAGAAGCATTAAAAAGTTATAGAGAAAAAAATAAAATGTGTAAAAAACAAATGCATTTAGCAAAAGTGGAAACTGAGAGACGCATTGCTAAGGAAAGTAAAACAAACCCCAAACTATTCTTTAATTTATATAAACAGTAAAATGATTAAAATTGATGGTGTCGGCCCTTTAAAGAACAATGAGGGTGAAATCATAGAGAGCGATGTGGGAAAAGCAAATGTTTTAAATACTTTTTTCTCAACAGTGTTCACACAGGAAAAGCATTTGCCAGGGGAAATGCAGAGTGGTAATGTAAACTCCCCATTAAGTATTACCTGCCTAACCCAGGAAGAAGTGCAGAACTGCCTTAGTAAGATTAAAATTGACAAATCACCAGGCCCTGATGGCATTCACCCTCGGGTATTAAGGGAGTTAAGTAATGTGATAGACAGACCTCTATTCCTTATATTTAAAGATTCTATAGAAACAGGGTCTGTTCCTTTTGATTGGCGGCAAGCAAATGTGGTACCAATATTCAAAAAGGGGTGTATAAGGGAGCCTGGAAACTTTAGGCCGGTAAACTTAACATCTGTTGTGGGTAAAATTTTTGAAGGGTTTCTAAGGGATACCATTATGGAATATCTCAATGTTAATAAATGTTTGACTCCATACCAACATGGATTTATGAAGGATCGCTCCTGTCAAACTAACCTGATCAGCTTCTATCAGGATGTAAGCTCTCAAATGGACCAAGGAGAATCATTGGATGTCATTTATCTCGACTTCTCAAAAGCTTTTGACACTGTCCCACATAAAAGAATGGTAAGTAAGGGTGGTTTCACATTAGCGCTTTTTAAGCGCACGCACGGCCGGGGGTAGCTCCGCCCCCGAGCCGGCTCTCTGCCCGCGTGCCCGCCCCTTGCTTGTAGCGCCGCCTCCTAGCGCACAACGGCCCCTGCGATCGGCGCACCCTATCTTTAGCATAGGGTGCGCAGATCGTGCGCAGGCCATGCGCTAGTTGCACTTTGACCTGCGCTGCGCACTTTTGACGGTGCGCCGTGCGCGCCAAAATCCGAAAAGTTTGATTTTGGCGCGCACGGCGCACCGTCAAAAGTGCGCAGCGCAGGTCAAAGCGCAACTAGCGCACGGCCTGCGCACGATCTGCGCACCCTATGCTAAAGATAGGGTGCGCCGATCGCAGGGGCCGCTGTGCGCTAGGAGGCGGCGCTACAAGCAAGGGGCGGGCACGCCAGCAGAGAGCCGGCTCAGGGACGGAGCTACCCCCGGCCGTGCGTGCGCTTAAAAAGCGCTAATGTGAAACCAGCCTAAGATGAGAAAGCTTGGGCTAGGGGAAAATGTTTGTAGATGGGTAGGTAGCTGGCTTAGTGATAGAAAACAAAGAGTGGTTATTAATGGGGCATACTCAGATTGGGCCAGGGTTACTAGTGGGGTACCACAGGGTTCTGTATTGGGCCCCCTACTATTTAATATATTAATGACCTAGTGGATGGCTTACACAGTAAAATATCAGTATTTGCAGATGATACAAAACTATGTAAGGTAGTTAACACAAAGGAGGACAGTTTGCAACTACAGACAGATTTGAGTAAATTGGAGAATTGGGCTGAAAAATGGCAAATGAGGTTTAACACAGATAAGTGTAAGGTTATGCACATGGGAAGGAGAAGCAGATGCTACAATTACTTACTAAATGGGAAACTGCTGGGGAAATCAGACATGGAAAAAGACTTAGGCATCTTAGTCAATAAGAAGCTAAATTGGAGTGCCCAGTGTCAGGCAGCTGCCACCAAAGCAAATAGGGTCATGGGATGCATTAGAAGAGGTCTGGGGACACGAGATGAAAACATAATTCTCCCTCTGTACAAATCACTCGTCAGACCACACTTGGAGTATTGTGTGCAATTTTGGACGCCTTTGCTCAAGAAAGACATTACTGAACTTGAAAGGGTTCAAAGGCGGGCTAATAAAATGATAAATTGAGTTGGTTCACTACAATACCCAGAAAGGTTATCAAAATTAGGTCTATTTACTCTAGAAACGAGTAGACTTAGGGGAGACCTAATATATATGTACAAGTATATCAGAGGGCAATACAGAGATCTCTCCAATGAACTGTTTGTACCAAGGACTGTGACAAGAACAAGGGGGCATTCTTTTCTTTTTGAGGAAAAACAATTTCTGCACCAGCATAGAAGAGGGTTCTTCATGGTAAGAGCAGTGAGGCTCTGGAATTCTCTTCCTGAGGAAGTGGTGATGGCCAACTCACTGAATGAATTTAAGAAAGGAATGGATGCTTTTCTTGTGAGTAACAGTATAGAAGGTTACGAAGAACATAATATTATAGGTAGATGGTTGACCCAGCTTAGGGGAAGGAATTTTTTTTCCTATGGAGAAAATTGACTTCTACTATGTGGGGTTTTTGCCTTCCCCAGGATTAACAATGCAGAACAGCTGCACTAAAAATAGACTGAACTAGATGGACATAAGGTCTATGACTGTGTTATATACTACGTGGCTGTGCTATATACTACGTGGCTGTGCTATATACTATGCGGGCTGTGCTATATACTATGCATGCTGTGCTATATACTATGCGGGCTGTGCTATATGGCAGTGCTATATACTATGCGGGCTGTGCAATATACTATGCGGGCTGTGCTACAGTGGGGCAAAAAAGTATATAGTCAGTCAGCAATAGTGCAAGTTCCACCACTTAAAAAGATGAGAGGCGTCTGTAATTTACATCATAGGTAGACCTCAACTATGGGAGACAAACTGAGAAAAAAAAATCCAGAAAATCACATTGTCTGTTTTTGTTTCATTTTATTTGCATATTATGGTGGAAAATAAGTATTCGGTCAGAAACAAGCAATCAAGATTTCTGGCTCTCACAGACCTGTAACTTCTTCTTTAAGAGTCTCCTCTTTCCTCCACTCATTACCTGTAGTAATGGCACCTGTTTAAACTTGTTATCAGTATAAAAAGACACCTGTGCACACCCTCAAACAGTCTGACTCCAAACTCCACTATGGTGAAGACCAAAGAGCTGTCAAAGGACACCAGAAACAAAATTGTAGCCCTGCACCAGGCTGGGAAGACTGAATCTGCAATAGCCAACCAGCTTGGAGTGAAGAAATCAACTGTGGGAGCAATAATTAGAAAATGGAAGACATACAAGACCACTGATAATCTCCCTCGATCTGGTGCTCCACGCAAAATCCCACCCCGTGGGGTCAGAATGATCACAAGAACGGTGAGCAAAAATCCCAGAACCACGCGGGGGGACCTAGTGAATGAACTGCAGAGAGCTGGGACCAATGTAACAAGGCCTACCATAAGTAACACACTACGCCACCATGGACTCAGATCTTGCAGTGCCAGACGTGTCCCACTGCTTAAGCCTGTACATGTCCGGGCCCGTCTGAAGTTTGCTAGAGAGCATTTGGATGATCCAGAGGAGTTTTGGGAGAATGTCCTATGGTCTGATGAAACCAAACTGGAACTGTTTGGTAGAAACACAACTTGTCGTGTTTGGAGGAAAAAGAATACTGAGTTGCATCCATCAAACACCATACCTACTGTAAAGCATGGTGGTGGAAACATCATGCTTTGAGGCTGTTTCTCTGCAAAGGGGCCAGGACGACTGATCCGGGTACATGAAAGAATGAATGGGGCCATGTATCGTGAGATTTTGAGTGCAAACCTCCTTCCATCAGCAATGGCATTGAAGATGAAACGTGGCTGGGTCTTTCAACATGACAATGATCCAAAGCACACCGCCAGGGCAACGAAGGAGTGGCTTCGTAAGAAGCATTTCAAGGTCCTGGAGTGGTCTAGCCAGTCTCCAGATCTCAACCCTATAGAAAACCTTTGGAGGGAGTTGAAAGTCTGTGTTGCCAAGCGAAAAGCCAAAAACATCACTGCTCTAGAGGAGATCTGCATGGAGGAATGGGCCAACATACCAACAACAGTGTGTGGCAACCTTGTGAAGACTTACAGAAAACGTTTGACCTCTGTCATTGCCAACAAAGGATATATCACAAAGTATTGAGATGAAATTTTGTTTCTGACCAAATACTTATTTTCCACCATAATATGCAAATAAAATGAAAAAAAAACAGACAATGTGATTTTCTGGATTTTTTTTTCTCAGTTTGTCTCCCATAGTTGAGGTCTACCTATGATGTAGATTACAGACGCCTCTCATCTTTTTAAGTGGTGGAACTTGCACTATTGCTGACTGACTAAATACTTTTTTGCCCCACTGTATATACTATATGTGGCTGTGCTATATACTATGTGGGCTGTGTTATGTACTATGTGGGCTGTTTTATATACTATGTGGATTGCGTTATATTCTATGTGGGCTGTGTTATATACTATTGGGGGTATATTATATTCTATGGGGGAAGCTGTTATATACTATGGGGGGTATAATTTATTCTATGGGGAAGCTGTGTTATATACTATGGGGGTATATTTTATTCTATGGGGAGGCTGTGTTATATACTACGGGGATATATTATATTCTATGGGGGAGGCTGTGTTATATACTATGGGGGTATATTATATTCTATGGGGGGGCTACATTATATTCCATGGGGGCTGTATTAGATTTTATGAGGGAGGATTGCATCATACTCTGATGGGGCTACATTATATTCTATGGGGAGGTGGACTGTATTATATTATTGGGGGCTACATTATATTCTATGGGGGCTGTACTATATTTATTATATTCTATGAGGGGTGATTGCATCATACTATATGAGGGGGCTACATTATACTATATGAGGGGACTGCATTATATTCTATGGGGTACATATTATACTTTGTAGGGTGGTTGCATTATACGCTGTGAGGTGGCTGCATTATACTATATGTGGGCTGCATTATACTGTATTGAGGACTATGGGGAATAAATTTACTATATGAAGAACTATGGGGTGCATTATACTATGGGAAGTGAATTGTACTACATGGATGACTATCGCGGTGCATTATACTATATGGAGCACTATGAGGAGTGTATTATACTATGTGCATGACTTAGCAGTGTATTTTAA
Organism: Dendrobates tinctorius; assembly: GCF_039654945.1. Taxonomy (NCBI): domain Eukaryota; kingdom Metazoa; phylum Chordata; class Amphibia; order Anura; family Dendrobatidae; genus Dendrobates; species Dendrobates tinctorius. Next base: position 50,251,703 of record NW_027361684.1, read on the forward strand.
TATATGGAGGACTGAGGAGTGTATTTTTAATATATGGAGGACTATAGGGAGTATATTATACTATATGGAGCACTATGGGGCACATCATATTATATGGAGGACTATGGGGTGTGCATTTTACAATATGGAGGACTGTGGTGCACACTATAATATATGGGGTGTGCATTTTACAATATGGAGGACTGTGGTGCACACTATAACATATGGAGGATTATGGGGTGTATTATACTAAACAGGCAAAATGCTGCATATTCTTCGAGTGATTGGATTGTTTATGCCGGAACAATAAGCATTGTTCTCAGCACCACATCGTCCAGTGTAAACTGTAGATGTGCTGCTGATAACATGATACTGTATGGGGACAGATTGATCTAATAGTGATTGTTCTGTCCCCATCATTCTTTTTCAGACGGTGGAAAGAGGCCGGGAAAAAAGTGTTGAACGACTTCAATATTGTCGATCACGCTTGTTTAGCGGCCTGAACTCAACACATGTAACTACAACAGAAAAGCTTCTGTGTGATGTACAATATGTTAATAATTGAAACTGCAAGGAAAAAAGTGCAATAGGGTCTTATCTGAGAAAACCAAGATTTCAAACAATAAAATATACTCACCGTATATAGGAGAGTAACAGGCATAAAGAAACACGGTCAGCTTGCTGCACATCCAAATGACCACGCTGTGGCCATAAATCTTCAGATTCACTAGTAGGATTTTTTATGGATAAAACGTGCGCTGCCAGACCATCATTCCTCACAAGTTGTGTGTTTAATATATTTATTTCCCAACGCGTTTCGAGGTCATAAAAACCTCTTCCTCAGGGGATGACATGTACAGGCAGGTAAAGACATTGCCGGTTTTATACATACACAATTCAAATATTGGCGCCAAGAGTCACATGTTGGGAGGGAGATAAAGGTCAGAGGTCATCAGTATCAAAAAAATGTTAAAAGCTTGGTACATCCGACAAAATTAATACATTTGGTGTATTTCCAGGTAAATAATTTGAAAAGAAAAGGAGAGAGAAGAGAAGAAAGAAGACAAAAGGAAAAGAAATGAAGAAAGCGCTAAACGAACCCGCAGAGAAGGAACAAAAAGGAGTGATAGCCGCTGTATAATCCACTAGTCCAAATGAGCAGAGAATATATTGCCGAGAGAAAAAGAAAGAGAGAAAGGAAAAAAAGGAATAAAGAAAATCTTTATATGGAAATATATGATATTAATAAGAATAAAAATGATATTAAAATGGATATGTTAAAATCTTTATTAGTATAAGAATATAAAAAATAGAGTAAAAAATTGGATATATATGAATAAAAATAATATATATATATACACATATATGAATAAAAACATGTCTGTCCTAATAAAAATAAGAAGTTGATAAAAACAGAGTTTTTTAATATTAAAAGAAAGAAATGATGTATGTATGTCTGATAAAACTATTAAAATCGCTGGAGAAAGGACGTTTCTGTAGACAGTCCCGAGGTCAGAGGCACACAGAAGAGGGAGCCGATTCAAAGAGGGAAATATGCCCAAAGGATCGGAAGGTGAAAGATCGCGTCCAGAGGGAGAAGGGAGAAAAGAAGGAGCAGGAGAGTCCCACACCTTAGAAGCATGAAACAAGGGCAATAAAATAACACATGCAGTAACTTATACACAAGGGCAATAAAATAACACATGCAGTAACTTATACACAAAAAAACTACAGATGATAAGACCTGAAGTAGTTATAGACGCATGACAAGTTCAGAGGACTGTAACCGGAGTTGAACATAAAAACGCAATCATGAAGATATATTGCACATAAAAATAAATAAGAATAAAAATTTATTAGACTGAATATCAGCTTAAAAAAATTATTCAGACCAGGAGAGGAGGTGTCAAATTATTTTTACAGAAAAACTTCAGTGATTTCGTTAAGACCATTAGGTCTTAAGGTATTCAGCCTATAAATCCAAAAAACTTCCTTTCTATTAAGTGACCCCATTCTGTCAGTGATATTATTCGGAATATGTTCAATGGGGCTGATTTTCAAACCATTTGGATTTTTATTATGCTCAACTGTACAGTGTCTAGAAAGACCATGCTTCAAAAACCCTTTTTTAATATTGTGTCTGTGAGAGTTAATTCTCAAATGCAGTGGTTGGGTTGTCCTACCCACATACTGCTTACCGCATTCGCACTCAATCAAATAAATCACAAAGTCAGTGGTGCAGGAAAGAAACTCCTTAACAGGGAAAACTTCGTTCGTACTAGTTGATTTAAAGTTCTTATCTTTATGTGCGATACAAGTACAACATAGACAGTTCCTCTTGCCGCATTTAAAAATACCCTTAAGGGGGGTTTTATAGGCAGATAAAAATTCACTACTACTTTTAACATTTTTTAACCGGCTAGGAGCCACTGTGCTCTTAATGGTGGGGGCTCTTCTAAACGTTACACCAGGGTTACTTGGGAGGAATTTCTGCAATACGGGGTCATTCAATAGAATATGCCAGTTACTCCTCAGAATTTTCCTAATTTCTATGTGTTCAGAACAAAATTGCGTAATAAAGTTAGTCATAAATTTATTGCTTTTGGATTTAACCGTTTTAATGCCATTAATAAGACTATCTTGAGATAAATTGATGCATTTATTGAAGGCATTTATAAGTAAATTATCAGGGTAGTTTTTATCGGTAAACCTATTTTTTAATAATTCTGCCTGGTCCTTAAAAACTTTCGTGTCTGTACAATTTTTCCTTATTCTTCTGTATTGGTTTGCAGGAATGTTCCTCAGCCATTTCCCAAAGTGACCACTACTAAAAGGGATATAACTATTCGTATCCACATTTTTAAAAAAAGTTTTTGTTAAAATTCTATTGTTCTCAATATAAATAGTTAGATCTAAAAAATTAATATTTTCCTTGTCACAGATTGCTGAGAAGCTTAAACCCCAAATATTGTTATTAATGTCCCGAATAAAATCACCAATATTATTTCCCGAGTTGTCCCATATAAAGAACAAATCATCTATATATCTTTTATAAAAAATACAGTTACTGCACCATCTGGATTTAAAAATCAGGTGCAAAAATTAAAGATGTGTCTGACAGGATATCAGGACTCTTCAGACCTACAGATGACTACCCATTCCTGCTACTACATGTGGGGACAAATGACACCGCAAGAAACGACCTGGAAACCATCTGCAGAGACTTTGAAGACTTAGGCAAGAAAGTGAAAGAACTGGGAGCGCAGGTGGTCTTCTCTTCCATCCTCCCAGTGGATGGCCATGGAACAAGGAGGTGGAATAAGATTCTGCAGGTGAACAACTGGCTACGTCGATGGTGCCGTCAGAAACGATTTGGATTTCTGGATCACGGAGTGAACTACTTATACGATGGACTACTTGCTAGAGATGGGGTGCACCTTACGAAGACTGGAAAGCATGTATTTGGAAGTCGCCTTGCTACACTTGTAAGGAGAGCTTTAAACTAGAACAACATGGGAAGGGAAGCAAAAGACCAGAAAAAGCCATACACCTGACAAATGCTATTGAGAACTCTGCTAATAGAAGTGGAAAGGAAGAACAAAGACGAAAGAATCTAATTAATAAAAATATTGGAGAAAGAGAAACCAATCACAAACTAAAATGTTTCTATACTAATGCACAAAGCATGGGCAACAAACAAGGAGAATTGGAACTACTAACACAGGAAAAGAAATATGATGTCATTGGAATCACTGAAACTTGGTGGGACAATACACATGATTGGAATACAAGACTAGAAGGATACAACTTATTTGCAAGAAACAGACTTGATAAACGAGGAGGAGGTGTTGCATTGTATGTTAGAAACGCGTATATCTGCACAGAGATTGAAGCTTCAGAGACTGGGAGTTCTGTGGAAACTGTTTGGGTAAGAATACAAGGACAGAACAATGGAAAGGACACCATTGTAGGCATTTACTACAGGCCGCCTGTGCAAGCTGAAGATATGGATGAACTCTTTATGCATCAAATGGCCAAGTTCTCCAAAAAATATGACATAGTTGTCATGGGAGATTTCAACTATCCAGACATTTGTTGGGAATCTCTCTCAGGCAAAACTAACAGGTCAAGGAAATTCTTATCCTCTCTTGCTAACAACTTTATCTTCCAAAAGGTAGGGGAGAAAACAAGGGGAACTGCTACCTTGGATCTAATCCTTATAAACAGGGAGGAAATGGTTGAGGAGGTAAAAGTGGCTGGAACCCTAGGAGGTAGCGACCATGCTATTTTAGAATTTTGGATAACTAGAGGCGGAAGACCTGTGAAAACTCAGACGTCAAGGTTAGATTTCAGAAAGGCAGATTTTAAGGGATTCAGAAAGATAATTGGAGGGATCCAATGGCTGGATATCCTTAAAGACAAAAATGTCCAGGAAGGATGGGAAATCTTGAAAAATGAAATTCTCAAAGCACAGTTGTTAACAATTCCGAAAAGAGGGAAGAATAGGAAGCATTTAAGGAAACCAGGATGGGTGAACACAGAACTTAAGCACATGCTAAAAAGGAAGAAAAAAATGTTTATAAAATGGAAAGAGGGAGGCATATCTAAAGAAGAATATAATGCTGTCTGCAGAATCTGCAGGGCACAAATCAGATTAGCTAAAGCTGAAAATGAATTGAGGCTTGCAAGAGATGTCAAAAGCAATAATAAAGGATTTTGGGGATATGTCAAAAGTAAAAGAAAAGTCAAAGATGCTATAGGATTTTTACAGGATGAAAATGATGAAATGGTAAGACAGGATGTTGAGAAGGCTGAACTTTTAAATTCCTATTTCGCATCTGTTTTCTCTCAGAAAGGAAATGTAACACCAACTGTTATTCACTGTCCTATTAAGGGAATAGAAGAATCCAGGATATCTATAAACAGAAAGATAGTGAGGAAACACTTAGCTAACCTAAATGAATTCAAGTCTCCAGGTCCAGATGAATTACACCCCAGAGTACTGAAGGAGATAGCAGAAGAAATTTCTGAACCACTCTCCATAATCTTTGAAAATTCTTGGAGAACAGGAGAAGTGCCAGAAGACTGGAGAAGAGCAAATGTTGTTCCTATCTTCAAAAAGGGGAAGAAGGTGGACCCAGGCAACTATAGGCCGGTGAGTCTGTCTTCTATACCAGGAAAGATCTTTGAACAAATTATTAAACAACATGTAAGTCAATACCTGGATAAGAATGAAGTGATCAAACAGAGTCAGCATGGGTTTGTAACTAATAAGTCATGTCAGACTAACTTAATTTCCTTCTATGACAGTATCACTGATTGGGTGGATCAAGGAAATGCTGTAGATATAGTATATCTTGACTTCAGCAAAGCATTTGACAAAGTCTCTCATACAATCCTTATTGAAAAAATGACTAAGTATGGAATGGACAAGGCAACTGTTAGGTGGATTCATAACTGGCTTAGTGATCGGACCCAAAGAGTGGTCGTAAATGGCTGCACATCCAGTTGGAAGAATGTCTCAAGTGGGGTACCACAGGGCTCTGTCCTGGGCCCTGTATTGTTCAACATCTTTATCAATGATTTAGATGAAGGAATTGAGGGTAAACTGATTAAATTTGCTGATGACACAAAGCTTGGAGGGATAGCTAATACTAGAGAAGAGAGAGAGAGGATTCAAAAAGATTTAAATAAACTGGAGAAGTGGGCAGTAACTAACAGAATGGTTTTTAACAGGGAGAAATGCAAAGTACTACATCTGGGCAATAAAAATGAAAAAAGCATATATAGAATGGGAGGAATAGGGCTAAGTGACAGCACATGTGAAAAAGACTTGGGTATACTAATAGATCACAGACTGAATATGAGTCAACAGTGTGATGCAGCAGCAAAAAAGGCAAATGCAGTTCTAGGATGTATTAACAGAAGCATACAGTCTAGATCACGTGAAGTCATTATTTCCCTCTACTCCTCTTTGGTCAGACCTCATCTGGAATATTGTGTCCAGTTTTGGGCACCACATTTTAAAAAAGACATCAACAAACTGGAGCAAGTTCAGAAAAGAGCGACCAGAATGGTGACCGGTCTGAAAACCCTGTCTTATGAGGAAAGGTTGCAGGATTTGGGAATGTTTAGTTTGCAAAAGAGAAGACTGAGAGGAGACTTAATTGCTGTCTACAAATATCTAAAGGGCTGTCACATTGTAGAAGGATCAACTTTATTCTCATTTGCACAAGGAAAGACTAGAAGCAATGGGATGAAACTGAATGGGAGGAGACACAGATTAGATATTAGAAAAAACTTTTTGACAGTTAGAGTGATCAATGAGTGGAACAGGCTGCCACGAGAAGTGGTGAGTTCTCCTTCAATGGAAGTCTTCAAACAGAGGCTGGACAGACATCTGACTGGGATGATTTAGCGAATCCTGCTTTGAGCAGGGGGTTGGACCAGATGGCCCAGGAGGTCCCTTCCAACTCTACGATTCTATGATTCTATGATATAAAACTCTTCAAATACCCCCATAAAAATATTAGCGTAAGTTGGTGCTACTTTTGAGCCCATCGCGGTCCCGAGTTGCTGGTGATATAAAATTCCATTAAAAGTGAAGTAATTATTATTCAATATAAAATCCATACCCTTTAATAAAAAGTTTTTTTGTCCTTTGCTCAGTCTTACATCTTTCAATAGGACCTTATTGAAACAAGCTAAACCCAAATTGTGTTGGATATTCGAATACAACGAAGATACATCCATGGTTACCAGTATATAATGAGGATTCCATTCAATATGTTGTAAGAATTGGATTAATTGAGTAGAGTCTTTAATGAAACTTTTTAGTATGGGAACATGAGAAACCATTATTCTGTCGATGTAATGAGATAAATTACTAGTTAATGAGTTGATGCCGGAGATAATGGGTCTCCCTGGAGGATTAACCAGGCTTTTATGAATTTTTGGCAAGTGATAAAAGAAGGGGGTCCTTGGGTCCGTTACATGAAGAAACTTCAATTCATTTTTATCAAATATATTATTATTTTTTCCTTCCAGGATTAATTTGTCATAAGCAACTCTGGACCTGATTAAGGTGTCAAAAGGGACTTTAATATAGTATTTATCATCTGATAATATATTGAGGGCTTCGTTACAATATTCATCTCTATTCTGGATTACGATCCCTCCACCCTTGTCAGCAGATCGAATTACTATTTCAGTATTGGATTTCAATGTTTTCAAAGCGATTTTTTCGTTTTTAGTTAGATTACATTTATAACCATAGGCAACTTTAGTAGAAAACATCTCTTTGAATTTCCTTTGTACAACATCGCTGAAAACTTTTAGATGGTGGCCTCTATCTTCTAATGGATAGAATTTGGATTTAATTGGGACATTTAAATGAAAAGATTCACTATTTACTTCACTATTAATTTGTATATCTTCATTTGTACCATTACACGCAGTTTTATTCATTTCTTTAATTGCAAAATGTCTTTTTAATGTAAGTTTTCTAATGAACAACTGAAGGTCTAAAAAAAGATCAAAATCGTTTGTTTTGTAAGTGGGACAGAAATTCAACCCTTTAGAGAGGACTCTAATTTCATCGGTAGTGAGAATGTGAGAGGATAAATTAAAAATATTGCTACCCACAGAAGAAGATTTATTTTTATCCTTTATTTTCCATTTATTTTGCCTTTCTTTTTTTCGGCCCCCTCTGCATCCTCTGTAGAGCCCTTTCTTTTTCCAGTTCTTGGTGAAAAAAAGTTTTTTACCTGTGAGTTTTTTATTGTCTGCGGTAAAAAAGGAACCGTGGCGGTGTTGTTAGTGTTTGAATTATCAATTAGGACCGTGTTCCCATTAGGTGTATTGGAACAATTACCATTAGGGACAGAATTGTCTTTGGATATATTTGGATCAATATCCTCATATATAGAAAGGTCCAATAGTGAATTAGGGATAGACTCAGGAAATTCAATAAGTGCAGGTGAAGAGAAATCCACAGGAGTGGGTGTGATAATTTTATCATGAATAATAGTAGGATTAATAGTGTCAATTAAATTCTTCTTAGTGTCATTATCATTAAAGTGTTTTATTTGTTTTTTGATACTTTCTAAATGTTTGATGGCTTCGATAAGTGGTGCAGTGGTTGCAGTGCTTTTTATAACAGGGGGTTTAGAGAAAATATTTTCCTTATTTCCAGTGAGGGGACCTTTGGGGAGAAAACCTAAAGGTATAGAGGATTGTCCTAAACTGGTTCTATCTTTTATTTTAACTTGTTCAGTCTCATTGGTTATTTCATTCAAACACTCGGTATCCTTGTTATCTGTACTACATTTCTTCTCAACGGTTTTAAACTTATTACTGTAGTCCTCTCTATCTCTCTGTAATTTTTTTGATTTTTTTAGTATAGTTTCATGCTCCACTTGCATGACATGTGTTATGACATTAGAGTTAATCTTCTTGTATTCTGGATGCTTATGGAAGGGAATAAGATCTTTTGATAAGTTCATAACCTTGAGAGCTGCCAATTCAGCCAATTTGGATCTTTTTTTATATAATAATAAAATCATTTTGTGCATACAATTGTTGAGGTTATTGTCCCAGTCTTGCGTAAAGCCCAAATCATTCATAAAAGGTGAGTCGAACACTAACCTCAGTCCACGAGGGCATATGTTCTCTTCTAGATAGATCGATAAAAAACGAGCATCCAAACTATAATGGAGTTCCTCCTTGATAGCTTCTTTAAAGTTATAAAAAATCTTCCGGAGTGTCTTTGTTTCATCTTCACTGAAAGGGTTAACGGTTTCCTCCTCCCTAGTAGAAAAGCTGATATTTCCAATTGTCTGTAGTATTAATCTTTCTCTGGACGAGAGTCTATTCTGAAAATATTCCATCCTTGAACAGAGTAACGGACCCTCTGCTGCTCCAAATCCAAAGCACTAACAGTGTTTTCCACGCACCGTCAGGGGATTAGAATAATTGAAACTGCAAGGAAAAAAGCGCAATAGGGTCTTATCTGAGAAAACCAAGATTTCAAACAATAAAATATACTCACCGTATATAGGAGAGTAACAGGCATAAAGAAACACGGTCAGCTTGCTGCACATCCAAATGACCACACTGTGGCCATAAATCTTCAGATTCACTAGTAGGATTTTTTATGGATAAAACGTGCGCTGCCAGACCATCATTCCTCACAAGTTGTGTGTTTAATATATTTATTTCCCAACACGTTTCGAGGTCATAAAAACCTCTTCCTCAGGGGATGACATGTACAGGCAGGTAAAGACATTGCCGGTTTTATACATACACAATTCAAATATTGGCGCCAAGAGTCACATGTTGGGAGGGAGATAAAGGTCAGAGGTCATCAGTATCAAAAAAATGTTAAAAGCTTGGTACATCCGACAAAATTAATACATTTGGTGTATTTCCAGGTAAATAATTTGAAAAGAAAAGGAGAGAGAAGAGAAGAAAGAAGACAAAAGGAAAAGAAATGAAGAAAGCGCTAAACGAACCCGCAGAGAAGGAACAAAAAGGAGTGATAGCCGCTGTATAATCCACTAGTCCAAATGAGCAGAGAATATATTGCCGAGAGAAAAAGAAAGAGAGAAAGGAAAAAAAGGAATAAAGAAAATCTTTATATGGAAATATATGATATTAATAAGAATAAAAATAAAAATGATATTAAAATGGATATGTTAAAATCTTTATTAGTATAAGAATATAAAAAATAGAGTAAAAAATTGGATATATATGAATAAAAATAATATATATATACACATATATGAATAAAAACATGTCTGACCTAATAAAAATAAGAAGTTGATAAAAACAGAGTTTTTTAATATTAAAAGAAAGAAATGATGTATGTATGTCTGATAAAACTATTAAAATCGCTGGAGAAAGGACGTTTCTGTAGACAGTCCCGAGGTCAGAGGCACACAGAAGAGGGAGCCGATTCAAAGAGGGAAATATGCCCAAAGGATCGGAAGGTGAAAGATCGCGTCCAGAGGGAGAAGGGAGAAAAGAAGGAGCAGGAGAGTCCCACACCTTAGAAGCATGAAACAAGGGCAATAAAATAACACATGCAGTAACTTATACACAAGGGCAATAAAATAACACATGCAGTAACTTATACACAAAAAAACTACAGATGATAAGACCTGAAGTAGTTATAGACGCATGACAAGTTCAGAGGACGGTAACCGGAGTTGAACATAAAAACGCAATCATGAAGATATATTGCACATAAAAATAAATAAGAATAAAAATTTATTAGACTGAATATCAGCTTAAAAAAATTATTCAGACCAGGAGAGGAGGTGTCAAATTATTTTTACAGAAAAACTTCAGTGATTTCGTTAAGACCATTAGGTCTTAAGGTATTCAGCCTATAAATCCAAAAAACTTCCTTTCTATTAAGTGACCCCATTCTGTCAGTGATATTATTCGGAATATGTTCAATGGGGCTGATTTTCAAACCATTTGGATTTTTATTATGCTCAACTGTACAGTGTCTAGAAAGACCATGCTTCAAAAACCCTTTTTTAATATTGTGTCTGTGAGAGTTAATTCTCAAATGCAGTGGTTGGGTTGTCCTACCCACATACTGCTTACCGCATTCGCACTCAATCAAATAAATCACAAAGTCAGTGGTGCAGGAAAGAAACTCCTTAACAGGGAAAACTTCGTTCGTACTAGTTGATTTAAAGTTCTTATCTTTATGTGCGATACAAGTACAACATAGACAGTTCCTCTTGCCGCATTTAAAAATACCCTTAAGGGGGGTTTTATAGGCAGATAAAAATTCACTACTACTTTTAACATTTTTTAACCGGCTAGGAGCCACTGTGCTCTTAATGGTGGGGGCTCTTCTAAACGTTACACCAGGGTTACTTGGGAGGAATTTCTGCAATACGGGGTCATTCAATAGAATATGCCAGTTACTCCTCAGAATTTTCCTAATTTCTATGTGTTCAGAACAAAATTGCGTAATAAAGTTAGTCATAAATTTATTGCTTTTGGATTTAACCGTTTTAATGCCATTAATAAGACTATCTTGAGATAAATTGATGCATTTATTGAAGGCATTTATAAGTAAATTATCAGGGTAGTTTTTATCGGTAAACCTATTTTTTAATAATTCTGCCTGGTCCTTAAAAACTTTCGTGTCTGTACAATTTTTCCTTATTCTTCTGTATTGGTTTGCAGGAATGTTCCTCAGCCATTTCCCAAAGTGACCACTACTAAAAGGGATATAACTATTCGTATCCACATTAAGGAAAAATTGTACAGACACGAAAGTTTTTAAGGACCAGGCAGAATTATTAAAAAATAGGTTTACCGATGAAAACTACCCTGATAATTTACTTATAAATGCCTTCAATAAATGCATCAATTTATCTCAAGATAGTCTTATTAATGGCATTAAAACGGTTAAATCCAAAAGCAATAAATTTATGACTAACTTTATTACGCAATTTTGTTCTGAACACATAGAAATTAGGAAAATTCTGAGGAGTAACTGGCATATTCTATTGAATGACCCCGTATTGCAGAAATTCCTCCCAAGTAACCCTGGTGTAACGTTTAGAAGAGCCCCCACCATTAAGAGCACAGTGGCTCCTAGCCGGTTAAAAAATGTTAAAAGTAGTAGTGAATTTTTATCTGCCTATAAAACCCCCCTTAAGGGTATTTTTAAATGCGGCAAGAGGAACTGTCTATGTTGTACTTGTATCGCACATAAAGATAAGAACTTTAAATCAACTAGTACGAACGAAGTTTTCCCTGTTAAGGAGTTTCTTTCCTGCACCACTGACTTTGTGATTTATTTGATTGAGTGCGAATGCGGTAAGCAGTATGTGGGTAGGACAACCCAACCACTGCATTTGAGAATTAACTCTCACAGACACAATATTAAAAAAGGGTTTTTGAAGCATGGTTTTTCTAGACACTGTACAGTTGAGCATAATAAAAATCCAAATGGTTTGAAAATCAGCCCCATTGAACATATTCCGAATAATATCACTGACAGAATGGGGTCACTTAATAGAAAGGAAGTTTTTTGGATTTATAGGCTGAATACCTTAAGACCTAATGGTCTTAACGAAATCACTGAAGTTTTTCTGTAAAAATAATTTGACACCTCCTCTCCTGGTCTGAATAATTTTTTTAAGCTGATATTCAGTCTAATAAATTTTTATTCTTATTTATTTTTATGTGCAATATATCTTCATGATTGCGTTTTTATGTTCAACTCCGGTTACCGTCCTCTGAACTTGTCATGCGTCTATAACTACTTCAGGTCTTATCATCTGTAGTTTTTTTGTGTATAAGTTACTGCATGTGTTATTTTATTGCCCTTGTGTATAAGTTACTGCATGTGTTATTTTATTGCCCTTGTTTCATGCTTCTAAGGTGTGGGACTCTCCTGCTCCTTCTTTTCTCCCTTCTCCCTCTGGACGCGATCTTTCACCTTCCGATCCTTTGGGCATATTTCCCTCTTTGAATCGGCTCCCTCTTCTGTGTGCCTCTGACCTCGGGACTGTCTACAGAAACGTCCTTTCTCCAGCGATTTTAATAGTTTTATCAGACATACATACACCATTTCTTTCTTTTAATATTAAAAAACTCTGTTTTTATCAACTTCTTATTTTTATTAGGTCAGACATGTTTTTATTCATATATGTGTATATATATATATTATTTTTATTCATATATATCCAATTTTTTACTCTATTTTTTATATTCTTATACTAATAAAGATTTTAACATATCCATTTTAATATCATTTTTATTTTTATTCTTATTAATATCATATATTTCCATATAAAGATTTTCTTTATTCCTTTTTTTCCTTTCTCTCTTTCTTTTTCTCTCGGCAATATATTCTCTGCTCATTTGGACTAGTGGATTATACAGCGGCTATCACTCCTTTTTGTTCCTTCTCTGCGGGTTCGTTTAGCGCTTTCTTCATTTCTTTTCCTTTTGTCTTCTTTCTTCTCTCTCCTTTTCTTTTCAAATTATTTACCTGGAAATACACCAAATGTATTAATTTTGTCGGATGTACCAAGCTTTTAACATTTTTTTGATACTGATGACCTCTGACCTTTATCTCCCTCCCAACATGTGACTCTTGGCGCCAATATTTGAATTGTTTATGTATAAAACCGGCAATGTCTTTACCTGCCTGTACATGTCATCCCCTGAGGAAGAGGTTTTTATGACCTCGAAATGCGTTGGGAAATAAATATATTAAACACACAACTTGTGAGGAATGATGGTCTGGCAGCGCACGTTTTATCCATAAAAAATCCTACTAATGAATATGTACAATATGTTAGCATTTGGGGCCCCATTTTAAACTTTGCCTAAAACCGGCCCTGATTCCACTCCATGTCTCTGTCCTTCCCTATTCAGCCCCAGCTCCTACCCTTCCTTTATCCCACTCATACCTGTCTATGTTCCTGTCCAAAGCGTACCAGTTCCAGTCCCACTAGCCATGCATGCCTGTCCTGCCAGAGTGTCAGCTGTGTCTGCCTTTCCTGCTAGAGTGTCAGCCATGCCTGCCTGTCCTGTCAGTGTGTCAGCCGTGCCCGCCTGTCCTGCCAGAGTATCAGCCATGCCCGCCTGTCCTGCCTGAATGTAAGCCGTGTTTCTGTCCTTCCCGAGTCTGTCCCTGCTTCTCCAGTCTGAACAGGTTCCTACCTGTTCCCATTAGCCCATCATTCCAGTCCATGTCTCTGTCCTTCCCTATTAAGTCCCAGCTCCTCCTTTTCCTGTGTCCCACTCATACCTGTCTATGTTCCTGTCCTACCCGTACGAGCTCCAGTCCCGCTAGCCATGCCCGCCTGTCCTGCCAGAGTGCCAGCCGTGCCCACCTGTCCTGCCAGAATGTCAGCTATGCCCTACTGCCTGCCAGTGTCTCAGCCATGCCCACCTGTCTGCTAAGAGTACCAGCCGTGCCCGCCATTGTATCAGTCGTGCCTGTCTGTACTTGTCTGCACTACACATAGTGTTTTGTTCCCCAGTGGGATCAGAAGCCACAGCCAGACACCACCCTGGAGTGGTACCTGGCAGCTACCTGCAGCACAAGCCTGACCTCACCATCAGAGGTTCCAGAGAAACACCAAGGAAGCTGCTTAGTCACGCCCCTTCCAGGGTAGTCTGGTTTGTGGCACAGTAGGGCCATACCCCCATGTTCATGCCAACCAGTCAGGGCATGAGCGTTAGTTTGCGCAGGCCATGGTTTCCGCTGAGTCCCATGTCCTTCCACCCTTGGAACAAGATGAATTTACTTCTCTCCTGTGTGAGCAACGGAGAAAATTTTTTGCGTGATCCGAAATCCAGGCCTTCTCTTTTCCAACTCAACTCATAGTTCCTGCACATGTAATTTCTCAACCTGTATCTGTCAAAGCGGATTCTTCAAGGTGCGATGGGGATCCTAAGCTGTGCTGTATGTTCTTGGAGCGGTGCCTACGATACTTCAAATGGCATGCTCCACATTTTGCCTCTGATCGGGTAAAGCTTTTGATATGCCTAGTACGGTGTCTCCTGAAAAGTCTTTCCCCCCAAGCTTCCAGATACAGACCAGACGAAAGAGACCTGTAGGAGAACCGTCTCATTCGTCCATGACCGTCTATGATTCTCTGGTTCCACAGCCTGCCAAGATGGCCTCCCTTGCAAGATCCAGGAGGTCTAATAAAAATGGGCTGGCAAAGCTGCAGCCGGAGTCCAGTCCTGAGAAGAAACATCCTGGTGGTCTCTGCTCTGTGAAACCTATACTCCAAAACCCTGGGCCAGTAGGAGAGGCGGCCCTTGGCGAGAGTACTCCCTCTCCATCAAAATCAATGACTGTTTCTCTGCCCTCTGGGAGCTTTGGTGTTTTCAACCTGCCAGCCATACGGAGTAAGTGTGTGATCTCCATTCTTCAGCTCCAGAACCCAGTGTGGGCATTGTCTGGTGGTGGTCGAGCCCTACTCAAGAACAGTCTAGTTCTGCAAGGACAACTACAGCTCCAATTCAGAGCATTATACTCGAAGAAGTTCGTCTTCCATATGCTGTCTGGTATGACCCTAGGACATTATGAACCTAGAACTCCTTTACCTGTTCAGGTCTGGAGACCCAGCAAGGTGCTTCGGTTGAAACAACCAAGTTGCAAGAGGTATCTGGCCCCAAACATCAGAGTCAGTCAGCAGTCATGACTTCTTCCTCTGGTATGCTAGTCAGCGAGTCTAAGTGTGGTGACGTCTCCAATCAAGGGGAAGCGGTGGCATTCTCTCTACATGGCTCCAATGACTATACCAGTGTTCAGTTTCCAGGAGCATCCTTGCCTCTTGATTGTCTTCCTCAAGGTAAAGGGCTGAAGATGGATCCTGAGTGTATGCCTTCAGATCCCCTGTGGCCAGTGGGTGTAGTTACCAAGACAGAGGTTTACTCATCCTCTAACCTGGAAGAGGTGGTCCAGTTTTTTTAGGGTAATGGGCTGAAGATGCTTCCTGAATGTATGCCTTCATCTTCCATATGGCTGGTTGGTGAAGATACTAAGACAGAAGTTTGCTCTTCTCTGCTTTCCACCAGTCTGGAGGAAGAGGCCCAGGTCATTGTGGAGGTTGACCTCATCAGGCCCCAAGAGACTTGGCATTCTGTGATTCCTGATAGCATGCCTACTTCACTTTACCCAAAGGATGTCATGATGGCCTGGACTGTGTGTGTGGTCCCATACTCCTTCAGCAGGTCATTCTGGCAGGCTTGAAGAAGAGGGGCCATAAAGGAGGGGTACTGTAACAACCCTGCCGGATTCACTGCATGGCCTCCTATCCCCCACCAGCCTTACTCACTACTCTGGGCCATGCTGTGAGCTCTGTCTGTTGCCAGCTCCATGCTGTATGCCTCTGTCCTCCTGCCTGCTCTCTGCATACTTCCTGGTTGTGTGCAAAGGAGGTGGCGCCGGCACACTCTGGTTCTTATAGAATCAGTGTGCACCTGCCTATGGTGTCCCCAGCCAATTACCAAGCAGCCTCTGGAATTTAAGGTAGCTCCACCTGATGGACGCTGCCTCAGCAACTATTTCCCTCAGTCAGTGCCTTGCTGCTGAGGTGCCAGGTCCTGTCCTGTTTCTGCTTTCTCTGGGGGGCTGCATACCCAGATCTGTTTCCATGCGCTTTGTGTCTTGTCTTCTCCTTCCTGAGGGCTACATACTCAGGCCCCTGTCCTTGTCCTGTATTTGTCTCTGTGTCCATCCCTGTGTGTACTGTGCTCTATTCCTGCATGTTATCCTGTTCCTATACCTGACCTTGTCTGTACTCAGTCCTTACCTCTGTCTGTCGGTCTCCTTGTCTGTGGATACTTTCCCTGCTGTGTCTATCCTTGTGCCTCTCTGTCTGCACCTGCTCTGCCTACCTGCAGTTCTCTGCTCTGCAATTGTTCCACATACCTGCAGTTCCGTCCTGCTCCACATACCTGCAGTTCTGCCTTTTGCTTTGCACTCCTGCGGTTCTGCTTTTTGCTCTGCACTCCTGCAGTTCTGCCTCTTTGCTCTGCACTCCTCAGGTTCTGCCTTTGCTCTGCACTGTTGTGGCTCTGCCTTTTGCTCCACGCTCCTTGCTGTTAAGCTCGCTGCACTGCAACCAGGGACTCTGTTGTGCTCAACGCTCCTCCGGGCTGAACATGTCCTTACCTCTGTCTGTCGGTCTCCTTGTCTGTGGATCCTTTCCCTGCTGTGTCTATCCTTGTGCCTCTCTGTCTGCACCTGCTCCGCCTACCTGCGGTTCTCTGCTCTGCAATTGTTCCGCATACCTGCGGTTCCATCCTGCTCTGCATACCTGCAGTTCTGCCTTTTGCTTTGCACTCCTGTGGTTCTGCCTTTTGCTCTGCACTCCTGCAATTCTGCCTCTTTGCTCCGCACTCCTCAGGTTCTGCCTTTGCTCTGCACTGTTGTGGCTCTGCCTTTTGCTCCATGCTCCTTGCTGTTAAGCTTGCTGCACTGCAACCAGGGACTCTGTTGTGCTCGCCGCTCCTCCGGGCTGAACATGTCCCTACCTGTTCCCACTACTCTAACCTGTCCATGTTTCTGTCCTTCCCAAGTCTGTCCCTGCTTCTCCAGTCTGAACAGGTTCCTACCTGTTCCCATTAGCCTATCACTCCAGTCCATGTCTCTGTCTTTCCCTATTCAGTCCCTGCTCCTCCTTTTCCTGTATCCCACTCATACCTCTCTATGTTCCTGTCCTACCCGTACCAGTTCCAGTCCCACTAGCCATGCCTGCCAGTCCTGCCAGAGTGCCAGCTGTGCCCGCCTGCCTGCCAATGTCTCAGCCGTGCCCGCCTGTCTGCCAAGATTACCAGATGTGCCCACTATGGTATCAGTTGTGCCTGTCTGTACTTGTCCATACTACACATAGTTTTTTGTTCCTCAGTGGGATCAGAAGCCACAGCAAGACACCACCCTGGAGTGGTACCTGGCAGATACCTGCAGCACATGCCTGACCTCACCATCAGAGGCTCCAGTGAACACCAAGGTAGCTGCTTAGTCACACCCCTTCCAGGGTAGTCTGGTTTGTGGCACAGTGAGGCCACACCCCCATGCTCGTGCCAACCAGTCAGGACGCGAGCATTACAATTATACTTATTTACTGAGCTAATGACTTTTGGGCTTTCATTGGCTGTAAGCCATAATCATTAACATAAACAGAAATTAACACTTGAAATAGATCACTCTGTTTGTAATGAATAATAATATAATATAATATATGAAATTCACTTTTTGTATTGAAGAACTGAAATAAATTAACTTATTGATGATATTCTTATTTAGTGAGAAGCACTTGTATATAACACTCAAAAAATACTTGTAAAAATACTTTTCTGTATTCAATTACTCATCCGTATTGTATTACGTGCTCTGGGGTGCAATTCAGTGACATATAACACTCCTTGACAAGCCCGAGCTGGCATGTCACTCTCCACAAGGAGAAACCTTACCACTTAGACCTCAGTCCAGTCATATTGCAAGACTCATTAAAGGATTGGTTGTGACTTGTAGGATCGCTACTATCAACAGGTGGCGCTATAGAGTTCAAGTCCTCTTTCTCTCTGAAGAGGTAATTTGCATATTAAATTTCCCAGAGGAGCATTGCATGGCGAATAAGCCTCCTTACCTTGATGAGCCCGAGCTGGCATGTCACTCTCCACAAGGAGAATCTTACCCTTTAGACCTCAGTCCAGAGCCTCTCACCTAGCCAAATCAGTTCTCATACTTTGCACTCATGAGGGCCAATAGCCCAAAACACCGTGTCTGCAAATTGAGATTCTGATTTGGCTTTTATCCTAAGTCATACTACAAGACTCGTTAAAGGGTTGATTGTGACTTGTAGGATCACTACTACCAACAGGTGGCGCTATAGAATTCAAGTCCTCTTTCTCTCTGAAGAGGCAATTTGCATATTGGATTCAATTAGTCATCCATTAAGTTAATTCTGCTTTGTGTAAAATTATGGTGGGTTAAAATTTTTAAAAAACTCTTGGCCTGTTACAGTTCACAAAATATTTTTGTTTCAAAAATTGACTAATGTCATATATACTGTAGAACCTGCTTTTTGTGAAATTTCATTGGTTTGAAATAAAAAACAAAATAACCAAATATTGGCCAGCTACAGTTGTAAAAATTTGGTTATTCGAAAATCAACTATTGTCATATACTGTATACTCTAGAACTTGGTTTGTGTGAAATTTCATTGGTTTTTAATAAACAACTAAATTGTCGTGTTATAGGTGTAGAAATTTGATTGTTCAAAAATTAACTATTGTCATTTATATTATTGAACTTGATATGTGTGAAATTTCGTTGGTTTGAAGTAAAAAAAATAAATTTGCCTGATACAGGTGAAGAAATTTATTTTCAAGTGTGGTAAAATCCCACCTCACTTTTGTTTCTTGAATCATCAAGTTTTCCAACTTTTTAATGTCCATAAACATGCCCATGTTATCAACACTTTTATCAAGATTCAATGAGAATAATTGTGCAGCTTTATGTTGTCTGTCTGGGTTGGTGTCCGTCATGTTCACATCATGTGATTTTAATTAACCATGTGTTGTACCACGTGATGAGCGATTACGCTCTCATTGGTTGAGATCAGTATAAAATCTATGGAGGTCTTTTTATGTGTAGCTTGAGAAAGGACACTTTGTGTTCGAAATGTGTAGCTAGCCAGAATGTTTTTCACTATGTCTGTCATCATTTTTTAAAATTCTTTGTCAAATAAAATTGATTTTATAAAAAAGCTGGAGCAACACCCATTTTCTCTGATGGCCAAAAAAGAGTACTGGTTGTTCAGCCTGCTAGACTCATGCTACAAAAAGAACTTTGCATTTTCTATCCCTGAGGCTGAGAGGTCTCTAAAAATGGTGCCACACCAGAAGGCCATTGTAGAAAATATGTTGAAAAAACTTTGACAACACCAGCGGCAGAGGCAAGCTTCCTTGCCCAACCAAGGAGAAGAGGTAAGGTTGACACACACCAGATACAGCAGGTCAATACTGTGAAAGGCGTAGGCCAACTTCATGACACCCTCCAAGCTTCCATGCCCTGACGACCTGGTATTTTTGACAAGGTTTTTAAAGGTTTTTAAAGATGGTCAAGCAAAACCTAGCTGACAAAACCAGTGTACTCCCAAATTCCTCTGCGATCTTCAGATATTGTGTCTCAAAGTTGGACACCTGGCATGAGCTGTCCCTCTATGCCTTGAAGGTGTTGAGCTGCCCAACCGCTAGCATCTTGTTTGAGCAGGTTTTTAGAGTCACTGTGGGGTCATAACAGACAGCTGCTTTTGCCTGTCAGCAGAAAGTGCTGACAGACTCACTCAGAGAAGAATTAACAAAGCCTGGATTAGACTAGACTTTTTCACATTACCAAATGACAGCAGCACATAAAGTGCTTATAATTTTCAATATTTCAATGAGGCCCACCAGTTGTTGCCTTCTAGGATCTAGGGATGACTGGATGACACTACTTATATTTTTTCCTGGCTTTGCACTTTGTGCAAACCCTTTTTGAGTGGGAATTACCCAATTACACTTTCTTAATTTTTTATGAGGCACACCAGTTGGCATACAAGGGTGTATGGATGACCCTGCTTGTAATTATTTGCAGGCTTTGCACTGTGTTCAAAGCTTTTATGAGTGCCGAAGTAGCATAACTACAATTAGTTCACAATATTTAAATGAGGCACTAGAGTTGGTGCCTTCAAGGGTGTATGGATGACTTTGCTTGTAATTTTTGTCAGGATTTTCACTTGGTGCATAGCCTTTTGAGACTATTACATTACAATTTAAAGCAGATTCTTATGGTCCGTAAACACTTGAAAGGGTTACTGGGCTACCTCTAGGAGATGTCACCACTCAGAGAAGGCTAATTTCATGGCAAGTAACTCCCTGTCCCCGATGGAATAGTTTCTCTCTGTCATGCGCCCCAAAGACTATTTTATATGCTCCGCTTAAGTCCAGTCAAACAGGACATTGCTCGTGTACCAATCCGGAACTGCCACATCACAAGAGCAGCTGACAACTGACCACCAATGAGAGGTTGCCACCTCATGAGCATGCTCAGTAGAGTGATTTCTGGACTTAGTCTCTGGAGTGTCTATTAGCTACTGCTTATTTCTGGTTACCATAGCTTTGGGTGGAAGGACAACAGTAACCAAGCAAATTGCACAGGTCTGAGCAAAACGCTGCGACTGACATCTTTGCTGAGCAGACTCCAATGTGGCCGAGTCAGACTGGAAGGCAGATAAGGCTTGGGCTCTATTCTGTGCAGTGTGAGAATCCCGGCGCCTAACAATATCCAAGAAAAAATGTTTCTTAATATTTTTATTCTATTGAAATCTAATTTCTCCTCGGTTTGAAATGTTTGATTGTTATCCTTAAAGTGGAATAAAAATGTGACATTGTTATCAGCAGCGATCTGGGAGTCAGAGATGCTTCCAGGGGTCTTCCTCATGCTGTTCTCCTTCCATCCAGCACTTTTTACATCCATTTCAACATTTTCACTGAACCTCTGACCTGAGGTAAAATCTTTATTTGGTGAAGACTTTCCCATTACTGAGATAGAAGATAACCGCTGCTACTGTTGCAATTCTATGTAGATAGGAGTAGGGAGGAACCAGAGGCAGAGCTCCTACATCCTCCTCCTTCCATCCATATTGAATCTTATCAGTAGCAGCTGCTACTATCTAAGCAATGGGAAAGTCTTCACTAAATACAGATTTAACATCAGAATTGAGAATTTTGATAATAACTGATTCATCAATTTTGGCAGAGGAAAACAGTTCTCTGATAAAATATATTAAAAAGTTGCTTATTCTCATGTGTACTATTGATTTATGGAATAAAGATTAAAACAACATTTAATCTTCAAGTTTTCACATATTAGTATTAAAAACATTTCATTATATTAGGTAGCCACTAATGTAGCTAAAACATTTTCTATTAGGTGGATTTGTACAGGTATTCAATATGGGTAAATGTTTTCATAGGTTGGGTTAAGCATGGTCTTTATCAGTGCAGTAATAGAACAGCAAACAAGTGGATGACATTCTGCTGGTTTCACATGACGTATATCACAAAAAATTCAGATTCCATTTCACCATGAACCAATTTGCTCATCTCTATATTATACTAAATTAATTGGTGATATTTAAAAGGAGTATTCCCATCTCCAAGATCCTATCCCGATATGTAGTAGGTGTAATAATAATATTATTATCAAATAAATACCTAAAATTAAAAGTGTAGCATAGTTGTTCAGATTCGCTATGTCGCTTACCCCATGTACAAATAACTGTCACTATATGAGTCATAACCTAAACTTCTGAAATGCCCTGAACATGGGGTAAGCGACATGGCAAAATCAAAAAAAACATTATATTTCTAATTGGAGGTATTTGCTAGTATTATTATTATTACATCTACTTTATATTGGTATAGGATCTTGGAGACGGGAATACCATTTTAATAATCAGAATTTCAATTACACTCATTTCCCAGGCATCAATTTATTTTCTGCTCACCTAAAGGAAATGGCACATGTATGGAATGAGTTTATTGCTTTTACATCAATTCTTTTCTTCTTGCTTTCATTTATCAGGGACTACAGAGGACAAAATCCACATTTTTCTTAATATTTAAATAAGATCTATGTGCTGGACACTGATCTCTCTGATAATCTGCCTCCAAAGCTTGCTTTAAATTAAAGGGGACATTGACAGTGTGAGACATGTAGATCAGAAGAACAGACCATCAGTCATTACATGTCTCACATGGGTAAGTCCAAATTAGCTCTGAAAGCAGATTCTCATGGAGATCTATGTCTGATCCATAGATCTGAGCAACTCATTTACATATTAAGGAAAATGTGGATTTTTCTGGAGTAAAAAATGTATCGCAGATATCAAAGTATAATTTTATTCAACTTTCTATGACCTATTTCCTTATATAGACAGCTTAGGCTTAAGAAGTGTGATCCTACGGACAGACTCCCTTTAAGGATATGATTACATTATTATTGGTAAACATTTTCCTTAGATGCCAATATTATTATCTGACTGTACAAAACAAGATAATCCAAATTTCAAGTCACGCAATCTATTTCTGATTTTGTTTAATGCCATTTCTAAAATTTTGAGTTTTATAATTCTCTGAGAGTATGAAATGAATATCAATGTATTTTTTTAATAAAACTATTTTTAATCTGACAAAGTAATATGTATTCACTTTTTTCTGAAAAAAATATGTAAAAATATACAGTGTTTGGGAAAATTGTCATTTTTTGGTTTCTACATCTAATGTACTGATCCATAGAGAGAATAAAGGTTTAATTATTCAGGTGTAAGTTGTTAAATTTAATTGCCCTTAAGGCAACGTCTTTCATAGTGTGATCACACCTGCTTCTGGGAACAGAAACCCTGAAAGCGTCTTTCACAATGTATTTAGCAAATCAGATTAAACCAAATATTTATGAACTGACATTTATTTAAAAAAATCCACACACATTTTATCTTTTCCTTGTATGTACCGAGGTTATATATTTTATATTCAAGTCACAAGGGTGATTTCCTCTGCATATTCTTGAAATATCAAACTACCTAGTAAGGGAGATGATGCTAAACTTGAGTTGGTAAACATGTATTATCATATATATTATATACACATACATATTTCAGATTACTTCCCTATAAAATAAGAAAATATGAATATGGCATGTAGAAAAAATTATATATTACCAAGTTACTATAATTTATAAAAAAAAATCTAATCACTAATTTTCACAAAAGCCTAAAACTATTCAGTAATCGAGACATAGGAAGTAAAAATTTATTTCTAAAGAATTTACAGAAATTATAGGGTTGATAGCAAAACTAAGGATTGAAGATGAGTGGATGGAACAAAAAATAGAATTCAATAAATCATGTGGACTTTCCAAGGGAATTTGATTCACATCTAAGCTATTCTCTGCTAAATTAAGGTTTCTGCAGACCCCATTGCTTAGATGTCCGGCCCCTCTGCTAATCAATATTCAGTTCTCAGTGCAAACTCTTTCCACGGAATGAGCCACAACTTCTGTCCTGTTTACTCTAGGCTAGGACTACCAGGCCTTGCAGGTCACTGGTTCCATGATGCCGAGCAGTTAGTGTACCTGAACTGAAGACTAGAAGTGTCCCATTAACCAACATTATGACACCCCACACAATCCCGAGAGTAAAATTAGTTGGAAATTCCCTTGAGAAGATTTCTACATGGTCTCATCAAATTTGAAGAATGGCCCTTATTGATTCATTCTGTACTGCAAGTGAAATTAGATATTAGATTCCAAGCCTAAGGCCGGAGTCAGACGCAACGTATAAAAATACGGTCCGTATTTTACGGTCGTAATACGCAGAAATGTTCCCTGAACAGTGATCCGTATGTCTTCCGTTGGCAAGGCTAGGATGCGATTTTTGCACATGTAAGCATCGGTATCACATCCGTATTGCATCCATATGCCGAGATTTTCTTGCCTGCTTGCAAAGTCTACATATAATGGATCCCAATGACAGGTTAAAACACAAACGAAAGAATAGATATAGACACATAGCATATATATATATATATATATATATATATATATATATATATATATATATATATATATATATATATATACACACACATACACACACAGTTGACACCCCTGCAATTTTGTCATATGATACTCAGTTTCTTCATGAAAGTGATTGAAAACACAAATTCTTTGGTATTATTATCTTCATTTAATTTGTCTTAAATGAAAAAACACAAAAGAGAATGAAACAAAAAGCAAAACATTGATCATTTCACACAAAACTCCAAAAATGGGCCAGACAAAAGTATTTGCATCCTCAGCCTAATACTTGTTTGCACAACCTTTAGCCAAAATAACTGCGACCAACCGCTTCCGGTAACCATCAATGAGTTTCTTACAATGCTCTGCTGGAATTTTAGACCATTCTTCTTTGGCAAACTGCTCCAGGTCCCTGATATTTGAAGGGTGCCTTCTCCAAACTGCCATTTTTAGATCTCTCCACAGGTGTTTTATGGGATTCAGGTCTGGACTCATTGCTGGCCACCTTAGAAGTCTCCAGTGCTTTCTCTCAAACCATTTTCTAGTGCTTTTTGAAGTGTGTTTTGGGTCATTGTCCTGCTGGAAGACCCATGACCTCTGAGGGAGACCCAGCTTTCTCACACTGGACCCTACATTATGCTGTAAAATTTGTTGGAAGTCTTCAGACTTCATAATGCCATGCACACGGTCAAGCAGTCCAGTGCCAGAGGCAGCAAAGCAACCCCAAAACATCAGGGAACCTCCGCCATGTTTGACTGTAGGGGCCGTGTTTTTTTCTTTGAATGCCTCTTTTTTCTCCTGTAAACTCTATGTTGATGCCTTTGCCCAAAAAGCTCTACTTTTGTCTCATCTGACCAGAGAACATTATTCCAAAATATTTTAGGCTTTTTCAGGTAAGTTTTGGTAAACTCCAGCCAGGCTTTTTTATGTCTCAGGGTAAGAAGTGGGGTCTTCCTGGGTCTCCTACCATACAGTCCCTTTTCATTCAGATGCCGATGGATAGTATGGGTTGACACTGTTGTACCCTCGGACTGCAGGGCAGCTTGAACTTGTTTGGATGTTAGTTGAGGTTCTTTATCCAACATCCGCACAATCTTGCGTTGAAATCTCTTGTCAATTTTTCTTTTCCGTCCACATCTAGGGAGGTTAGACACAGTTCCATGGGCTTTAAACTTCTTGATGACACTGCGCACGGTAGACACAGGAACATTCAGGTCTTTGGAGATGGACTTGTAGCCTTGAGATTGCTCATGCTTCCTCACAATTTGATTTCTCAAGTCCTCAGACAGTTCTTTGGTCTTCTTTCTTTTCTCCATGCTCAATGTGGTACACACAAGGACACAGGACAGAGGTTAAGTCAACTTTAATCCATGTCAACTGGCTGCAAGTGTGATTTAGTTATTGCCAACACCTGTTAGGTGCCACAGGTAAGTTACAGGTGCTGTTAATTACACAAATTAGAGAATCATCACATGATTTTTCGAACAGTGACAATACTTTTGTCCACCCACTTTTTTTATGTTTGGTATGGAATTACATCAAATTTGGCTTTAGGACAATTCTTTTTGTGTTTTTTCATTTAAGACAAATTAAATGAAGATAATAATACCAAAGAATTTATGTTTGCAATCATTTTCAGGAAGAAACTGAGTATTATCTGACAAAATTGCAGGGGTGTCAATACATTTGGCCACAACTGTATAAATATACATATACATGTCATTGAGACACATATATGTAGATTTATATTTCATAGAGTTCTACATAGCGTAATAGCTGCTGAATCAATTGCCGGCTTCTGTAAAATTATTTTAGTACACTGGAGTTGACACACATTAACTTGATGGAGCCGCTATTTCAGGAATTTATACAGCTTGCAGCGACAAAGTGCACCGCATGGCTGCAGGAGCAGATGTGGCAGTGAAGTGGCAGCAACGACAGACCTACGATGTCACCAAAACGCCCTAAGAGGTCATGGCCCCAAGAGAGAACAAGCCCTGAATTGTCATCCAGTTTGAGGAGGAATAGTGGGAGATGATCCAAGGACCATTCTAGCCAGGAGACAGGCAGCCAGGAGACACTGGAGGCTCCGAATCAGGAGGAGCAGGGAATCTACATTAGTTTCTGGTGAGCCAGCCACGTCATGCAGATAGACAAGGTCACGTGGGCTGCTGGGGTACCTGCCAGTGCAGAGGCACCACAGGTGGGAGCAAAGAAGGGATTGTGTTGGCAATTCAATGAGAAGGAATGTAATTTTACATCATGTAGGTTTAAACACGATTGTTCTGGTTATGGGGGACAACACAGCTTCTCAAAGTGCTTTAAGAGAGGAAAAGGAAAGCTTGGGGAAGCTGCGGGTAAGAGGGACGACTCCAGTGAGGGTAGAGCAGATGGAGCGGTATTTAGATGATTATCCTTATAGAGGTGGCATGTTTGTTGAAGGAAGGTTTTCGGTTTGGTTTTCAGATACCTTCAGTTGTGAAGGAGGTATCTGTTTTGGTCAGAATTTGAAGTCTGCTATGGAGCTACCAGAGTTAGTTGGTCAAAAATTGGGTAAAGAAGTGGACTTGGGCAGGATGGCCGGCCCGTTTCGGGCATTACCACTGCCGCATTTAAAGAGTTCTCCATTGGATTTGGTCCCAAAGAAAGAACCAAATAAGTATTGATTGATACACCATTTATTATACCCAGAGGGGGGAGTCGATCAATGACGTCATCAATCCTGAGTTGGTGTCTTACGTGTCTTTCCATAAGGAAGTGGAGTGGGTAAGGTGGTGTGGTCAAGGTGCATTGTTGGCCAAGGTAGATATAGAGGTGGTATTTCGTTTGTTGCAGGTCCGTCCCGACAGTTTTCACCTGTTGGGTTGTTTTTGGGAAGGGCATTATTATGTTGATTGTTGTTTGCCCATGGGGTGTTCGATATCATGTTCTTATTTTGAAAAGTTTAGTTCTTTTTTGGAATGGGTGGTTCGCACCAAGGCAGGCACAGATTCCATTATTCACTATCTTGATGATTTTTTGTGTTTGGACCTTCTGGGTCTCCGGTGTTCGCAATATTAGTGCGGACTATGGAACAAGTAGTGGAGAAGTTTGGGATCCCTTGGCTGCAGAGAAGATGGTTTGTCCAACTACCATGCTGTGCTTTTTGGGCATTGAGATAGAAACGGTGTTGATGGAATGTTGTTTGCCAGTGGAGAAGCTGGAGGATTTGAAAATGGTCATACACAAGGCGTTGAGATCCCGCAAGGTTCGGTTGCATCAGTTGTAATCTTTACTGGGTAAATTGAATTTTGCATGCAGGATTTTACCCATGGGTAGAGTATTTACTAGGAGGTTGGCTGTAGCAATGGTAGGTGCGAGTCACCCACAGCATTTTATTCACTTGAATGCAGGTCAAAGAGTGGATTTACGCATGTGGAAGCAGTTTTTGGGCCGTTATAATGGGCGGTCGGTGTGGTAGGAAGAGGTAGTGGATAATGTTGATTTAGAGTTGGTGACGGATGCAGCAGGATCATTGGGATTTGGAGTCTATTTTCAAGGCAAGTGGTTGGCCGGGAAGTGACAGGATGAGTGGAGAGTCAATGGACTGACAAATAATTTAGTTGTCTAAGAGCTATTTCCCATTGTGGTAGCCATGGAGGTGTGGGGAGGCGTTGAGAAACAAGAAAGTGAAGTCTTTGTGTGATAACATGAGCATAGTGCAGAGTATTAATCACTTGTCAGCACATTCTCCCCCCATGGTGAACTTGAGGCATCATTTGGTACTTCGATGCTTGCATTTGAATGTATTGTTGAGGGCAAAGCATGTGCCAGGAGTCAAAAATTCCATTGCTGATGTAATTTCTCACTTTCAGTGGGGCCTATTATGGAAGCTGGCACCAGAGTCAGAGCAGCACAGAACACGTTGGCCGGAGAGCTTATGGAATCTGGTATTGGATCAGCAATGAGGTTAATTGAGGCAAGATACGAGAACATGGAATCAATACATATCGGTATGGGACTATTGCTATAGGTTGGACGCAAGTACAGGGAGTTGTCAGTCTGATGAAGATAGAGTGGAGTTGCTGTTATACATCATCGGCCGGTCATGTGAGGAAGAGGTGTCGGTGTCGGCGTTGAATCGTCGAATTGCAGCATTGGCTTTTTTGTTCAAATTGTCTGGCGCAAAAGAAGTTATCAAGACTTTTGTGATACGACAAGCATTTAAGGGGTACAGGAAAGAAAGGACAGTTTGGGATTGAAGGCACCCGATCTTATTTCATTTGCTGGGTAGGATGTTGGCAGCACTGGAGAATGTGTGTCGGTCTATATATGAAACATTGTTGTTTCAGATGGCTTTCAGTTCAGCTTTCTTTGGCGCATTTTGAATAAGTGAATTATTTAGTAAGAATTGTGGTCATCAAAGGGGTTTGCAATTTCGTGATGTGGTATGTGAACCCGGAGGTTATTCGTTGTAGACTTTGGAGGTCGAAGACACATACATATAGTAAGGGTTGTATGGTGAAACTAAGGGCAGTGGATGGATTAACGGAATGCCCGGTATATAGAACGTCTCAATATCTGTTGGTGAGGGGCGATGCCGGGGGTTCTTTGTTGATTCACTAGGATAGTTTGGCTTTGTCTAAATTTCAGTTTATATCCATACTCAAGAGGTGCTTAGGTGCGATTGGTGTGAATGATTCTAAATTCGGGTCCCATTCATTTCATATAGGGGCAGTGATGGACACGGCCTGGTGGGGCCTCAGTGCAACGGCGATGCGTAAGATTGGGAGATGGGAATCATGACGCTTTGCTTCATATGTTCGGACAGGGATGTTTAACAATGAAAAAGGTTTTTGCAAATTATAATGTTTTCTTTTGATGATTTTCGTCTTTTGCAGATGGTCCGCTGTTGGTGTGGTTGTTAGGACACTCGTACCTGGTGTGGGGAGCTTTACATGCTGACGTCAGGCCTGCTGGCAGGCAACTCGAGTTAAGACAGGATGAGACAAGGGTAAGGTAGATTGGGGTTAGTGGAATGCTCTGGTCCAGGTTGGTTCCAGAATTCTATTTTCATGTGGGTTTGGATAGACCCCTGGATGTTTTATTGATTCACGCAGGAGGTAATGATTTAGGGGTCCGCACTTCCAGGGATTTGGTTCGGGACTTTAAGGCTGACTGCTTAAGGCACATGGCGGCTCACCCGGGGATGGTTATTGTTTGGTCCGATATTGTGGCTCGTTTGGCATGGAGATATGGTTAAGTGGAACACTTAAACAAGGCTCAGATTAAGGTTAATTGGGAGATGTTGTGTTTTTTGTCTAGGAACGGTGGTAGTGCGGCATGGCGATCTGGAGGTACCGTCCAGGTAGCATTTGCGCCGGGATGGGGTGCATCGGAATAGATATTTGATCACTGGGTTTGAGAGAGGGTTTAGTGAAGGCCGTTAAGGCGTGGAGGGACATTCATGCATAAGGTGTCATGCATGTCTGTCGTGGCGGGAACAGGTCTGTGGAGAGCCAGGTGATGGTAGCAAAAGGGGGAGTGGGGGCCCATTTAGGTGGGGCAGTTACCTACTCCTCCCCTCTTTTACAAGGGGTCCCTACTGGGCTGAGGTCTCTGCGGGACAATTTAACTGGTGATGTGATTCAGTAGCGTCCTTGAATTGGTGTGGTGTGGTTGAGGGCATAAGCATGAGGGTTCTTGAACTGGTGTGGTCTGGTTGAGGGCCTAAGGTGCAGGTGATGGCGCAATAGAAGTTTGGTACACTGCTTTCACAGATCCCTTTCATTATTTGTCAATATATTGTTATGTTCAATTCTTGTAATGCAAATATGTTAATAAACAGGGCTGTTGTGGCCTATTTTTTCCAAAAGGTTTGGTTATGTGTCTGTGGTTATTATAGGTGTAAGTGTTATGTAAGATGTAGGTTGAAATGGGGGGGCTGAGTCAAACATTCCAAGGTCATGAGCCATAAAAGTTGGCATGCTCACATAAATTAATATCCATTCTTATTTCATTCTGTTGTTAACTATTTGGTCACTTAATAAATATCATATGGTCACCAACATTTTCATATTTGTTTTGCTACATTTATTGTAATTACTGTTTTATTGTTTATTATGCCTTAACATATTATTTTGTCATTGGTTATTTCTCCTGTCCAATATTTAGTTTATCAATTGCTTCACAGAAATCTTAAATTTGATATGTGAGGTGGATAGAGAGTGAAGATCCTTAGCCCCAATGCAAAATTATTAACATGAATCTCATCTACCATCTGCCATGTATAATATTTGAGTCATTTTAAGTGGAACAAGAGCCTTAAAACTAAAAGACAATGGTCATTTTAAAATCCACTATAGCTGCTGCACACCCATTGCGTCAGAAAATGCATATTCTGTATATTATTCTGAAAATAGAATCATTTAAAATAATGTTTAGATTTTCTGTTCAGGTCTAGTATTAATTCATTTTGTGTCAGTTTAACTTCGGATGCCCATACAGACCACATTATGTTTTTGTGTTTATTAAATGTTTGTATCCATGCTTGTCAAAACTGTTTTACAGAACATATTTGTATCACTTGGACCTCAAATATTTATTGTCCTTGTGCTGTTCATTCCAGATAAATAAAATATGAGATCTTTAACAATATAACTTAGCATTATCTAAACTACAGAACTAAACTAAAAAAGTAGCATTATGTATTTAAATTATTGTGATATTTACCATATAATTTCACTAAATTGATATTTTCATTTGCAATCTTAATAATTTGGACCAATTCATATAAGACAAGTGCATATTGGATCAATTGTGCTTTAAAGGTCATGGGGCCTAAACCTATTTCACATTTTTGGCTTTTGGCTCAGTACTATTTCCTACTTGGCTGCCATAACAAATTGGATGAAAATGTTTTTTTAAAGGAAGCAGCTGCCAGTAATTATTACCATGTCTATATCAAAAAGATATTAGCTTTACTGAAGATGTAATTTTGGGAACATAATTTTTATCTTCTGCTTTTTTAGTTCATTATAAACTTAAGTTTTATTGAGCCATGCAATATGTGTAAAAATTAGTGATGTGCAAGGGTGCTCGTTACTCAAGTTTTCCGAGCATGCTCAGGTGTTCTCCAAGTTTCTTGGGCGTGCTCGTAAATTAAGTGTGAGTCGCCGCAGCTGCTTGATTTGCGGCTGCTAGACAGCCAGAACACATTTGGGATTTCCTAACAAACAGGCAATCCCTGCATGTACTGTATTCAGGCTGTCTAGCAGCCGGAAATCCTGCAGCTGCGGGGACGCAAACTTAATTTACGAACACACCCAAGATACTCGGAGAACTCCCGAGCATGCTCGGAAAACTCGAGTTACGAGCACACTCGCTCATCACTAGAAATAATATCATAAGTACAGATTTGCAGAGCTTCAAAATTAACATCTCTATAACCAATGTTCATCAGAGGATCCACACACGTTATTATATACTTGACATTTTAAAGTATACTTAACAGCAAAAAATAAATTTTATTAAAAAACAAATGTAATTATTATAGATGAACACATTTTTTTCCTAGCATAATGTAGTTCTCGGATTTTGCAAAACTTAATTTTCTCCAAATTTTGCTGAACTGTTCAGGAATGGTAAATGGTTAAAGATGGGCTAACCCGAACAGTAAAGTTCGGCATACGTACTGAACACCTACTGTTTGGGCACAGACATCGAACACGGACTTCACCAGGAAGTCCTTGTTACTGTTCGGATTCTGCTTCCTGAACACTGGGTGTTTGTCGCGCTGTCATAAGCATGACAGCGTGGCAAGCAACGCTTCTGATTGGCTGTAAAATCATTACCGCCGGTCAGACAGGAGCGGTTCCAATGCTGTCAAATGACAGCTGTGATCGGAGGTATAAAGTTTACCTCCAGTCATTGGTGTCAGCTGATGGAATTACTGCTCCCATCAGCCGACGCCTGCTGCTGCTAATAACATTTAGAGCAGAGGAGGCTGATGGGAATATTCATCAGCCAGTTTTCTAAATAAATAATTTTTTTAAAAAAACAGCATTGGTTCTCCTGTATTTTTGATAACCAGCCAGGCAAAACTCACAACTGCAGGCTGCAACCCTCAGCTGTCAGCTTCAGAAAGGCTGGTTATCAAGAATAGAGGGGTCCCCACTCTGATTTTTTAATTATTTAAATAAAGAATTAAAAAAATCTGCATGGAGCCCCCACATTTTTGACAACCAGAGAAGTTAAAGCACACAGCTGGGAGCAGGTATTCTCAAGCTGGTAAGAGGTCATGAGTATTGGTCCCCCCAGCCTAAAAATAGCAGTCCACAACTGCCCAAAAAAGGTGCATCTATTAGAAGTAGTCCTGTGCCCTTAGCAGGGAAACACCCCCAAAACATAATGTTTCCACCTCCATGCTTGACAGTGGGGACAGTGTTCTTTGTGTCATAGGCAGCATTTCTCTGCCTCCAAACATGGTGAGTTGAGTTAATGCCAAAAAGCTAAATTTTTGTCTCACCTGACCACAGCACCTTCTCCAAATCACTCCCAGAATCATCCAGTTGTTCACTGGCAAACTTCAGATAGGCCTGCACATGTGCCTTCTTGAGCAGAGGGACCTTGCAGACACTGCAGGATTTTAAACCTTTATGGCGTAATTTTTTACCAATGGTTTTCTTGGTGACTGTGGCCCCAGCTGCCTTGAGATCATTAACAAGTTCTCCTACGTAGTTTTAGGCTGATCTCTCACCTTCCTGATGATCAAGGATACCCCACGAGGTGAGATTTTGCCTGGTGCCCCATGTCGATTGACCGTGATTTTGTATTTCTTCCATTTTCATACTATTGCGCCAACAGTTCTCACCCAGCGTCTTACTTAAGGTTTTGTAGCCCATTCCAACTTTGTGCAGGTCTATGATCTTGTATTTGACATCCTTATAAAGCTCTAGAGACATGCCCATGTTGTAGAGGTTAGAGTCTGACTGATTAATTGAGTCTGTGGACAGGAGTCTTTTATACGACACAGTGGCTCAGTGGTTAGCACTGCAGCCTTGCAGCGCTGGGGTCCTGGGTTCAAATCAAAGTTTGAATGTTCTCCCCGTGTTTGCGTGGGTTTCCTCTGGGTACTGCGGTTTCCTCCCACATTCCAAAGACATACTGATAGGGAATTTAGATTGTGAACCCCATCGGGGACAGTGTTAGTAATGTGTGTAAAGTGCTGTGGAATTAATCTATATATATAAAACTGAATGTATGTGTGTATCACCAACCAATCACTAAGCATCTTTCATTTCACCAGAGATGTTTAAAAGAAGCTGAGCTGTGATTGGTTGCTATGAGCAACAGTTTCCTCACTCCACGACAACACCTTAGCAGACAGTGACTGGGTGGGAGAAATCTAGCATCCCCGGAAACAAAAGCTCCCAGCCATTGTCTGCCCCCCAGAAAGGAGCAGAGAGCACATGACAGAAATGAATCACCCCCTCTCATACCCATATCCCCATCACACATCCGCCATCCCATAGGCACATCTTCCCTCTTAAAGGTATCTCCAGTATGGAAGTCAGGGCAAATCCCTCAGCACTCTGATACTGACCCCGGGCTTCTATTATAGGAATCATTGTTATGGAAGTCAGGGCAAATCCATCCAGCTCTTTGGTTCTGACCCCAGGCCTCTCTTAAAGGGATTCCCAGTATAGAAGTTAGGACCGTTCCACTCAGTGCTGTGGTTCTGACCCAAAGGACTCTTAAAGGGATCATTGGTATGGAAGTTAGGGCAATTCCACTAAGCGCTGTGGTTCTGACCCCATGGTCTCTTAAAGGGATCATTGGTATAGAAGTTAGGGCAATTCCACTAAGCACTCTGTTTCTGATCCCAGGCCCCTATTAAAGGGATCCTGGGTATGGAAGTGAGGGCAAATCCACTCTGCGCTTTGGTACTGATCACATGCCTCTCTTAAAGGGATCTCCGCTCAGATTTTGACCCCAGGTCTCTCTTAAAGGCATCATTGGTATGGAAGTCAGGACAAATCCATCCAGTGCTTTGTTTTTGACCCCCAAGCCTCTCTTAAAGGGATCCCCGGTATGGAAATCAGGGCAATTGCCTTCAAATGCTCTGGTACTGACCCCAGGCCTCTATTAAAGGGATCATTGGTATGGAAGTCAGGGCAAATTCATCCAGTGCTTTGGTTTTGACCCCAGGCATCTCTTAAAGGGATCCCCGGTATGGAAGTTAGGACCGTTCCACTCAGCACTGAGGTTCCGATCCCAGGGCGTCTTAAATGGATCATTGGTATGGAAGTTAGGGCAATTCCACTCAGCGCTCTGGTTCTGACCCCAGGCCCCTCTTAAAGTGATCCCCGGTATGGAAGTGAGGGCAAATCCACTATGCGCTCTGATTCTGACCCCAGGCCCCTCTTAAAGGGATCCCCAGTATGGAAGTGAGGGCAAATCCACTCTGCACTTTTGTACTGACCCCAGGCCTCTCTTAAAGGGAATTCTGGTATGGAAGTTAGGGGAAATCCCTCAGCGCTCTGATTCTCACCCCAGGCTTCTATTAAAGGGATCATTGGTATGGAAGTCAGGGCAAATCCACTCAGTGCTCTGGTTCTGATGCCAGGCCTCTCTTAAAGGGATCCCCAGTATGGAAGTTAGGACCGTTCCACTCAGTGCTCTGGTTCTGACCCCAGGCTGATGGGATGATGAGGGATATTGGGGGTAGCAGACCGGTGGCTCTGGCTGATGGGATAATGTGGGAAATTAGGGGTAGTAGTCCGATGGCTCTGGCTGACAGGATGATGTGGGATATAAGGGGTAATAATTTGTTATAACTAACCGTAGTTAGTTATTATGTCCGGGCAGCGCCGGGCTCTTCAGCTAGTTCCAATATATAAATGAGTAAAATAAAAAAATAAATAAAGGTGAATATGTAAGACAGCTGTCTTCAATGCAGGTAAC
Organism: Dendrobates tinctorius; assembly: GCF_039654945.1. NCBI lineage: Eukaryota > Metazoa > Chordata > Amphibia > Anura > Dendrobatidae > Dendrobates > Dendrobates tinctorius. The sequence goes on from NW_027361684.1 coordinate 50,286,753, forward strand.
AAGTTGATTAGGACCGTCTAACTAGTCTGTAGGAGCCAGAGCTTTTATTGTTTGGTAGGGGATCAAATACTCATTTCTCACTGCAAAATGCAAATAAATTTATATAATTTATACAATGTGATTTTCTGGATTTTATTTTTGCTATTCTATCTCTTAATGTTTTAAATTTACCTACCTTAAAATTATAGACTGTTCGTGTCTTTGCCAGTGGGCAAACTTACAAAATCAGCAAATGATCAAATACTTATTTCCCCCACTGTATATATATTAAACTTTTAATATATTAAATTGCAAAGATTGCATTTAATCCTAAACAACTTTGAATCCTATTCCTAGTTGGTTGTGTGAAAATATTTCCATTCCCAGGAAATAAAGTAATTAGTTACTTTATATACTCGTGTATAAGTTGACCCGAGTATAAGCCGAGGCACCTAATTTTGCCAAAAACTGTGAAAACTTATTGACTCAAGTATAAGCCTTGTCCTCCTATCCCTATCCTGGTATGCATGGCTCCCCATCTCTGTCCTTGTATGTATGGCTCTCCATCTCTGTCCTTTGTTTGCATGGCTCCCCATCCCTGTCCTTGTATGCATGGCTCCCCATCCCTGTCCTTGTATGCATGGCTTCCCATCCCTGTATGTATGACTCCTTATCTTCATCCTTGTATTCATGGCTCCATGTTCCTGTCCTTGTATGCGTGGTTCCTATAAAAAAAAAAATACATCCTATTAACCGTCTGTGTTCCCTCGCAGCATCTTTTCCAGCGCCAACAGCTCTTCTAGCCGAGCGATCACATGTCCCGCTTATTAAGGTAATGAATATTCACTCCATGCCTATGGGAGTGGAGACAGGTGAATATTCATTACCTTAATGAGCGGGCAGTACACCTGTTATGAATGGGTCACCGAGGAGAAAAAACAAAACAAGCTAAGTCACAGAAAACCAGAGAGGTTGGTAACTATGCAGATTGCAGATCCCTGATCCTAACCACACAACTAGCAGCAGCCGTGGAGCGTACCTACGATGATCCTAGACGCTTCGTCACAGCCGGAGAACTACATAAGCCTGAAGCAAGAAATGGGGAAAACTATCTGCCCCAGAGCAGACCCCAAAGGAAAGACAGCCCCCACACATGTATTGACGGTGAAACAAGATGAAAGCACAAACACAGGCAGGAAAATAGGCTGAGCAATCGATGGGGCCCAAACTAACTAGAAAGGATAGGAAAGGAAAGACACTGTCTGCAATCTGCAAAAAAACCCTACAAAAATAATGTCCAACACTTCTGATAGCAAAATTAACCCTGAAGTCACTAGACTTCTCCCACTATGTCAGCACTCTGAAATATTCTGAGACAGAGCAAAAAGAGGCCAATCTAATAAGGGACAAAAAGCAAATTGGCAAATACAGGTAAATAAGAGTGGAAATTCAGCACAGCCCCAGCCGGGGCTGGCTGACCACACAAAAAACTGAATAGACCAACAAAATCAAGTGTGAGCATTAGCAGAAAAACTTAGCTTTAGATGACTGGAACAGAGCTGAAAACCAAGACCTGACAAGCCAGAAGGAATCTCCAGCACCAGAATAGGGAGTCGGCTATCTTAAATCCAGTCTGAGATTCCTGAGGTCCAATTGTCATCCTCATTATCAGGTGGCAGATCTCTACTGATTAAATCAGCCTCACTAACTCCTGTTACCACCAGAGGGAGCCTGGCAGGAGAACTCACAACTGGTGGACCAGAAAATGAACTCACAACATACACCCATGCTAGCCCAGCCCCTGCTGGAAGTTGGCGGCTCTGGCTGTAACTGTGCATGCTATAAGATAAATGAATATTCACTGCCAGCGCAGTGAATATTCATTTCTCTTTAGCAGCGGGCACAGGCTTTAGCCGCAGCTGCCGGCTCCTGTCTCTGTGCCTGCTGCTCCTTCACTCCCCTTCACATGCCATCTTTCTGGGACAATGTGCTGAAAAACTTGGCCTATACTTGAGTATATACGGTATATTCATTGATTTAGTAAGCATCAAACATTTTCATAGTTTGAATTTATCGGAATTTTAGTGGCTAATTCATCCACCAAAATATAGAGGTGTGTTCTGTCCATTAGAAAGTGATTTGGATCAATATATGTAATCTTCCCCAAAGGCTTTTTGCTTTTATATGGCAATAAAGAGCACAGAATGCACTTTACTGTTTCAGAAACTCATTAAACTGGTCTCTTAATTTTATTGCTTTTAAACATAAAGTTCCTATCTATACTTTAGGGCAAACATAAAATAAATGTGTTTTTCTCAGCTAGGTATTTATAACATGGTTTTACTTCCACATGAGCATGGCTGTAGTAGAAACACGTAAAAATTATGAAATTATACATTGCAGCTATGAAAAAAAAAGGAGAAATATTATTACTATTATCATAATTTTTAGTATTATTTCTTATATAATACAAAAATTTGTGTTGTTTTATCAAATTGCTATAATCATAAGTGAAAATATAAAATTCCAATGAATTATACATAATAAATCAGTATCAAGATTCAGCATAAGAGCATGTATGTTCCAAACATATTGAACATGTAACATGAAAATTAGAGATGAGCGAATTTGTTTGGATTTTGTCCCCGAATCTGATTTTGACATATTCGAACAATATTCATGTGAAATATATGGCTTATGATTGGTTCCAAACATATTCTGTAATTTCTACTCCCATTGACTCTAATGACATTCGGCTGTGTTCGACAAATATTGCAAAAACAATATTCGATTCCGATCGTATTCGGAACAGAGTCCGAACAAATTTGCTCATCTCTAATCAAAATGGCAGGTCTTAGCAAATAGTGAGAGCCGGCACCACAGAATATATAAACACTTGTATTGTGCCGTACACCAAAAAATGGAAAAGAATAATGAGAAGCAAAGGTGTACTACAGGCACCAAACACTCCAGATGACAATATAAGAATAATAACAACAAAAATGAAGTGCAAAAATAATTTTTATTGATAAACACAAACACTAGTGAATGTAATAAAACCATTTAAAAACAGTGAAAAAAGTTCTCCCTTGATAATAAAACATGAGTTTATCAGGTTAAGATATATAGGGTATATAGCAAAAAAGGCTAATCTCCTCAAGAGGCAGTGAGGACTGATTAATTAATAAAAAATATATAGGATTTTATGAATCAATACATAATAACTATGCATATGTCAATCCTAAAAATAAATCTGATGTATGTATTGAAGACAAATATGCCATTATTAATAAATGCTAAAAATAATGAAAGAATATAAATTGCAACAATATAATAGCACCATTATGGCTGGGCAAAGGATTATATAGAGTATATCCATACGAACCACCATTCAGTAGAAAGAGGAGAGTAGCCGACCCTACAAGTTAAGCCATATCCCTATGGCTTCTTCAGGGGTGAAATGCTTGAGTGCTTGTGAGGTAGAATAAATAAGGGCTATCCCATGTGTAGGCAATCAACTTGAGAAATGGTATGAAGAGGAGGCTTGTGGCGTGTGTCTCAGTGGAGCGCACCGCCACATGTAGTTTTTAAAGAAAGGGGGCATGTGACCGGAAGTGACGCGGCCGTTGGTCTCACAGCGTGTAGCTGAGGGAGCATGTGAACTGAAGTGACGCAAAGAAAGTCATGCTTACTCGGGCTCACAATAAGGGTGCAGCAAATATCCTGTATGTAGCATCAAGCATGAAGCAGGACCAAATGCTCCCCAGCATCCTGCATCACACCCAATCATACAGCAGTGTGACACTCTATCTATTGCAGTACTAGATCTCATCACAATACAAATACCCATTCTGTGGATGGAACTATACACAAATTATATATGACTCTTCTACAAGACCCCAATAAATACCTCACAGATATTTGTTTCAGTAATGTAAATAATTACCATTTAGATATGAATACATACATCATTAAGGGGCATTCTGTGTCACATACAGGGCCACCAAATGAAGATAGTTGGGGTTCTATATGGAAGAGAGAACACGCCAGACCCAACAGTGATCAATAGTACTCTTAAGAGAAAAAGAAAACAAACAGAATGCCAAGTAAAGATCAGACCCCAATAAACCCAAATAACACAATGCCCAATATACAAAAGCAAGCATCCAAAAGAATGTCAGTCAAGCTGTCTTTGACAGCTTGACCAAACAGAATCAGTACTGATACAGTGGGGGAAAAAAGTATTTAGTCAGCTACCAATTGTGTAAGTTCTCCCACTTGAAAAGATGTGAGAGGCCTGTAATTGACATCATAGGTAGACCACAAATCTGAGAGTCAAAATAAGAAAACAAATCCAGAAAATCACCTTGTCTGATTTGGCAAGATTTATTTTGCAAATTATGGTGGAAAATAAGTATTTGGTCACCTAAACACAGGAATTTGAAAGACAGTGTTGCCCAGCAACAAGCCCAAAACATCACTGCTCTAGAGGAGATCTGCATGGTGGAATGGGCCAACATGCCACCAACAGTTTGTGTCAACTTTGTGAAAACTTATAGAAAACATTTGACCTCTGTCATTGCCAACAAAGAATATATAATAAAATATTGAGATGAACTTTTATTAATGACCAAATATTTATTTTCCACCATAATTTGCAAAATAAATCTTGCCAAATCAGACAAGGTGATTTTCTGAATTTGTTTTCTCATTTTTACTCTCATAGTTGTGGTCTATGATGTCAATTACATATCTTTTTAAGTGGGAGAACTTGCACAATTGGTGGCTGACTAATACTTTTTTCTCCACTGTATATCTTAAATTGTTTGAAACATAGTAACCAGAGTTATACGCTGATGGCACTGAAATCTGCCTCTCTGGTTCAGATGTCGCCTATCAATCTCATCTTCCTTCTTAGCACACTTTCTAAAATTCAGTGAGGACAAAAATGAACTAATCATCATTCCTCCATCCCATTCACCCCTCCATCAGACCTATGTATCACAGTAAATTACTTAACACTCTCCCTTATATCACAAGTCGATTGCCTAGATATAACCCATGACTCTGTCCTATCCTCCAAATCACATATCCAAGTCTTTATGACCTTCTGCTGCATCAAAGTAAAAAATACATCCAGAATCCTCTCTTTCCTCAACCTTGAATCAACAAAAGTGATAGATTATGCCCTCATCATCTCCTGTCTCAACTACTACAATACCCTCCTTTATGGCCTTGCATGTGATGTCAACAATCTTTCGTTAACTCCTTTATCTACCTCTCCCCTTGCTACATCTCCACATTTCCTCTCTTTATTTCTCGTCAGTGGTTTCTAACTGCCCAGAGGATCTATTGAAATTACTAACAATGTCTTACAAGGCCATCCAAACCGATCTCCTCCATAAGCAGGCGTCACACTAAACGTATGGAAAATCGGTCCAAGTCTCCCTGCCGAGAGTCGCACGAGTTTTCTCCATATGGTCATCCGTGTGTAATGCATTTGCAATGCGATTTTCTCACAACAATGTATCCGTATGACATGCGTATGGCTTTACATTTCTCATTGGCTTTCACCAATGAACTAAATTGCTCAATGGGCTCAATGGGCTGAAATGAGGAAAATGTGTGGCGTCCGAGTTTTTCTCGCACCCATAGGCTTGCATTGGTGAATCTCGGATGATATACGAGTACAATTGCAGCATGCTGCGATTTTACGCGCACGTTGAATACGCTAGAGAAAAAAATACAGTGTTGAGATCTGCGCCATAGATTAACACTGGTCTGAGTGCTATGCGATGTTTTCTCACATAGCACTCACCCATATTCTACGGTAGTATGACTCCGGTCATACTCTACATCTCTGAACTACATCTCCAAACGCAAAATCTGTGTTCTTCATAAGATCTCTTTTTTTCTTCAGCCCTCATATGTTTCTCACTCAATTGTCTTCAAGATTTTTCCAATATCCTCAATGATTCAATACCACAGCACACCAGATCCCATATCTCATGATTGAAATCTTCAGATGCAACCTGAAATTTAATATTTTAAAGAAAGCCTACAACCTCCAATGAACCCACAGCTACCATGTTACCACTGGAGATGTTACAATTTCCTGATCCATTGTCTCTTTCCCATATACCTTGAGGATTGTAAGCTCATGGGGGCAAGGTTCTCCTCCACACTGTACCAGTCTGCCAGTCTATAAGTTTGTATACTGTATTTAATATTTATGCAGGAAAAGACAAAAACAGTAACAAGTAGGTGCAGACACGGACAAACCTGCGCCAATATTGGGAGAAAACGCTTAGACCCCCGAAACCCAAGCATACATCAATCAATTAAATATAGAAATAGACTCATGGTGAGAATTAAGTCTCAAAACAGTGACAAAGTCACTATTACATCAATGCAAAGGGTTAAATGTAGCTGCCTTATGGATATCATGTTAACCATTAACTACCAGCCAAGACCATGCTTATTAGTGATTATTTTAAAGCCAGTGACAAGTGTCATGTGTTATAAGTCGCTAAAAGTTGCCCAGTCTTAGTATGTACATTACCTCTAGTGAGCGGCACGGTAGGGGTCACAGGAGTCTGCACACCCCCTGACAAAGGACGAGCATCTGGAACGCGCATCGGTGCAGATGCGCAGACTCATGTGACCCCTACCGTGCCGCTCACTAGAGGTAATGTACATACTAAGATTGGGCAATTTTTAGCGACTTATAACACATGACACTTGTCACTGGCTGTAAAATAATCGCTAATAAGCATGGTCCTGGCTGGTAGTTAATGGTTAACATGATATCCATAAGGCAGCTACATTCAACCCTTTTAGTTGATGTAATAGTGACTTTGTCACTGTTTTGAGACTTAATTACCACCATGAGTCTATTTCTATATTTAATTGATTGATGTATGCTTGGGTTTCGGGGGTCTAAGCATTTTCTCCCAATATTGGCGCAGGTTTGTCCGTGTCTGTACCTACTTGCTACTGTTTTTGTCTTTTCCTGCATAAATATTTAATAAAGCTGTATAATTTTTTACTATTGGATCTGAAGTTGGTTATTAGTGGTTTTCCACCACCCCTTTGTTGTTGCTGTATTGCGATAGACCTATATTTGATGTCCTGCACAACGGTATTGTGGAGGCACCTTGGTATATAGCACAATGCCAAGGTCATGCCTTTTATTACTGGTTGTGTTCATGAGTATTTTGTATGATTTGTATACTGTATTTGTAGTTTATATATGTATGATATGTGGATAAACCCTCTTCACTTGAACCGGACCCTGGAATTAATTGTGCTATAAAATAATTAAATAATAATAATAATATTACAAATATCTCCACATTCTCACCCTTGTCATTCCAACTTTAAAGAATATTTAGTTTGGGTCCATAAAATGAACTATTTTTTCATATTTTCACTCATCTCAGAAATTAAAAATGCACCTTTGCAATACTGCAGTGCTCAAATACATAAACCTAGAGGTTAGTTTTATAAGAAAAAAAGCCTTTTAATTACTAGACTAAGGGAAAATAAAATGTTATCATTTAGCACACAGTTCATTGCCACCACCCACATGATCAATCTTTTGAGTTGACAAGCGTCCAGTCAGCATTTTCTGCTATGTACTTGACTCAGTGTTAATGACATTGACTTGACTTACAACAGGGAAATCATACCAGGTGACTAATGTATACATATTTGTATTATGCTGTAATTGCTATAAGTTATTGCTATAAGTCTTGAAAAAGACAAGACGAGGTCGGAAAAATACAAAATCAAGGAAAGAAATTCAAGCAAGTATCATGGAGGAAATAACACCTCCAACGGACAATCTACGTATAATAAATCTTTCGAAGCGCCAATTATCCAGTGAACACACTGAAGTTCTATCTAAAGGGTTACATTTTTGTATTCCAAAAAATTTGATTATGTCGATTTTAGGATTGAATTGTTTAAAAGTATAAGAAAGCTACATCTTAAAAAATCTTTTTCTAGTGTTCCAGCTGCAGTTTCTGTTCCTATACATGAAGGTGAGAAACCTCCAACTATTGGTCCTTTAGGCTTTATGTTAAATTCAGATATCTATCCCAGACAATTTTTAAGAGATGTTGAAATGTTAATAAGTATAACTGAACCAGATTTCTCCTTGGAATCAGCTAATTCCAACGAAGAAATACCAATACCTATTAAAGTAGGAATAAAATCAAATTTCATGCCTTCCATATCTCCTGGGAACAGTATCGCTCTTTTCCATGATATGGTCATCAAGGATGTAGAAGCTTTACTCTATCCCATGTCAGAAAATTTTTTGAAAGCATCTGAGATGAAAGCTTTGCAAGAAATGAAGGGATGGAGTGATACTGTTTTCAGGAGATCTGATAAAGGAGGAAATTTGGTTCTTTTGGATAAGACATACTTTAAGGTACTGTCACACTTAGCGATGCACCAGCAATCCCGACCAGCGATATGATGCGGTCAGGATCGCTGGTGCATCGCTAAGTGGTCGCTAGTGAGATGCCACACAGGCAGATCTCACTAGCGACATCGCTGGGGACGGGGGTCGCTACTTACCTGTCACACTAGGCGATCCTGCGTCCTCCCGCCCGGCTCCACGCGTCGCTCGTCGTCACAGCAGGAAGCGCCGCAGGAAGCTGACGACGAGAAACAGTCCAGCCTGTTCTCGCGAGATCAGCGATAAGCAGCGGGGGAGCGGGTTGTAGGTAAGTATCAGACATAGCGATATCGCTAGCAATATCGCTATAACGTCACAAGTTATAGCGATATTGTTATCGATATCTCTTAGTGTCACATGCCCTATATACAAGATGCCCTAAATCACTTGAATGATAGTAATACCTATTGTATGCTAAATGACAATCCTTTGCATAAATATAAGGACAAATTAAGATATCTTTTAAGAAAGTATGTTCAATTGGGGATATCAAAAAAGAGAGCAGAAAAACTCTTTCCAGAATACCTAGAAATTCCCTATTGGTATAGTGTGCCAAAAGTGCACAAGTCTTTAAAAGAGCCTCCAGGTCACCCTATAATTTCAGGGAAAAACTCTTTGACTGAACCACTTTCACAATACTTAGACTGGCTACTAAAACCTTTACTAAAAGCAGTGCCATCCTTTGTAAAAGACTCGTGAGATTTATTGAAAATATTGAAAGATTTTCATTGGCAACCACATTTCTCCTTTGCATCTATTGATGTTAAGAGTCTATATACCCGTATCCCCCATGATAAAGGCATAGCAGCAATAAAGGAGATTTTACATAACACAATCAAATCACAGAATTTTATTTCCTTTATTATCGAGTCACTTGATTATGTTGTGACACATAATGCCTTTAAATTTCTGGATAAGTGGTATATACAAAGGGTGGGCACAGCAATGGGCACGCCAGTCTCTTGTGTTTATGCAAATTTATTTCTAGCACGATTTGAAGAGTTTTATATCAAAACAGCCCTAAATCCACACTTAAAACATTTACAAGCATATTTTCGCTTTGTGGACGATATTTTTATTATCTGGGGGGATTCTCAGGAAGAATTCGCAGATTTTGTAAAATACCTGAACAATGTGAACAGTGACAACATGCGCTTCACATTTTCATTTGGTGGAAACACAATAGATTTTCTTGATGTCAAATTTAAAATAAAAAATGGCTCTTTAAAAACAGAAGTGTTTAGAAAAGAAACTGCAGCAAATAATTACTTACATTATAAGAGCGCTCATCCATTACACACTAAAAAGGGACTTCCATATAGTCAAATGCTAAGAGTAAGAAAACTGAATAATGATGAAACCATTTTTAATGAACAAATTTCTGAGCTGAAACAACATTTTTTGCAAAGGGGATACCCTCTGACTTTATTAAATGAAGCATATGAAAGGGTAAAAAAATTTTCTCAAATGGATTTATTAAAGGAAAGGACTAAAAAATTAAATAGTGTAGTCAAACCTACAAAAAAAAATAATTTTTGTTTCAAACATAGTGCAATGGATAGAGCAATACATGCAGCAGTGAGAAAACATTGGCATCTCATCGATGCAGAAAAAACCTTACACAGATGGTAAATTAGTTCCACAATTTGCATACAAAAGGGCACATAATATAAGTGATTTATTAGTACATCATAGACTTCGTCCCCCTCAAAAAAATTGGCTACGAGATTTATCTATAAAAGGAAATTATAAATGTGGTCACTGCAAATACTGTCATCTTCATCTGACAGGGAATTCTATACATTTTATTTTTATATAGGGAAAACTATAAGACTACTTACGATACGTTTTGGTGAACACTGTAGATCTATTACATCAGGAAAGGGCTCACTGCGATTAATTAAGCATATTCAAGATGTGCATAAAGCTAACCCAGAAATTTTGAGTTTTGCAGGGATTGAAAAGGTCAATTTTCCACCTCAAGGAGGCAACCATGACAAAGCTTTATTGCAACAAGAAGCAAAATGGATCCTAAAAGCGAACGCACAAGGTCCTTTGGGACTTAATGACCGGATCGATCTATCAGTATTTTTATAAAAAATGTTATATAAAAAATTGTATGTAAAGTTATTTAGATTATAATCTTCCTATGATATTGTAAAAATATAGATTATCTTGTAAATCGATATGGAAAGATTTATTCTTTACTAGTATCTTGCATTATGTATATTGTATAACTATATTTTTTTGTAAATGTTTGTTTCACAACTCGTTATGTATGTTAATTAGTAAGGTCTGTGGTCCTATAAAGGGAATGACCTTTAGCTAATCCCCTCACCTGGACCCGTAGAAGCAAGTAATTGCAAAACGGCCGTTGTCCGGCACCTCCTTCCCCTAGCATTCCTCTAACGTCCTGCATGTCCACACATCTATTGATGGAATTTATGTGAAATAAAGATGCACAGTTTTTCAGCTATATCGGTGAGTGCTGCATATTTCTTTTTTCGCTTCACATTAAGTTATCATTATGACTACAAAAAGTATATTTTTTCATGTTTATCAATATGTTCTTACAAACAATTTGCAATTTTTAAAGAGCAGGAAACCATTAAGAAGGAACCACAATTTCTAACAAGAGCTGGGGCTTACACGCATAGCCATTGGGATTACATCAATAGGTCACATATTTTAATGGGACTTTTATTGGTATATGCAATTTCTGCAAGCTTCTACTATGGGGCTATTTTGGCAATAAAATAACTTCAGATGTTGTAACATGTTTGCGCAATATGATATTGAACAAACATTTTTCTACTTTTATTGTTTTCAAGCCATTTTCAGCAAGCTTTGTCAAAATCAGTGGGGGCGAGGGGTGGAACCGCCCACCCCAAAAATTAATTGATTGTTGTGAAGTTGTGACCCTTGACACCACACATGCCAGCTTTATCAGAACCATAGCACAACAGATTAAAAGCACTGTCAGACTATCCCTTTCTTATATGCTCTCCATCCCTCATCACTGTCTGTAAAGCTTTCTTATATATCCTGTTTCTTAAGGGGGGTATTCTCATGTTGTCTCTTGAGCAGCTCAGAGCTATGCAGTTTCCTTACAGTCTTTCACTTCCTGGGTTCTCGCAGGGCAGGCGATTTTCCTTAAGTGACAGTTGTAGTAAGTAGCAGAACATAAATATAGCTATAAAGCTCAGCACAAGTTCTGCTTTAACACATTCAGCTGTTAGTGGTTTGTTCTGAGTCTACACTGAAATCACATGTCATTGGAACAAACACACATCTCAGACAGGGAGAGCCATGATTAGACCTGCTATGGGTGAAGTTGATGATAATTCCATTGTTGATTTTGCAAGATATAGAACAGTAACTTAGAAGCTAACTAATTTATAGAAATCAGTAGACTATAGAGAAGAGGCTGGGATATTAAGTATTAACCCTTTTCTTGCAATGTAGCTGCTGTACACACACCAGTTCATATTGGCCAAGTTCCACAGAAACTAGCTGAAATGACAGAAGATAGGAAAAGCAAGTAAATGGAAACTTGCTTATTTTTGTGCTATCTAACTAATTAAAGCAATTTAAATAACTTGAGAATATCTAAGTAAGTATGAAAAAATGCTGGTGAAGCATATGATGTAAGAGAAGAGAAGATAACTCCATTTGTCTAGAGACTGGTTTCATGCGACCATACAGCCTGACATCCAGCAGAGACACTGAGCAGCATCTGATACCGCTGTCCAGTGTCTCGCGGTGAACTCCTATAACCTGTCTGACATCACAGCAAGCATGAGAACGTTCTCACTCTCTTGGTGCCATCAGAACAGTCCTGGGAGCTCACAACCAATGAACTCACTTCACCCAACTGACGTCAGCACGAGCGCGGTGGAAAAATTTCGAATGACGCTCATGGTAACGTCAGATAGATGAAGTGAGTTTGTTGGCTGTGAACTCCCAGAACCTTTCTGACAGCACTGTGAGCATGAGAACTCTCTCACGCTCGTAGTGATGCCAGACAGGTCATATGAGTTCACCACGAGACACTGGGCAGCGGTAGCAGACTCTGCTCAGTGTCTCTGCTGGATGACAGGCTGTCTGGTTGCATCTAGATGTAGCAGAGCTAGACCCATTGTTCGACAAATGGATTATTATCTTCTCTGCGGAAAGGTGAGGAATATTGTTGTTTGTTACTTTATTTCTCTTGCAGGAGATAATGGCATCAATGGAATGGGCAATGCAGTAAGTATGGTCTAATTAAGATTTATTAAAGGAGTCTGTGTCATTTTTTCAATTAAATGACTATTTTGGGTGTGTGTTTTTATACAATATGACTATGGGGTAAGTAATGGGGATAGAATCATAGAATCATAGAGTTGGAAGGGACCACCTGGGCCATCTGGTCCAACCCCCTGCTCAAAGCAGGATTCGCTAAATCATCACAGTCAGATGTCTGTCCAGCCTCTGTTTGAAGACTTCCATTGAAGGAGAACTCACCAATTCTCATGGCAGCTTGTTCCACTCATTGATCACTCTAACTGTCAAAAAGTTTTTTCTAATATCTAATCTGTGTCTCCTCCCATTCAGTTTCATCCCATTGCTTCTAGTCTTTCCTTGTGCAAATGAGAATAAAGTCGATCCTTCTACAATGTGACAGCCCTTTAGATATTTGTAGACAGCTATTAAGTCTCCTCTCAGTCCTCTCTTTTGCAAACTAAACAATCCCAAATCCTGCAACCTTTCCTCATAAGACAGGGTTTGCAGACCGGTCACCATTCTGGTTGCTCTTTTCTGAACTTGCTCCAGTTTGTTGATGTCTTTTTTTAAAATGTGGTGCCCAAAACTGGACACAATATTCCAGATGAGGTCTGACCAAAGAGGAGTAGAGGGAAATAATGACTTCACGTGATCTACACTGTATGCTTCTGTTAATACATCCTAGAATTGCATTTGCCTTTTTTGCTGCTGCATCACACTGTTGACTCATATTCAGTCTGTGATCTATTAGTATACCCAAGTCTTTTTCACATGTGCTGTTGCTTAGGCCTATTCCTCATATGCTTTTTTCATTTTTATTGCCCAGATGTAGTACTTTGGATGTCTTATAGATGCCTCTCCATTGCTAACCTCTGGGCTTGACGTCACCTGACAATACAAATTTGACATCAACCCCCCCAACTATCACCCCACTTGCCACCACTACAGGGCAAGTGGGAAGAGTGAGGCTAAGTGCCAGAATTGGCACCGTTTATAGATGTGCCTTTTCTGGGGTGGCTGAGAGCTGATGTTTTTAGCCTGGGGGGGCAGTATCCATGGCCCTTTTAGAAATATCAGCCTGCAGCTGTCTGCCTAGCCTTTCCTGGTTAGTAATTATAGGAGAATCCTACATCATTTTTTTGGGGTCCCCCATTTTAATAGCCAGTAAAGGCAAAGTATACAGCTATTAGCTGATATTAATAGCCTGGGAAGTTCCACGGGTCTTACCTCCTTCCCAGGTAATAAACATCTATCTAATATATATATATATATATATATATTATATATATATATATATATATATAACCGACATCTATCTATTCTATGTGTATATACTGTATGTAATTTATCTATTCTATCCTGTCGGGTCCCGCTATGATTTTACTGTACGAGGCTTTTTATCTATCAATCTATCTATCTACTTTAAAAGAAAAAAAAATAGAAAAGTTAAATGGTAAGATGATAAAATACATGTGTTAAAATACCTTTATTAATCATGATATGTAGCACTAGAAACTCAAGAAGTGCCCGCACAAACAATAACACATAATACTGTATATATAATAATAAAATTATAGCATATCATATAGATAGAAGACCACCCTACCAGGTAAAAAAATGGTAATAATTAAATATTGTAAAAAAATATATATTACAAAATAAAATACCCGTACTCATAAAAATTGAATAGGAACAAGGTATGCCAAAGTAGAACACCAAATATAGCAGCAGAAATATATTATATCATAGTGGCAATAGTGACTAAAAGGCTTAAAGGTGAAAAGAGATAAAGTGACATGGTATACAAAAAACGCCTGTGGTAAAGCGCAAAAATCTGATTAAAAAATACTGAAACACACAATTTTTGCTGCAAAGTGCAAAGTGCTTGTGTGAATATATATATATATATATATATATATATATATATATATATATATATATATATACACACACACACACACATACACACAGTATATATGTGTATATAATGTAAATCAAAAACGTTATTTTAAGAGCTGAATAATAACACACGTAAGAAAACAATTTTTAGTCAATAATAGTTGTTATCATGAAAAGGCAAGAGTTTCTAAAATGTGCCAAAAAGTTATAAATAAATTGAAATAAGCACAGGGCAAGTACATGGAGCAAAGTGTATATATATGCTATCAAAAATGGGACTAATGGCTCAATTGTAGGCAGAGTACTGAGAACATCAATCGGATTACCTGATGGCAGTGGTCACTGAATACGGAGCACGCTCCAAAGGAGTAACATCCAAAACATGCGTCGGGGCGTGCTCCGCATTCAGTGACCACCATTTTTCAGCCTAATAGTCGGGTTCTCTTCCATTGAAAGCTCCTTAATCCCTTCACTACCAAGGGTGGTTTGCACGTTAACTCCCGGGCCAATTTTTACAATTCTGACCACTGTCCCTTTTTGAGGTAATAACTCTGAAACGCTTCCATGGATCCCGGTGATTCTGACATTGTTTTCTCGAGACATATTGTACTTCATGTTAGTGGCAAAATTTCATTCAAATAACTTGCGTTTATTTGTGAGAAAAACGGAAATTTGGCGAAAATTTAGAAAATTTCGCAATTTTTCAACTTTGAATTTTTATGCCCTTAAATCACAGAGATACGGCACACAAAAAACTTGATAATTAACATTTCCCACATGTTTACTTTACATCAGCACAATTTTGGAACCAAATTTTTTTTTGTTAGGAAGTTATAAGGGTTAAAAGTAGACCAGCGATTTCTCATTTTTACAACACCATTTTATTTTTAGGACCACATCACATTTGAAGCCACTTTGAGGGGTCTATATGATAGAAAATACCCAAAAGTGACACCATTCTAAAAACTGCACCCCTTAAGGTGCTCAAAACCACATTCAAGAAGTTTATTAACCCTTTAGGTGTGTCACAGGAATTTTTTTGAATATTTAAAAAAAATGAACATCTAACTTTTTTTCACAAAAAAAATACTTCAGGTTCAATTTTTTTTATTTTACCAAGGGTAACAGGAGAAATTGGACTGCAAAAGTTATTGTGCAATTTGTCCTGAGTACGCTGATACCTGATATGTGGGGAGGAACGACTGTTTCGGCGCATGGCAGAGCTCAGAATGGAAGGAGCACCGTTTGACTTTTTCAATGCAAAATTGTTTGGAATTCAGATCGGACGCCATGTCACGTTTGGAGAGTCCCTGATGTACCTAAACAGTGGAAACCCCCAACAAGTGACCCCATTTTGGAAACTAGACCCCCCAAGGAACTTATCTAGATATGTGGTGAGAACTTTGAACCCACAAGGGCTTTACAGAAGTTTATAACGTACAGCGGTACAATTAAAAAATCATATTTTTTCCACAAAAATGATCTTTTCACCCCAATTTTTATTTTCCCAAGGGTAACAGGACCCTAAAAGTTATTGTGCAATTTGTCCTGAGTACGCTGATACCCCACATGTGGGGGTAAACCACTATTTGGGCGCATGGCAGAGCTCGGAAGGGAAGCAGCGCCATTTGATGTTTTTGGCTGGAATTGAGATCGGACATCATGTCACGATTGGAAAACCCCTGATGTACCAAAACAGTGGAAACCCCCCACAAATGACACCATTTTGGTAACTAGACCCCCTAAGGAACTTATCTAGATGTGTGGTGAGAACTTTGAACCCCCAAGGGCTTCACAGAAGTTTATAACGCCCAGGCGTGAAAATAAAAAAATATTTTTTTTTCCACAAAAATGATATTTTTGCCCCCAAATTTTTATTTTCCTAAGGGCAACACGAGAAATAGGACCCAAAAGTTGTTTTGCAAATTGTCCTGAGTAGGCTGATACCTCACATGAGGGGGTAAAACACTGTTTGGGTGCATGGCAGAGCTCGGAAGGGAAGGAGCACCATTTGACTTTTTCAACGCAGAATTGGCTGGAATTGAGATCAGACGCCATGTTGCGTTTGGAGAGCACCTGATGTGCGCAAGTAGTGGAAACCCCCAATTCTAACCCTAACCCTAGCCCTAACCCTAACCCTAGCCCTAACCCTAACCCTAACCCTAACCCTAGCCCTAACCCTAATGGGAAAATGGAAATAAATACATTTTTTTAATTTTATTATTTTTCCCTAACTAAGGGGGTGATAACGGGGGGTTTGATTTACTATTTATGGCGGTTTTTATGTTTGGCGGCTGTCGCAGGGGGGACATCACTGTCCTGTGGCAGATCGCAGATCGCTGATCTGTCACATCACAGATCACTGTGACAGATCAGCAATCTGTCACAGGCACTGCACAGGCTTCCTCATGCCTGCGTTTTGCAGGCACTGAGGAAGCCAGCTTCCTGCAGGCCCCCGGAGGTCCCCGTCGCCATATTGGATCCGGGGACCTGCAGAAAAGGAGTCCCCCGCAGCAGCGCTGCACATTGCGCTGCCGTGGGGGGCTCAGGGAAGCATGGAGGGAGCCCCCTCCCTGCCGATGCTTCCCTTTAACCCCCGGTACACCGCGATCGTGTTTGATCGCGGTGTGCAAGGGGTTAACGTGTCGGGGGCGGTCCGTGACCGCCCCTGACACATTGTACCGGGTGTCAGCTATGATAATTATCTGACACTCAGCCGCGATTAGCGGCGCTCACCACGTGGGCGCCGCTGATTGCGGTGACGTAATATTCCGTCCATGGTAATTAGGTCCAGGGTCACATGGACGGAATATTACGTCAATTGTAGGTAAGGGGTTAAACTTAAGGTTGTGGGTTCACAGGAAAAGCTTCCAAATGCAAGTTCCACACCTGGTATGAGCTTCAGACCTTTTACCTGCTTAATTAATGGATTAATAAGGGGATAGCCCAAGAAGCCCATTAAAGGGCTTTTGAGATAATTGTCAAATTACTTTAGACACCGTTAAAATGAACTGTAATTCCTAAACCCTTACTCCAGTAAGGATATTCTTACCATCAAATTAAACATGAGAGTCTGTACTTTAAGCACATATTGTTTATATATCTGTATGCCCATATTGTTTATATATCTGTATAATCTTTGCATACTCATTTTATACATACATAGTTTGAGTGTGCATTATTTTGCATACAAGAATATGGCATAGGGCTGGAGGGACGTTAGTTATTTCCTTTTAAATTTTATAGTAAATAAAAATAATAAAAAAGTCCTTGACTTTGTGGCCTAGCTAACTTTTCTTTTAACTGTCTTAAAATGGCACTTTAAAAAGCAAAGAAAAATCCAAACATTAACAGAAATTAGAAAATTGAAGCTGTCAAAAAAATCCTGGCCTTACTTCAATAAAAATTAAAATGTTTGACTGTTTAATGTGTTCAACATATGTACTGCTTTGTAGAAGATCAGGAAAAATGAATTGCATATGAAATTCTTTTGTTTCTTATAAATATAATAAAAACCCACATAATATAATAATGATGCAATACAATTGGGTATGGTGGAGGAATACCAGTTGACATAAAATATAGGAAGGCAATAATTTACCACATGTATAATTAAACAGAAAATTCTTAAGGTGTGCACATTTTTATTGAGTTTAATACATTTTTCATTCAATGAAGATAAAATGTCACTAAGAACTTAATTTAAATGAAAAAGTAATAAAAGTGATTATTTCAGTCAAGTGAATTCTTCATTTTACAAAATTACCTTCAAACTTTAATTTATTAATATGCTATTCAGTGTAATTAAAGCATTTTACCTCTTTTCAGCATTACAAAATCATATATACAGTGGGGAAAAAAAGTATTTAGTCAGTCAGCAATAGTGCAAGTTCCACCACTTAAAAAGATGAGAGGTGTCTGTAATTTACATCATAGGTAGACCTCAACTATGGGAGACAAACTGAGAAAAAAAAATCCAGAAAATCACATTGTCTGTTTTTTTTTCATTTTATTTGCATATTATGGTGGAAAATAAGTATTTGGTCAGAAACAAAATTTCATCTCAATACTTTGTGATATATCCTTTGTTGGCAATGACAGAGGTCAAACGTTTTCTGTAAGTCTTCACAAGGTTGCCACACACTGTTGTTGGTATGTTGGCCCATTCCTCCATGCAGATCTCCTCTAGAGCAGTGATGTTTTTGGCTTTTCGCTTGGCAACACGGACTTTCAACTCCCTCCAAAGGTTTTCTATAGGGTTGAGATCTGGAGACTGGCTAGGCCACTCCAGGACCTTGAAATGCTTCTTACGAAGCCACTCCTTCGTTGCCCTGGCGGTGTGCTTTGGATCATTGTCATGTTGAAAGACCCAGCCACGTTTCATCTTCAATGCCCTTGCTGATGGAAGGAGGTTTGCACTCAAAATCTCACGATACATGGCCCCATTCATTCTTTCATGTACCCAGATCAGTCGTCCTGGCCCCTTTGCAGAGAAACAGCCCCAAAGCATGATGTTTCCACCACCATGCTTTACAGTAGGTATGGTGTTTGATGGATGCAACTCAGTATTCTTTTTCCTCCAAACACGACAAGTTGTGTTTCTACCAAACAGTTCCAGTTTGGTTTCATCAGACCATAGGACATTCTCCCAAAACTCCTCTGGATCATCCAAATGCTCTCTAGCAAACTTCAGACGGGCCCGGACATGTACAGGCTTAAGCAGTGGGACACGTCTGGCACTGCAGGATCTGAGTCCATGGTGGCATAGTGTGTTACTTATGGTAGGCCTTGTTACATTGGTCCCAGCTCTCTGCAGTTCATTCACTAGGTCCCCCCGCGTGGTTCTGGGATTTTTGCTCACCGTTCTTGTGATCATTCTGACCCCACGGGGTGGGATTTTGCGTGGAGCACCAGATCGAGGGAGATTATCAGTGGTCTTGTATGTCTTCCATTTTCTAATTATTGCTCCCACAGTTGATTTCTTCACTCCAAGCTGGTTGGCTATTGCAGATTCAGTCTTCCCAGCCTGGTGCAGGGCTACAATTTTGTTTCTGGTGTTCTTTGACAGCTCTTTGGTCTTCACCATAGTGGAGTTTGGAGTCAGACTGTTTGAGGGTGTGCACAGGTGTCTTTTTATACTGATAACAAGTTTAAACAGGTGCCATTACTACAGGTAATGAGTGGAGGAAAGAGGAGACTATTAAAGAAGAAGTTACAGGTCTGTGAGAGCCAGAAATCTTGATTGCTTGTTTCTGACCAAATACTTATTTTCCACCATAATATGCAAATAAAATGAAAAAAAACAGACAATGTGATTTTCTGGATTTTTTTTTCTCAGTTTGTCTCCCATAGATGAGGTCTACCTATGATGTAAATTACAAACGCCTCTCATCTTTTTAAGTGGTGGAACTTGCACTATTGCTGACTGACTAAATACTTTTTTTCCCCAATGTAACTAGAAAAATAATCTGATTTAGGCTAGGTTCACATTTGCAGATGGAGGAGCTGAGGAGGGATGCAGACTTCCTCTGTGTAGCTCCGCCCACTGCCGCATCTCCTCCATTCAGCTCCGCCTACATCCGCATGCGGCCTGCGTACCCTATCTTTAACATTGAGTACGCAGGCCGTGTGGATGTATGCGGATGCCTCCGCATGCGTCATTTTGACGATGCGGCAACCGCATCAAAATTCCAACTTGTTGCGTTAGACGCGGGTCACCTCATCATCAGAACAATGCATGCGGAGGCATCCACATGCACACTTCTCTCACTTAGCGTAAAGGGAATTGGTGCGTAATAGCTCAAAGACTTTACAGACATCTCTTTGGTGAGTATTAATATCTGGAGAGCAAATAAGTATATCATCCAGATACTCTACTATCAAGGAGGATAGCAACTCCCAAAAGATGCCATTAACGAAGTCTTGGAAGACGGTGGGAGCATTACAGAGACCGAACGGCATTACCAGATACTCATAATGACCATCCCGCGTGTTAAACGTGGTCTTCCATTCATCCCCTTCACAAATACGAATCAAATTTTGGGCACCACGCAGATCCAACTTGGAAAATACCCTTGTCCCTCGCAGCTCTGAGATGAACAACAGAGGGTATTTATTCTTGATTATGATAGCATTCAACCCCCTGTAATCAATACATGGACGAAGTTCCCCGTTCTTCCTGTGGACAAAGAAGGAACCCAGCCCCAGCAGGAGACACAGACTTCCTAATAAACCCTTTGTCCAAATTCTCCTTGATGTACTGGGACATAGCCTCAGTCTATGGGAGAGATAATGGGTAGACATGCCCCCGGGGAGGCTCAGAACCCGGTAAGAGGTCTATAGGACAGTCATATGCACAATGAGGCAGAATAGTCTACTCGTTTTTTTTGGTGAACACATCTGCATATTGCCAAAAATGTTTAGAGAGAGAGGTTAGATCTGTGGTGACCTCAGGTGAACCAACCTGAACCTGGGGCCCCAAAGACCGTCCCTCACACAACCACCTCAATCCCAGTATGCTCCCAGTAGACCAATCAATGTGGAGTGAATGGTGATGCAACCATGGTATACCCAACAATACCTCATAAATACCCTCAGGAATGATTAATAAAGAAATAATTTCCTGATGTTTTGGAGATATAGCAAGGGAGAGAGGAATGGTCTGATGTGTGATCAGAGGATAACGCGGACCCATTTACTAGTCTTTACTAGCCCCGGAATCCACGCAAACCTCTGTAGTGTGGGAGGTTGACCCGTAAGACAGCGTCGCCCTGAAAGTTAGTCTGGGTTAGTTTAGGACATCTCCGTCATGTCTAGTGAGCCTCCTCCAATAGCCACTAGACGTGATCATTTCCCCTGCCACTGGGGACACCTGTTGGCGTAATGGCCTGCCTACAGACATGGCAGGTCGGGGGGGTGTGAGCGGAATCGAGATACCTCCATGGCCTCCACTGGCTCACTAGACTGAGCCGGAGATTCCAGAGATTTGGCAAAATTTGGCGCCAGCCGAAACCTCTGCCTACACTGGGCTCACTCCAACCTTCGTTTAGCATACTGTACCAAAGGTTGATGCAGATGGAGACTGATATTAAGTCCTCCGGTGTGGCAGGAATCTCCCTAGTGGCCAGGGCATCTTTACATGATCAGTGAGTCCCTTCCAGAATACAGGGATTAGGACTTTATCCGACCACTCCAACTCTGTTGCTAGAGTCTGAAATTGGATGGCAAACTGGCTGACCATAGAGGTCCTAAGAAGACCTGTTTCAGAGCGCTCAGAAAGCGAGAGACACTCTGCACAACCTGTCAATTGCACTCACACAGCGGTGTAACCCACTCCAACGCCCTGTCTGTCAATAAAGAGACCACAAATCCCACCTTGGCCCGCTCTGATGGGAAACGTGACTCCAAATGAATAGCTTAATGATTCACGAATCCACGGCAGACTTTGTTGTCACCGGAGAACTTATTGGGCAGGGGGAAGTGCATGAGAGACGGAGCAGGGGTGGCAGAGGAAACTCTTGATGCAGCTTCACTGGCTGCACGAGCCGCTACCGTGGTAACATCCACTGCTGAAGTAATGCACTCTAAAGCGGACAATCTGCCCTCCAGATGCTGGACGTATCGCTGTAAGTGCTGCTCATCCGCCATTGCTAGCCAGACCCTGGTGCTAAGATACTGTTAAGGTTTGCAGATCGCACCATATAAAAATTATGAAAAGGTGCGTTCGCAACCCGGGGTCCATTGTGCGGTGATGGAGGAATCGCAGCTAGTAACTAATGGTGGAGCGGTGCTGCATGCAAGCACCATAAACACACGAAGTTAAAAATGAGTGAAAAGTACCTGCTCGGTTGCTCCACAGAGCGGAACAACTAGAGCGAGCATTCAAACCTATACCCTGTTAGGCTTCACAGGTGATAGTGACGCTAATTGGGGTCCCTATAGCTACCCCCTGGAAAGTCTAAGCTGGTGGTTGCACTTGCTCTGATACATGGTGTGCGATCCACACATGCAATTTAGGACACCCGGTTCAGATGCTAAGCCAAGTGGGAGTTCCCACCCTACACTGCCTGCCTAGACACACACTCGCAGTGCTAGTAGTACATGTGTCCACAGGGTGGTAATCTATCCACCAACACACCAAACACAAATGATCTTAGCTCGCTGACGCCTGCCTCAGGGAACCTTTAATATTTTCCTTTTAAGTCCAGTCCAATCAGGACCTGCCTTGTCACCCGTGCAGCTGACAACCGACCACCAATGAGAGGTCGACACCTCATGAGCATGCTCAGTAGGGAGAAATCTGGACTTAGCCTCTGGAACGTCTTTTTGCCACTGCCTGTTGTTAGTTTCTATAGTTTTGGCTGGAGAGCCAGCAGTAACCAAGTGCACAGCACGAGTCTGAGCAAGACGCTGAGCCCAACTTCTTTGCTGAGCAGTCTCCACTGCTGCTGGAGCAGAATGGGAGACCGCAGAGGCAGACAAGGCTTTGGATCTACCCTATGCAGCAGGAGAATCCCGGTGCCTAACACTGCCCTTCTGGAATATTCTTCATTCTTTCAGCTAAAGGCAAATATTTAAGGGGAAGGGTGTGAACACTTCTACCCATCCAGGGGGATGAACTCTGGAGAGGGAGAACAATAAGCCACATGTTTAGTGAGGCAGTTCGTGCAGTGACGGCAAGGATATATTGGTGAGGTCATGGTGCCCTGGTATGGATGGCTTATGGAGATTGGAGGTTGCCAGCTGGAGCTTGATAATCGTGCTTTGATTGTAATATCTATTGTCTAGATGTAAGGCACTATCTTATAGACTGCTGTTTCCAACTGGAGCAGAAGACATGTGCTATGGTCGGGGTATGGAGCATGGACTGTGACTACAGACTATACTTGTGGGAGATACAAAAGCTGTGAGTTTGGAGATAGTGGGTATCACCTGGTACTGTGGCTGTGGAACTATTGGCCCCAGGATGGGATTTTGCGGACTGGTGACATTGCATTGTGACCATCTAAATGGAATTACTGTCAGACCATGGATGTAAGGAATAAAAATAATTGCATTGTTAACCTGTCTAGGTGATTATTACAACTCACCACCTGGGATCTTCACAGAGACCAAAGGTAAACCTGTAGGAGCTGCAAAGTTCTCAAGCAGAGACTGGAGTATACGGCTACAAAAAGACATACACTCCATAGAGGTGGCCTTTTTGGAAGAGTGGGCAGATAAAAGCCTTCACTTGCAAGCAAAAATTATAAGGCTCGTATTGAGTTTGCCAAAAGACATGTGGGACACTCCAAAAATATATGGAGGGAGGTGCTGTGGTCAGAGGAGACCAAAATTTTACTTTTTAGCCCTCAAGGGAAATGCTATGTCTGGTGCCAAGCTAAAATAGCTTATCACCCCAAGAACACCATCATTCTTGGGGTCTTAGTCTGAATCAATGGGAAGATGGATGGTGCGAAATACAGGTATATTCTTGCGCAAAATCTGTTTCAATCTGTTAGTAATTTGAGACTGGGGCGGAGGTTCGCCTTCCAACAAGACAATGATCCAAAGCATATTGCTAACGCAACACTCAAGAGGTTTAAAGGGAAATATGTAAATGTTCTGGAGTGGCCTACTCAAAACCCAGACCTTAATCCCTTTAATACCAAGTGTGGTTTGCACGTTAACTCCCGAGCCAATTTTTACAATTCTGACCACTGTCCCATTATGAGGTCAAAACTCAGGAACGCTTCAACGGATCTAAGCAATTCTGACCTTGGTTTCTCGTGACATCTTGTACTTCATGATAGTGGTAAAATTTCATTCATATAACTTGGGTTTATTTGTGAAAAGAAGATTTTGAAAATTTCGCAATTTTCCAACTTTCCAACTTTGAATTTTTATGCTCTTAAATCACTCAAAAAACTTAATAAGTAACATTTCCCACATGTTTACTTTACATCAGCACAATTTGGGAACCAAGTTTTTTTTTTTGTTAGGAGGTTATAAGGGTTAAAAGTTGACCAGTGATTTCTCATTTTTACAACATCACATTTGAAGCCACTTTGAGGGGTCTATATGATAGAAAATACCCAAAAGTGACACCATTCTAAAAACTGCACCCCTCAAGGTGCTCAAAACCAGATTCAAGAAGTTTATTAACCCTTCAGGTGCTTCACAGGAATTTTTTGAATGCTTAAAAAAAATGAACATTTAACTTTTTTCACACAAAAAATTACTTCAGGTTCAATTTTTTTTATTTTACCAAGGGTAACAGGAGAAATTGTACTGGAAAAGTTATTGTGCAATTTGTCCTGAGTACGCCAATACCTGATATGTGGGGGGGAACCACTGTTTGGACGCATGGCAGAGCTCGGAAGGGAAGGAGCGCCGTTTTACTTTTTCACTGCAAAATTGGCTGGAATTCAGATCGGATGCCATGTCAAGTTTGGAGAGCTCTTGATGTGCCTAAACAGTGGAAACCCCCACAAGTGACCCCATTTTTGAAACTAGATCCCCCATGGAACTTATCTAGATATGTGGTGAGCACTTTGAACCCCCAAGGGATTCACAGAAGTTTATAACGTACAGCTGTACAACTAAAAAAATCATATTTTTTCCACAAAAATGATGTTTTCACCCCCAATTGTTATTTTCCCAAGGGTAATAGGACCCCAAAAGTTATTGTGCAATTTGTCCTGAGTACGCTGATACCCCATATGTGGGGTTAAAGCACTATTTGGGCGCATATTCAGAGCTCGGAAGGGAAGCAGCGCCATTTGACTTTTTTGGCTGGAATTGAGATCGGATGCCATGTCGCGTTTGGAAAACCCCTGATGTGCGAAAACAGTGGAAACCCCCCAATTCTATCTCCAACTCTAACTCCAACACAACCATAGCCCTAATCCTAGCCCTAACCTTACCCTAGCCTTAACCCAAGCCCTAACCCTACCCTAGCCCTAATGGGAAAATGGAAATAAATACTTTTTAATTTTATTATTTTTCCCTAACTAAGGGGGTGATAACGGGGGGGGTTTGATTTACTATTTATGGCGGGTTTTTATATTTGGCTGCTGTCATACGCTAAAAGAAGCTTTTTATTGTAAAAATATAGTTTATGCATCACCACATTTTGATAGCTATAATTTTTCCATATTTTGACCCACCGAGTCATGTGAGGTCTTATTTTTTGCGGGACGAATTGACGTTTTTATTAGTACCATTTTCGGGCACGTGACACTTTTTGATCGATTTTTATTCCGATTTTTGCGACGCAGAATAAACAAAAACCAGCGTTTCATTAATTTCTTTTGGGGGGTGCGTTTACACCGTTCCACGTGGGGTAAAATTGATAAAGCGGTTTTATTCTTCGGGTCAGTATGGTTACAGCAATACCTCATTTATGTCATTTTTTATGTTTTGGCGCTTTTATGCAATGAAAACAATTTTATTTAAAAAATAATTATTTTTGCATTGCTTTATTCTGCGAGCTATAACTTTTTTATTTTTTCGCTGATGATGCTGTGTGGCGGCTCGTTTTTTGTGGGATAAGATGAAATTTTCAGCGGTGCCATGGTTATTTATATCCATCTTTTTGATCGCGCGTTATTGCACTTTTTGTTCGGCGGTATGATGATAAAGCTTTATTTTTTGCTTAATTTTTAATTTTTATTTTTATGGGGTTCAATAAAGGGGTTAGCTAGTGGGACAGTTTTATAGGGTGGGTCGTTATGGACGCGGTGATACCAAATATGTGTACTTTTATTTATTTTTTATATTTATTAGGGATTTTTTTTTTAATTTATTTAGCGATTTTTTATAAATTATTTTTACACTTTTTTTTTTTTAACTTTATTACAATGTCCCAGGGGGACATAACTGTCATGTGACAGATTGCTGATCTGTCACATCACAGATCAGCGATCTGTCACAGGCAGTGCTGAAGGCTTCCTCATGGCGGCACTTTGCAGGCATGAGGAAGCTGCCTCCCTGCAGGCCCCCGTAGGTCCCTGCCGCCATTTTGGATTCTGGGTCCTGCAGGGAAGGAGACCCCCGCAGCAGTGCTGCACATCGCGCTGCTGTGGGGGTCTCAGGGAAGCACAGAGGGAGCCCCCTCCCGATGCTTCCCTAAGCCCCCGGTACACTGCGATTGTGGTTTTTCGCAGTGTGCCAGGGGTTAACATGTCGGGGCGGTCCATGACTGCCGTTGACACAGTGCCGGCTGTCAGCTGTGATAATCAGCTGACACCTGGCCACGATCAGCTGCGCTCCCCCCATGAGCGCAGCTGATTGCGCTAGACGTACTATTCCATCCTTGGGACTTAGGTCCCAGGTCACATGGACAGAATAGTACATCTAATGTAGGAAAGGGGGTAATCAAATTGAGAATCTGTGGTCAGACTTGAAGATTGCTGTTTGTGGAGACACAGGGGTCAGTGGTTGCCCTGGTCCGCTAGCCAAAACCACATGGACCAGGGATCATCCCACTGAACACCCTCTCTTTTTTCCCCATGGGCTCAATACTACTCAGGCAACACAGGGTGAGGCTAAAACTGTGTGGCAATACTTTACTGACCCACAAAAACAGGCAAATAACACATAGAACAGTCCCAGAAAAGCGCCACCTCCATGGAGCCAGGTGACCAGTGGGTCCCATTTCTGGCTTTCCCAAACATATCCATGGGGCTCAGGTGACTGGTGGATCCAAATCAAATTTATCCATGGTTTAGCGATGGTCAATGGTGAAGATCTGTATTCTTTCAGCCAGGGCCATAGCCCCCTAAGCTGACATCCTGTAAAATGTGTGTCCTTCGTGATGGAGCCATAATGTCTTGGCTGCTGTCCTGTAAAGAGTCTTTGTTTCTTTGGATCTCTGGATCTCTTGCCTATTTGAATTTCTGGAGGTAGCTATCCTTTTTAAAGTTAGAAAATGTCCTTCAAGCCAGCACCAGCGGCGCACCAGCAATCCCGACAGCGATGCGACCTGGTAAGGATTGCTGTTGCATCGCTAAATGATCGCTAGTAAGCTGTCAAACAGTCAGATGTACTCAACAACGCAGCAACGATCTCGGCGGTCGTTGGGACCTTGTCACACAGCAGCAATTCTGACGACTGCCGCCTGAGTCCATGATTTCTGAGTGGCTAACGAGGTCACTCGTCGGGGTCAAACACAGCGATGCATGCTGGCCAGCGGGACACCAGTGATCAAAAAATGGTCCAGGACATTCGAGCATGATCAGCGACATCACAGTGGGGGCCTGGTCACTGTTAAGTGTCACACGTAGCGAGATCACTGGCGAGGTCGCTGTTGCGTCACAAATATCAGGACTTGTTTGTTTTTTGGCAGGATAACTTGTAGTTTTTAATGATACTAATAATTTTGACATGTAATGTACAGACAAAAAAAATGGGATGAAATGTAAAAAATACTACCATGGTTTTTGAAGGTTCATTTTGACAGCATTCATTGTGCAGTAAATTTTACAACTTGTATAGTTTTTTTATTATTTTATGCAAAATTGTTTTTTGTTTTTATTTTTACACTTTTGAAAGGTTTTTTTTATCTTTCTCTTTAAATTTTAGTTTCCTTAGGGGTTATATATAGTTTAAATGAGCTTGGCTCCACAGTAGATTCAGCATGGCACCATGGTAACCAGGTTGCCAGCTGCCATGAAAGCACAAAGCACTTCATGATGACTCCTTTTTATCACCATTGTGGTTGCTAGCAGTAGATAAATGGTTACACAGCAGCAGTCGAAGCTAGCTCGGGATGCTTCTTTTACAGGCCGATGCAATCTCTGTAATACAGTCAACTTCAGCCTCATGTAGCATGGGCTCAGGTGTCACACATGGAAAACACAGGGTGGACATACAGTAACATCTGTTATGGACTGGGTGGTGAAACCACTGTGCCATGATCTATGGGGAGCCTGGAGGGGTGTGACTATGTGCTTCATCAAGTCTGACCTCGGATGCACGGCGGCTGATGATACTGCAATCTGAGGAGGGACAAGGGAGGCAAGACCAGGTGCTACACCAGGGGTAACCTCGGGTGAAGGGCAGATGATCCCTAGGGAACAGGAGGCAGGAACAGCCAGAAATGGTAGACTTGGCTAGTACTGGCTGGCATGGCTGGTGAACAGGCAGACAGGCGGGCACGACTGATAAACAGATAGGCTGGCACCTCTGATAGACAGGCAGGCAAGTGGACACAACTAACAGATATGCAGGCAGGCTGGCACAGCTGATATACAGGCAGGCAGGTGCTGATGGGCACGGCTGGTGTATAGAAAGACAGGTGCTCTGGAAGAAATGACTATTACATAGGTAGGCACAGCAGGTGTGATATACAGGGCAGATATACTGGATTATGAGCACTGGGGACTTGAGTACTAGCAAGCAAGTAAGACTAAACATTGCTCAGGAACCTCCTATCAGGTGGAGGTACCTTAAATAATAAGGTGTCTCCCAGTTATTGGCTGAGAACACTTTAGGAGAGCGCTTGCAGGACCACGCCATAAGCACAGTGCCAAGGGATCTGCAAGTAGTGTTCAGAGCCCAGGCAGTAGCAGCATGGGACATAGGAGGGAGTGTGGTGCCACTGCGGTGAGTGAGTTGACATCTCTGCCAGGGGAGGGAAGCAAAGTGCAGAGATGCCAGTGCTACAATGTCTACAATATACTGTATGCACCAAGGATTTAAATGGGCACTCTCAAGTGAGAGCTTGTATGTAGCAAAAATCTTCGCTAAAACTAATAAGCATAAGCACATTAAAGGAGATAGCCCCCCATGATACAAGATATACCAGACAAAATGTTAGAGTGAAATTAAAGAATTTGACATAAGTTAAGCAAGCAATGTGCGAGTAGGTAAAGAGATACATTGCAGTTAGTATGTAATCATTATATACATAGTATAACCTATGGGTACAAAGATGGCAGCAGAAATAAACTAAATCAACCTTGATATGCCTTATTAAAATTGCCTACGTAATCGCGGAGGTTGGCATCCTAAATAACACACAAAATGGTGTTCCTGCTACCATCTAGACATCACTGTTTATAAATTTTTGTGGGACCTGTTGATGGCCTCTTGATGAATCTACATCCAAGAGGGAATGACTTTGAGGTGAAATAAATGGAACAGATTTTTCACCAC
This sequence comes from Dendrobates tinctorius, assembly GCF_039654945.1. Taxonomy (NCBI): domain Eukaryota; kingdom Metazoa; phylum Chordata; class Amphibia; order Anura; family Dendrobatidae; genus Dendrobates; species Dendrobates tinctorius. Next base: position 50,316,499 of record NW_027361684.1, read on the forward strand.
TCTTAAGATATACTTTTTATTTTTGTCTTTAGCAAAGTAATAATAATAATAATAAATTTTATTTTTATAGCGCCGACATATTCCACAGCACTTTACATTTCAGAGGGGATTTGTACAGACAGCAGACATTACAGCATAACAATAATCACATACAGTAGATTATAACAAATACCAAGAGGATAGAGGGCCCTGCTCGCAAGCTTACAGTCTATGAGGAAAGAGGTAGACACGAAAGGTGGGTGGTAACAGTTGCCCTGATTGTATGGACCAGCCATAATGTTAGGTGTGTGACAGTACGGACACAGAGGGCTAATGGATACATAAAGCATGTGGGAGAATGATGCGGGGAACCTGGTTATGGTAAAACTTTTGGCTCTGCCACACAGGGATAGATTAGGTTAATGTGTTGAGGTAGTAGGCCAGTCTGAATAAATGCGTTTTCAGGACACGCTTAAAATTGTGGGGATTGGGGACTAATCGTATTGACCTGGGAAGTGCATTCCAAAGAATTGGCGCGGCACGTGTAAAGTCTTGGAGACGGGAGTGGGAGGTTCTGACTATTGAGGATGCTAACCTCAGGTCATCAGCAGAACGGAGGGCGCGGGTAGGGTGGTATACTGAAACAAGGGAGGAGATGTAGGGTGGTGCTGAGCCATGGAGGGCTTTGTGAGTGAGGGTAATAAGTTTATACTGAATTCTGGAGTGGATGGGTAGCCAGTGTAATGACTGGCACAAGGTAGAGGCATCGGTGTAACGATTGGTGAGGAATATGATCCTGGCTGCAGCATTCAAGACAGATTGGAGAGGGGAGAGTTTGGTAAGAGGGAGACCGATTAGAAGAGAGTTACAATAGTCGAGACGAGAATGAATAAGAGAAACAGTAAGAGTTTTTGCAGAGTTAAAGGTAAGAAAAGGTCGAATTCTAGAAATGTTTTTGAGGTGCAGATGACAAGAGCGAGCCAGTGATCGAATGTGGGGGGCAAAGGAAAGCTCGGAATAAAGTATGACCCCAAGACAGCGGGCCTGTTGCTGGGGAGTAATAGTGGAACCACGCACAGAAATGGCAATGTCGGGTATAGGTACATTAGTAGAGGGAGGAAACACCAGGAGTTCAGTCTTTGACAGGTTCAGTTTCAGATATAGTGAGGACATGATATTAGACACAGCGTTTAGACAATCGCCGGTGTTTTCTAGAAAGGCTGGCGTGATGTCAGGAGAAGAAGCGTATAATTGGGTGTCATCAGCATAGAGATGGTACTGGAAACCAAATCTACTGATTGTTTGACCAATAGGGGCAGTGTACAAGGAGAAGAGGAGGGGGCCTAGAACCGATCCTTGGGGGACCCCAACAGTAAGGGGAAGATGAGAGGAAGAGGAACTGGCAAAAGATACAGTAAAGGAGCGGTCGGAGAGATAGGAGGAGAACCAGGAGAGAACGGTATCCTTGAGGCCAATGGAACGGAGCATAGTGAGGAGGAGCTGATGATCCACAGTGTCGAATGCTGCAGAGAGATCCAAGAGAATTAGCATGGAGTAGTGACCATTTGATTTAGCTGTTAGCAGATCATTAGAGACTTTAGTGAGGGCAGTTTCAGTGGAGTGTAAAGAGCGGAAACCGGATTGGAGAGGGTCGAGAAGAGAGTTTTCTGAGAGATAGCGGATAAGACGGGAGTGGACCAGGCGTTCCAGGAGTTTAGAGATGAAGGGAAGATTAGAGACAGGTCTATAGTTAGCGGCACAGCTTTGGTCGAGGGATGGTTTTTTAAGTAGTGGATGTATGATGCCATGCTTAAATGAGGAGGGAAAAATACCAGAAGAGAGAGAGAGGTTATATATTTTAGTTAGGTGAGGGGTGACAGCAGGGGAAAGGGACTGGAGGAGCTGTGACGGAAATGGGTCACTGGTGCAAGTAGTTGGGCGAGAAGATGCAAGGAGCCTGCTTACTTCTTCTTCTGTGACTGGTTCAAAATCAGAGAGTGAGTTAGATGCAGTGGGGGAGGGAGGACAGTGCATGGTATGAGGTGATTGGGAGATAATTTCCTGTCGGATCTGGTCAATTTTTTCTTTGAAGTAATTGGCCAGATCGCCAGCTCGGAGCTCCGTGGTTGGGGCCTGTACTCTTGGATTGAGTAGAGAATGAAAAGTGTCATAGAGATGTTTCGGGTTATTGGACAGTGAGGTGATGAGGGTGTTGAAATAGGTTTGTTTGGAGAGGTGAAGGGCAGTGTTGTATGTTCTAAGCATAAACTTAAAATGGATGAAATCTTCGGGTAGATTGGATTTTCTCCACAGACGTTCAGCGCACCTGGAGCAGCGCTGCAGGAAACGTGTTTGCACCGTGTGCCAGGGTTGTCGCCGTCTGCGTTGTGGTGTTCTATTTATAGGGGGTGCAAATTCATCCAGGGCAGTTTGAAGTGTTTCATTGTAATGCTTCAATGCAGAATCAGGACATGAGAGGGAGGAGATAGGGGCCAATGAAGACTGCAAGTTCTTCATAGGTTTCTGGGTGTTAATGGCCTGTATGTTTCTATAAGTCTGCACAGTGGGGGTGACCTGAGCAGCCTGGCAGTTCTTGATAGAGAATGAAAGAAGATTGTGGTCAGAGAGCGGGAGAGGGGAGTTTGCAAAATCATCCACTGCACAAAGCCGAGAGAAGACCAAGTCGAGGGAGTTTCCGTCTTCATGCGTTGGAGAATTAGTAAGCTGCGAAAGGCCAAATGAGGAGGTTAGAGATAAAAGGTGAGTAGCAGATGGTGAGAGGGGAAGAGCAATGGGGATGTTGAAATCTCCCATGATGAGGGTAGGGATGTCACAGGAGAGAAAATGTGGAAGCCAAGTGGCAAAATGATCCAGGAACTGATGGGAGGGGCCGGGAGGACGATACACCACCGCCACTCGCATGGAGAAGGGGGTGTAGAGTCTGACGGCATGGACCTCAAAAGAAGGGAAGACAAGTGAGGGTACTTGAGGGATAACCTGAAAGGTACATTTTGGTGATAGGAGCAGACCAACGCCTCCATCAGCTCTATTGTCTGATCTTGGGGTATGAGAGAAGTGAAGCCCCCCGTGTGAAAGAGCAGCAGCAGCGGTAGTGTCTGACTGCTGGATCCAGGTTTCAGTAAGAGCCAGGAGGTTAAGAGAATTAGAAAGGAAAAAGTCATGAATGAAGGAGAGTTTGTTACACACTGAGCGAGAATTCCAAAGTGCACAATTAAGAGAGACAGATGGCATGCAGGGAATATTAATAAGATTAGAGGGGTTTCTGAGTGTAACAGTCGGGAGGTTTGACTTTCTATAACATGGGGGACCAGGGTTGGGAGCAATGTCTCCTGCGACTAGGAGAAGGAGGATAGAAAGAGTGAGCAGATGGTTAAGTGATTTGTGAGAGCGTCTCTGATGTTGAATGGTGGGACTGACTGGATCTGTGCAGTTTAACAACGTGAAAAGAGCGTGAGTGCTATACATAGGAGAGGAAAGAAGCGAGGGGCCAATATTGATGGAGTGTAGAGAGTTAATGCCAGGGCGGTGGATGTGTGTGAATGCAGCGGCCAGGATTAAAATTACACAAATGCATAGGGTATATATTTGTTGTACTCCAAATGTACAGGGAGTAGATGTATATAAATGTCTTACCTGTCTCCTGCCCTGTCTAACTGCCATGTTATAACTGCCAGTACTTTGATAAACTGTACTTGGATAAAGTGTGCATAAATGCCCCCTGCATAAGTAAATCTGTAATTACAATTTATGGTGAGAATACGAGGAGAATGTGGATGCTATTTTGCGTATTATTTGGTAGTTATGTAAGCAGTTATAACTAAGCTATATCAGGGTCAGTTTAGTTTATTTGTTGCCAGTTATGTCCATTTAGGCTATATTCTGATTGTACTGTATTTCTCTACCTACCACTATACTGTTTGATGAACTTAAGTTAGGTTCTTCAATTTCAATTTTAGGCTTATATATGTTTTATCAGGGGATTATTTCTTTTAATTTGTTTTTTAAGAAAAACTTTTTTACTTTTAGGGAAGATTTTGTTCTAAGTAAACTCTTTTGTACTAAACTTTCTGGTTTGGGCATTTGTGTCCTGTTAGGCATTCTCTCAAGTAACCGCAGTGTTGCTTCTTTCTATGTTGTAGTTTGATTTGTTTCTAACATGTACTTTTTAACTCTTCATGAGTGTAATTTTTTAAATGTATCGAAACAGTTTTTCAATAATGGACATAAATCACGACCTGTCAGATATGCAGCTTTTTTTTTTCTGAAGGCAGGTATTCCCCTTTGAACTAAATGGAAGTAAGGGGCAGAATTTTCTACTATTCAAAAATGAAAGGCATTCCAAACAATATGGAAAAACAGTTTGATAAGTAGGAAAATGTGATAAAACAATATCATATACATCAATTATTTTTGTTTTATCAAGAAAGGATTTTTGGACTTCTCTACTAAATCTGCTTTGCTTGAAAAGCTCCATGCATTAGTCACTGTAGGGATGATTTCTTACTGAGTAGCCAAGCAAACAGACTGCAGTAATTATTGCCTTCAAGTAGCACACCTTGTGAGTCATAGGATAATTAAGAGTCAATCAAGCTTCAAAAGATAATTAGTTCTGTCTAACATTTGTTCCTATGAGCTTCTTTTCAGATAGTAGCATTGTGGTTAATAAAGAACATTAGCTGGTTATTTCTAAATTACATTTAATTGCCCATGTGGTCCATTTTCAAAAAGAAAAAGATACAATTATTTAAGATGGGTTTTTTTTTACTGAAGGTCATATATATTGAAAGCTATATAAAACAGAAGTAATAGTACAGTAATTTGCTTAATAATTTGATCATAAACTAAACTCTTTTGCAATATAAAAACTTTTACTACTTTTCATATTTTATTTATCTTTATACATTTTATATTTATGGATCCTACTGGCTTTTATGAAAGAACATTGGGGGCTGTACAGTATTGTGCTGAGTATGAATGAGGAAGAGGGAGAAGGAGTGGAACCATCCCTATCAACCACTATAAATTGAGTGATCTTGTTTATTGGACTCCAACTTCATATAGGTGAAGTTTAACAGAGGTTGTGATGCAGAAACAATTCCTCGCATGCTACCAAATTTCCACTACAAGTTTTGACAGCTAGTACGTTGTTTAGAACATGTCAAAAATTAGCTTACTGCTATGATCTCTCCCATACACAACTTAAAACCATGAGGGATAACCAAAATGGTTTCAGGCAATCTGAATTCGAAATATGCAAAAAGTTCTGACCTATCCAAATATTTTGTGATTCGCTTTGTGTGAATTCAGCAAAATGGTGGCAAGTACTTCCTTACCATCTATCCTGTCTACCTCCTGTAAACCATTTGAAGAATTGGGTCATGTCCACTCCACCACTGATTTCATACTGTAGCGGAGACAATGGACTAGCTTGGACATTATGCTATCCAGCTCCCCACCCTGTCTGTTGAATTGACATGGAATAATGACACTCTCCTGGTTGATTTCTATGCCAGCTTAACCAGACCTAAGTGGTCATGCGTTTTAAAGACCAATGTAAGGAAAAAAAACAGGGTGTCTGGCATGCAGTTACTGTCAGTACTTTGATGGACAGCATGGCCATCCAATCTGATACAGGGGTGTGCTGAGCTGGCAGTGTGTAGATTGACAGCTCAACTAGCCAATCTGTGACTGGGAGGCGTCGGCTGTCTCAGGTGTTTACTATCCTGAGTAATTGCAATGGCTACTTAACTGAGCAGCTTCTCCCAGACCAGATGAAGTACATTCATCTTGTGAGGTTTGTGCTCTGTGCTCTCCTGTGCCTTGTGTTCTGTTTGCTTGATCGTTTGCCTGACTTTGGACTTTGTTCTGACAATCCGCCTGTTTAACCCCTTCAGCTCTGATCCATTAACCTCCCAGTACTTTGACTTTGGAACATTACCTGACTATGCTTTTGATTCTTCCTTCTGTTTATGACGTACCCTCCTGGCTTCTGACCTTGGACTCCTTGACCACTCTGACTCACGGCTTGGCCATGAGAAGTGACTAACGTCACAGATAGATGTTGCAATATGTCGTCAACTTATTCATTCCATGCCTAGAAGACTTGGTATTGCCATTAAAAACCAAGTAGGTCAGAAAATATACTAGATGTAGAAGTTTTTGATGTGGGATGTATTCATTTTTGTGTTAACTAATTTGATTAAAACCTAAGATTTTGCAATTAAACTTTCATTAACTTTTTGAGCTGCACCCTGCAGCTGTTAGCAATGGCAAGGTTGGTTTCAAGAATAGAGGGGTCTCCATGCTGTTTTTCTAAATTATTTAAATAAATAAATTTAAAAAATGATGTGCAGTCCCTACCCATTTTTGACAACCAGCCTTGCTAAAGCAGACAGCTGGGGGCTGGTTTTCTTAGGCTGGTTTCACACTTGTGTTGGGCAGAGCTGCGGAGGGCTGCATACTTCCTCTGTTAAGCCCTGCCCACTGTCACACCTCTTCCATTCATCTCTGCCTATGTCGGCATGCATGCTGTGCACCTATCTTTAACATTGGGTACGCAGGCCATGCAAATGTATGCGGATGCCTCCACATGCATCGTTTTGACCCTGCACCAACTGTAACAAAATGCAACATGTTGCGTTCGGCAAAGCATCAAAACGATGCATGCGGAGGGGGCCGGGCTTAATGGAGGAAGTACGCAGCCCTCTGCATCTCTGCCCAATGCAAGTGTGAAACCAGCTTTAGGCTGGTAAGGGGCCATTGATTTTGGCCTCCCCAGCCTAAAAATAGCAGCCCACAGCCACTCAGGAAAGGCGAATATATTAGATGCACCAATTCTGGTGCTTTACCTGACTCTTCCCACTTGCCCTGTAGCTGTGGCTAGTAGGGTTTATATTTTTGGGGTTGAGGTCACCTTTGTATTGTCTGATGATTTCAAGCCCACAGATAAGTAATGGAGAGACATCTATTAGACATCTATCCATTACTAATCTTATAGTTATATTATAAATAAATATACAGCCAGAATAAAGTCTTTTCATTGAAAGGATGATACAGACTCCTTTAATGATTCTAAATTAAACTATACTAATGTTATCACCCATTCCATTGAAGCCATGGTCTCTTGTAAAAAAAAAACCAAACAACAACAACCATATCCCTCACCTGTCCCACCATAATCCATGTCTGGGGATAAACATTTTTCAATCTGGAAGGAGATAATATGCGACCATCCAGGCAAAGAACCACTGATGAATGAGCTGCTGCGAGCGCTGTCTCAGTGAGCAGTGGTCGCGTCATCGGGGTTGCCGCTGATCACTGAGATTTCATTCCCAGCCGAGCCCCTGAACTGCGGTGACCTATGTGAGATCACAATAAAAGAAATTTTATTGTATTCAAAATTGTAAAAACATGTAAGACAATACAAGAAAGACAAACACCAGTACTTAGAAGACCACAAAAAAATCATAGTAGGAGAAAACAGGTATATGAATGACCTATGTATCAGAAGTGCTCAAATGTGAACATCTGACATAAGCAAATCAGACAAATGCCAATACCCATAATATAATAATAGAAAGTGGATAAGAAATAGAAAATGTACATTAAAAATCTAAATATCATCCATAGTCAGGTAAATTCAAATGTAAACGTGTACCTGTCCAACATTTGTAAAGCAGACTGTTTCTAATTCTTACTAAAAAGTGTGACTTTCATTTGTTCATTTTTATAGATTTTTTATGTATTATTACTTTTGTCAGATTCAAGTTATTTCTGTGACCATTGTGGGCTTTTCTGTCATTAAACTAGGGGTACCAACAATTTTGACCACGTGTATATAAAAATAGCATGGGGAACCCTCTATTCTTGATAACCGGCCTTGCTAACACTGAAAGTTGAGGGTGGCAGCCCTCAGCTGTCAATTTTGCTTGGCTGGTTATCAAAAATACAGGGGAACCAACACCATTTTTTTTAAAGTTATTTATTTATAGTGCAGGTGCCGGTAGAGGAATACTCTAATCAGCTATGCCTGCTCTTGTTGTTATTAGTGGCAGCAGGCATAGGCTGATGGGAATAGTGCACACCTTCATCATCTCCTACCTCAACTACTGCAACCTCCTAATCTCTGTCCTCCCCTCTAGCATTCTTGCACCACTCCAATCTATCCTAAAGTCTGTTGCCCGACTAATCCACCTGTCTCCCTGTTATTCCTCAGCCTCTCCGCTCTACCAAGCCCTTCACTGGCTTCCTATTGTCCAGAGGCTCCAGTTCAAAACCCAAACTATGACATACAAAGCCATCCACAATCCGTCTCATCCATACACCTGTGACATGGTCTCCCGGTAATTACCTACACGCAACCTTCGATCCTCTCAAGATCTTCTTCTCTACTCCCCTCTTCTATCTTCTTCCCACAACCACATACAGTTGTGGCCAAAAGTATTGACACCCCTGCAATTTTGTCAGATAATACTCAGTTTCTTCCTGAAAATGATTGCAAACACAAATTCTTTGATATTATTATCTTCATTTAATTTGTCTTAAATGAAAAAACACAAAAAGAATTGTCCTAAAGCCAAATTGGATATAATTCCACACCAAACATAAAAAAGAGGGTGGACAAAAGTATTGGCACTGTTCGAAAAATCATGTGATGCTTCTCTAATTTGTGTAATTAACAGCACCTGTAACTTACCTGTGGCACCTAACAGTTGTTGGCAATAACTAAATCACACTTACAGCCAGTTGACATGGATTAAAGTTGACTCATCCTCTGTCCTGTGTCCTTGTGTGTACCACATTGAGCATGGAGAAAAGAAAGACCAAAGAACTGTCTGAGGACTTGAGAAACCAAATTGTGAGGAAGCATGAGCAATCTCAAGGTTATAAGTCCATCTCTAAAGACCTGAATGTTCCTGTGTCTACCGTGCGCAGTGTCATCAAGAAGTTTAAAGCCCATGGCACTGTGGCTAACCTCCCTAGATGTGGACGGAAAAGAAAAATTGACAAGAAATTTCAAGGCAAGATTGTGCGGATGTTGGATAAAGAACCTCGACTAACATCCAAGCAAGATCAAGCTGCCCTGCAGTCCAAGGGTATAACAGAGTCAACCCGTACTATCCATCAGCGTCTGAATGAAAAGGGACTGTATGGTAGGAGACCCAGGAAGACCCCACTTCTTACCCCGAGACATAAAAAAGCCAGGCTGGAGTTTGCCAAAACTTACCTGAATAAGCCTAAAACGTTTTGGAAGAATGTTCTCTGGTCAGATGAGACAAAAGTAGAGCTTTTTGGGCAAAGGCATCAACATAGAGTTTACAGGAGAAAAAAAGAGGCATTCAAAGAAAAAAACACGGTCCCTACAGTCAAACATGGCAGAGGTTCCCTGATGTTTTGGGGTTGCTTTGCTGCCTCTGGCACTGGACTGCTTGACCGTGTGCATGGCATTATGAAGTCTGAAGACTTCCAACAAATTTTGCAGCATAATGTAGGGCCCAGTGTGAGAAAGCTGGGTCTTCCTCAGAGGTCATGGGTCTTCCAGCAGGACAATGACCCAAAACACACTTCAAAAAGCACTAGAAAATGGTTTGAGAGAAAGCACTGGAGACTTCTAAGGTGGCCAGCAATGAGTCCAGACCTGAATCCCATAGAACAACTGTGGAGAGATCTAAAAATGGCAGTTTGGAGAAGGCACCCTTCTAATATCAGGGACCTGGAGCAGTTTGCCAAAGAAGAATGGCTTAAAATTCCAGCAAAGCATTGTATGAAACTCATTGATGGTTACCGGAAGCAGTTGGTCGCAGTTATTTTGGCTAAAGGTTGTGCAACCAAGTATTAGGCTGAGGGTGCCAATATTTTTGTCTGGCCCATTTTTGGAGTTTTGTGTGAAATGATCAATGTTTTGCTTTTTGCTTCATTCTCTTTTGTGTTTTTTTCATTTAAGACAAATTAAATGAAGATAATAATACCAAAGAATTTGTGTTTGCAATCATTTTCAGGAAGAAACTGAGTATTATCTGACAAAATTGCAGGGGTGTCAATACTTTTGGCCACAATTGTGCAAGACTTCTCCTGTGCTTCCCCCATACTCCGGATCTCTCTACCCCAACAAATCAGACTCTTGCCTACCATGGAAACCTTCAAAAGGAACCTGAAGACCCACCTCTTCTGACAAGCCTACAGCCTGCAGTGATCCTCAGTCTACTGAACTGCCACATGACCTGCTCTACCTCTCCTATTGTATCCTCACCCATCCTCTGTTGATTGTGAGTGCTCGTGGGCAGGGTCCTTTCTCTTTCTGTTCTTGTGTGTGTCTTGTATTGCTCATATTTATTGTACTTGTCTATGTATGCCCCTTTTTCACATGTAAAGCACCATGGAATAAGTGGCAATATAATAATGAATAATAATACTAATAATAATAATTACTCTATTTAGCTGTGCACAAACTATGTCAAATTTATTGCTAGACCTCAGTGGGTCTTGTACCAGTACCATGTTGACTACAGTTCACAGATGGAATCTAGAACCCTGAGCTGTTCTTTTCTTTATTTTTACCTCCGATCATGGCTGCAGTCTCACACTGTTATTTGACAGCATGGGCACCACAGCTGTCTGACTGGCAGTAATAATTTTACCACTGTTTAGAGGCAGTGTTTGCCGCACTGTCAAGCACATGACAGCATGGCAAATATTGGATATTAGGGCCCCCCATTCAAGTGAATGGGGTCCAGGTTTGTACTCCGGTCCAGGCACTGTTCTGGTACTCGAACCCAAACTTTGTTTAACTGTTCGACCGAACCCGCCCTAACATCCAGGGGTGGAAGACACAACTGTTTTATAGACAACATTGCAACCTATGGCTCACTATTAGTGTTTCTACTTCTGAAGGTCTTTAGTTGGAGACCTTACACGTGAAGGCACTGTATAACATTTATATATAAAAAGGAACTTCCTAGGAGAGCTTCAAAAAATGATTTATATATTAAAAGGAATTTCCTAGGAGAGCTTCACCAAAATGCTGTATTGTCCTGTGTAAGGATGTGTAAATGCAGAGAGTTGCAGGGGTCCTTCCTTCACAGTATTTGCCTGACTTTGTCAAATGTTGACACTAACTTGGCTTTATTGCATAGAGGGGTAATAAGCCTCCATAATCACAGAAATGTGAATTGGGCAGCTACTAAAACAATTTCAGAAATACAGATTTCTTATTATTTCAGGGTACACATGATTTTAACCCCTTCACAACCTATGATTGTATAGGTACTACGTAGGTCATGTTCCGGCATTTGATGCAAGCTCCATCACTGAGCCGCATCTTTTCAGATGATCACCTGTCATGTGCCATAACAGCCGAGGGTGGAATCACGATCCACCCACAGCTGTTAAAAAGTTAAATGTCAATCTCTGCGCATTACAAGCGAAGGGCATCGACGCCCTTTTCACATGATCACAGAGCGCCAATGGGTTGGCATGACAGCCTTGCTAAATTAAGAACAAGTGATGAGATGATCGCAGCTTCAAGTCTCTTAAGGAAACTATTGAAGCAAGTGAAAAGTAAAAAAAAATGTTTTAAAAAATATAAAAATTTGTTTAAAAATATGAAAGTTCAAATCACCCCCTTTTGCCCCATTCAAAATAAAACAATAAAAAAATACACATATTTGATATCGCCGCATTCAGAAATGCCCAATCTATAAAAATATAAAATACGGTAAGTGAATCCAATCGGTAAACGGCGTAATGAAAAAAAAATAGAGAATTACGTTTTTTCGGCCGCCACAACATTGCAATAACAGGCAATCAAAACATTCTATGTATCCCAAAATGGTATCAATATAAATGTTAGCTTACCCTAAAAAAAATAAAGCCTCATCCAGCGCCAGATGCTATAAAATGGAAACGCTACTGTTACACTAGTTTTTATACATTTTTTATTTATTTTTTACTATTTAACCCCTTCACCCCCAAGGGTGGTTTGCACGTTCATGACCGGGCCAATTTTTACAATTCTGACCACTGTACCTTTATGAGGTCATAACTCTGGAACGCTTCCATGGATCCCGGTGATTCTGACGTTTTCTCGTGACATATTGTACTTCATGTTAGTGGTAAAGTTTCATTCAAACAACTTGCGTTTATTTGTGAAAAAAACGGAAATTTGGCAAAAATTTTGAAAATTTTGCAATTTTCCAACTTTGAATTTTTATGCCCTTAAATCACAGAGATACGGCACAGAAAAAACTTAATAACTAACATTTCCCACATATTTACTTTACATCAGCACAATTTTGGAACCAAAATTTTTTTTTCTTAGGAAGTTATAAGGGTTAAAAGTTGACCAGCGATTTCTCATTTTTACAACACCATTTTATTTTTAGGACCACATCACATTTGAAGCCACTTTGAGGGGTCTATATGATAGAAAATACCCAAAATTGACACCATTCAAAAAACTGCACCCCTTAAGGTGCTCAAAACAACATTCAAGAAGTTTATTAACCCTTTAGGTGCGTCACAGGAATTTTTTTGAATATTTAAAAAAAATGAACATCTAACTTTTTTTCACAAAAAAAATACTTCAGGTTCAATTTTTTTTATTTTACCAAGGGTAACAGGAGAAATTGGACTGCAAAAGTTATTGTGCAATTTGTCCTGAGTACGCTGATACCTGATTTGTGGGGGGGGGGGACGACTGTTTCGGCGCATGGCAGAGCTCAGAATGGAAGGAGCGCTGTTTGACTTTTTCAATGCAAAATTGTTTGGAATTCAGATCGGACGCCATGTCACGTTTGGAGAGTCCCTGATGTACCTAAACAGTGGAAACCCCCTACAAGTGACCCCATTTTGGAAACTAGACCCCCCAAGGAACTTATCTAGATATGTGGTGAGAAGTTTGAACCCACAAGGGCTTTACAGAAGTTTATAACGTACAGTGGTACAATTAAAAAATCATATTTTTCCACAAAAATGATCTTTTCACCCCAATTTTTATTTTCCCAAGGGTAACAGGACCCTAAAAGTTATTGTGCAATTTGTTAGGAGTATGCTGATACCCCACATGTGGGGGTAAACCACTATTTGGGCGCATGGCAGAGCTTGGAAGGGAAGCAGCGCCATTTGACATTTTTGGCTGGAATTGAGATCGGACATCATGTCGCGATTGGAAAACCCCTGATGTACCAAAACAGTGGAAACCCCCCACAAATGACACCATTTTGGAAACTAGACCCCCTAAGGAACTTATCTAGATGTGTGGTGAGAACTTTGAACCCCCAAGGGCTTCACAGAAGTTTATAACATAAAGCCGTACAATTAAAAAATCATATTTATTTCACAAAAATGATCTTTTCACCCTCAATTCTTATTTTTCCAAGGGTAACAGCACCTAAAAGTTATTGTGCAATTTGTCCTAAGTACGCTGATACCCCACATGTGGGGGTAAACCACTATTTGGGCGCATGGCAGAGCTCGGAAGGGAAGCAGCGCCATTTGACGTTTTTGGCTGGAATTGAGATCGGACACCATGTCGCGATTGGAAAACCCCTGATGTACCTAAACAGTGGAAACCCCCCACAAATGACCCCATTTTGAAAACTACACCCCCCAAGGAACTTATCTAGATGTGAGGTGAGCACTTTGAACCCCCAAGGGCTTCACAGAAGTTTATAATGCCAGGGCATGAAAATAAAAAAAATCGTATTTTTTCCACAAACATGATCAACTATTCCCCAATTTTTTTATTTTCCCAAGGGTAACAGGAGAAATTGAACCCCAAAAGTTGTTGTCCAATTTGTCCTGAGTAAGCTGACACCCCATATGTGGGAGAAAACTACTGTATGGACACACGTCAGGGCTCGGAAGGGAAGTAGTGACGTTTTGGAATGCAGACATTGATGGAATGGTCTGCGGGTGTCATGTTGCCTTTGGAGAGCCCCTAATGTACCTAAACAGTGGAAACCCCCCACAAATGACCCCATTTTGAAAACTAGACCCCCTAAGGAACTTATCTAGATGTGAGGTGAGCACTTTGAACCCCCAAGGGCTTCACAGAAGTTTATAATGCCAGGGCATGAAAATAAAAAAATCGTATTTTTTCCACAAACATGATCAATTAGTCCCCAATTTTTTTATTTTCCCAAGGGTAACAGGAGAAATTGAACCCCAAAAGTTGTTGTCCAATTTGTCCTGAGTACGCTGACACCCCATATGTGGGAGAAAACTACTGTATGGACACACGTCAGGGCTCGGAAGGGAAGTAGTGACGTTTTGGAATGCAGAGTTTGATGGAATGGTCTGCGGGTGTCATGTTGCCTTTGGAGAGCCCCTAATGTACCTAAACAGTGGAAACACCCACAAATGACCCCATTTTGGAAACGAGAACCCCTAAGGAACTTATCTAGATGTGTGGTGAGCACTTTGAACCCCCAAGTGCTTCACAGAAGTTTATAACGCTCGGACGTGAAAATAAAAAAATCATTTTTTCCACAAAAATGATATTTTTGCCCCCAATTTTTTATTTTCCTAAGGGTAACATGAGAAATTGGACCCCAAAAATTGTTTTGCAATTTGTACTGAGTAGGCTGATACCCTACATGTGGGGGTAAAACACTGTTTGGGCGCATGGCAGAGCTTGGAAGGGAAGGAGCACCATATGACTTTTTCAACTCAGAATTGGCTGGAATTGAGATCAGACGCAATGTTGCATTTGGAGAGCCCCTGATGTGCCCAAACAGTGGAAACCCCCAATTCTAACTCCAACCCGAACCCCAACACACCCCTAACCCTAATCTCAGCCCTAGCCCTAACCCAAGCCCTAACCCAAGCCCTAACCCAAGCCCTAACCCAAGCCCTAACCCTAACGCTAATGGAAAAATGGAAATAAATACATTTTTTAAATTTTATTATTTTTCCCTAACTAAGGGGTGATAACGGGGGGTTTGATTTACTATTTATGGCGGTTTTTATATTTGGCAGCTGTCGCACGCTAAAAGACGCTTTTTATTGTAAAAATAGTTTTTGCATCACCACATATTGAGAGCTATAATTTTTCCGTATTTTGACCCACCGAGTCATGTGAGGTCTTATTTTTTGCGGGACGAGTTGACGTTTTTATTGGTACCATTTTCGGGCACGTGACATTTTTTGATCGCTTTTTATTCCGATTTTTGCGACGCAGAATGAACAAAAACCAACGTTTCATGAATTTCTTTTGGGGGAGTGCGTTTACACCGTTCTGCGTGCGGTAAAATTGATAAAGCGGTTTTATTCTTTGGGTCAGTACGGTTACAGCGATACCTCATTTAGGTTGTTTTTTTATGTTTTGTTGGTTTTATGCAATGAAAACTATTTTATATAAAAAATAATTATTTTTGCATCGCTTTATTCTGCGAGCTATAACTTTTTTATTTTTTCGCTGATGATGCTGTGTGGCAGCTCATTTTTTGCGGGACAAGATGATGTTTTCAGCGGTACCATGGATATTTATATGCGTCTTTTTGATCGCCCGTTATTACACTTTTTGTTTGGCGGTATGATAATAAATCATTATTTTTTGCTTCGTTTTTTATTTTTATTTTTTAAGGGGTTCGCTAAAGGGGTTAACTAATGGGACAGTTTTATAGGGCGGGTCGTTACGGACGCGGCGATACCTAATATGTGTACTTTTATTGTTTTGGTTTTTTTTTACTTTCAAAAAATGAATTTATTGGGGAATATTTTTTTTTTTTACTAATTTATTTGGCGATTTTTTTAAAATTATTTTTACACTTTTTTTTAATTTTTTTTTTACTTTATTACATAGTCCCAGGTGGGACATCACTGTCCTGTGACAGATCGCTGATCTGTCACATCACAGATCACTGTGACAGATCAGCAATCTGTCACAGGCATTGAAGAAGACTTCCTCTTGCCTGCGCTTTGCAGGCACTGAGGAAGCCAGCTTCCTCCAGGCCCCCGAAGGCCCCCGTCGCCATCTTGGATTCGGGGTCCTGGAGGAAAGGAGCCCCCCGCAGCAGCGCTGCACATTGCGCTGCCGTGGGGGGCTCAGGGAAGCACGGAGGGAGCCCCCTCCCTGCCGATGCTTCCCTTTAACTCCCGGTACACCGCGATCATATTTGATCACGGTATGCAAGGGGTTAACGTGTCGAGGGCAGTCCGTGACCGCCCCTGACACATTGTGCCGGGTGTCAGCTGTGATAATCAGCTGACACCCGGCCGCGATCAGCGGCGCTCACCACGTGGGCGCCGCTGATCGCGGTAGACGTACTATCCCGTCCATGGGCATAGGGGCCCGGGTCCCATGGACAGGATAGTACGTCGGATGTCAGGAAGGGGTTAAATAGAAAACCTATACCTGTTTGATATCTGCACACTTGTAATGACCTTGAAAATCACAGTGGCAGGTCAGTTTTAGGATTTAGTGAACGTGGTAAAAAAAAAAAAAAAATTGTGGAATTGCTAATGTTTTGTAATTTCACCGCACTTGGAATTTTTTCCCATTTTCCAGTACATTATATGGTAAAATCAATGACGCCATTCAAAAGTACAACTCATCCTGCAAAAAGAAGCTTTCACATGGCCATGTTGGTGGAAAAATAAAAAAGTTATAGCTCTGGAAAGAAGGAGAGCAAAAAACGAATATGAAAAATGCCAATGAAGGGTTTAACAGAAAGAAATTAAATTGTTTCTAAGAATAACTCCAACGGATGATGGGGAATTGTATAAAAGTACAAGGAGTCACATAGGGCTCTGTAGTATGGATCTGCATATGTGACTCTTTGTGCTATCGTTTAGCCATAGTTCTATTTGCAAGGCACCCTTGCTTTTATTCCTTCTCCGATAAGGGTGTGTGCACACGCTGCGGATTTTGCTGCGGTTCCACAGCAGATTTGGCCCTGCGGATCCGCAGCAGTTTCTGCTGCGTTGCACAGTACCATTATTCCCTATGGGAAATGGAAACCACAGTGCAGATGCTGCGGAATTTTCCGCACGGATTTTCTGCGGTTTCTAAACCGCAGAAAGAATTGACATGTCAATTCTTTCTGCGGATTCCGCAGCGGTTTACCATCTCCTCCATTGTGGAGATGGTAAAACCGCAGGGCAAAACCGCAGGATAATCCGCAGATAAACCGCAGGTCTTTTGACCTGCGGATTTATCTGTGGATTTTGAAATTCCGCACAGATCAATCCGCAGCAGATTCCGCAGCGTGTGCACACAGCCTAATTGTTTCACATGATACCACACAATAAGATTAAAATACAAATAAATGATGAGTCATGTTAGTAAGGGGATTATATTATGCAGAAAAATAATACAAATCAAATAACATTACAGTAAATATCCACAACATTTATTTGCTATTTTAATAGAGCACCTTCTGTTAATAAGCCGCTACCTACAGCTCTGAAAACATAAACCACTATCACTCTCATAAAAATAAATTGTAGAAAACAGTTTGTTCAATCAACCAAAAACTTTAAAGCAAACAAAATACATGTAACAAGACTAATGAATCATCTGTTTTATTACCATATGGCAAAGAGACCTGTCCTATAGTAAAGTGTTAATGTTTCTCAAAGGTCAAACTAATGCTTTCCTGCTGAATTTCCATGACTTCTGGGGATACTTAAACATCTGCTCATTTTACCCTTTGGTTTTCTGAAACACAGAGGTTTCACGGCTCGTATACTGATTTTTTTATATGAGTCAAACATTGTTTTGCAGTTCTCTCAAACCGAGTTCATGGGTATCTCAGTAGCCCAGGGCATGACCGGATAACGAGAGCTCATGTAAGGTCAAAAACAGCATTTTATTTATGTGTTCTTTTTCTGAAGAAAATATATATTCCAATTAGTATGTACATGATAGGTGGTGTTGCATAAACAAAATGGGGTTACCATGTGGAAACAAAGCAACATGCATAAGACAAAACTATTTGGAACAAGTATCAAATCCCTTTTGGTAGAATTAAACTAATTAAGCATTTTTTTTTGTTTTAAGGTGAAGCCAAGACTGATCTTTACCTAGCAAAAAGTAAATTGAGACAGGGCAAGGGTCCTTTTTATTTACAATGATTTATTTATGTATGCTTATATTTGTATGTAACATACTAAGTAAAAAAAAAATATTACTGTTAGGGCTTGCTTACACCACTGTATACTTCGGACGAGTGCTATCTGAAGTTTTATTGGATAGCTCTGGGAGAAATTTTATTCTATGTGGCAGTGCTGATCAGCTACTTGCGTTATCCCACCGATTCGGCGTGAGAAAATATTTGCAGCATGCTGCGAGTGGCTATGCAAATTTGTTCACACTTCACTCTCACTATTCAAGTCTATGAGCGCGTGAAAAACATCTGACAACTGAGTAAAGTCTGATTTTTGCAAACTCACAAAATGTAGAAGATAGAGAAATTTTGTTCTCCATATACTTTTTACTTGTCCTACGATTCTCTTTTCTGAGATAATTGGATCATACTAAGCTGACCAACTGATCAAACTCTGAACAGGATTTAATTGGAGTGTCATTACCATAATCAATCATATTCTGTCTAAGTAAAGAATATATGCTCTTGTGACCCTGGCCTTAGGTTAAAGTTTGATTTGATTCAGTTTGGATTCAAGTCTGTCATTATAAATTATTAAGGTCATGATGAATTTAAATTGCAACTCAATTTGAGCAAATCACGAAAAATGCAGTTGATTACATTAGCCACAGAAGGATCATATGCCATAAGAGACAGATGCATAGGTTTCTCCATAATGCTTTGTAGCCGGCACTTCACATAGTATAGTGTGGCAATCAGGAAGGATTATCAGAGCATGTCTAAAAACTGAGTCTGGGAATGCAGCAGCCATTTTAGGGTGGTTCAGGATAAAGAGAGGTTGTCAGAGCTTATAGCTTAGTAATAGAGACATGGTGTCACGGGGGCTTAGTTCAACTAAGGCTGAAATACCCGGGGCCCCTGTGGTGTCCCTTTTACTAGGGAAAACCCTGTTTGACCCTCAACCCAGGGTTTTTGCTGAAGGTGCAAATGCCTGAGCCTCCGACCTTTCCTTATCTCCTGCTCAGCCCTGCACTTAACCCTCCACCCTCCACCCAGTGAGGAGTCACACCACCAAAGCTCCCACACAAATAATGACAGACAGGGAGAACTTAAACTGCACTGCGCCGCACACACACAGGAATAAACAGTAATGTGAACAGGGCACAACTAAACACAAATATGGGAAGGAGAAAGGATAACGACGGATCATACGACACCAGATATGAATCTCTCTCTCTTGAACACCTCCACTCCAGACCGGAACCACTTGGTATGAAACACAAGCTATAATCGGCGACGCCCATATGCCAGTATGACTATTTAAAGACCGTGGGCGTGACTAACCTTCCAACCTGGTCTCCAGCAGGATTAACCCCCGAGAGTCTGAAGATCAAACCGGCGCCACTGAGGCTATAGTGGCTGGAGGTGGAACTACCTCTGCCTGCCGGATGCTGTGGTGTGAACAGCGTCCGACATGACACATGGATAATAAATCTTAAAATATTGAATAAAAACTTGAATGGAATGCTCTACCCCAAGAAATCAGGACTATCCACAATTTGCATAGTTTCAGGTGCTCCCTCAAAACACATTGCTCAGAGCGGCCTATCATGTTCACTAATCACAGTCATTCTATGTGTAAGTGTGCGTGTGCAGCCCATTCACTATCTCCATCCATCCCTCACTCCCTCAAGATGGCTGGACCATCATTGTAAATACACCATTGTAAATACACACCTGTACTTTGTATCTCCCCCACCTCATTGTAGAATGTAAGCTCTCACGAGCAGGGTCGTCTTATTTTGCTTTATTATTGTATTGTTAACGTTGTTACTTATGACTTGTGTTTGAAACTGTTAAACTGTAAAGTGCTGCGGAATATGTTGGCGCTATATAAATAAAGATTATTATTATTATTATTATTATTATTACTTCAGACAGTAAGTGCAGTAAGTGTTGTGCAACTGTAAGCAGGGGTGGACACTGACAGCTTGGGGCCCCTGTGCAAGAAATGTATCTGAGCCCCCTTCTTTTTATGGCGTCAAAGCTATATATATATATATATATATATATATATATATATATATATACACACAGTATATATATATATATATGCTGTATATATATATATACTGTATATATATATAATATAAATATATATATATAAATATATATATACACATTGCCACGGAAGGTTCAGATATCGATCAGATGCCGGAAAAGGCCTGGGCTGTGAGGAAGATTTGTTCTCTGTGCCAGTAGAAGACTGTAAGAGTGTGCACACGTTGCGGATTCTGCTGCCGATCTGCAGCGGATTTGGCCCTACGGGTCCGCAGCAGCTTCTGCTACGTTGTACAGTACCCTTTTAGTCTATGTAAATAAAAAAAGCAGTGCACACATTGCAGAATTTTCAGTGCGGATTTGTTGCGGATTTAAATCAGCAGCATGTCAATTCTTTGTGCGGATTCCGCAGCAGTTTGGCACCTGCTCCATGACAGGTGTGAAACCGCAGGCTAATCTGCAGTAAATCCGCAGATAAACCGCAGGTCATTTGACCTGCAGATTTACCTGCGGATTCTGCAGATTCTGTGTGGAAAAATCCGTAGCAGAATCCGCAACGTGTGCACACACCCTAAGCAGCTCCAGGCTTAGTAGACAGTCCGGCTGTAGCAGAGGACCGTTCCTGTGGGCCATTGCTTCCACTGCAGGGGTATAGTACAGAGTATGGCCTGGGGCTGGCTTCATAGTACAGCGATGGCCAGTGTATATCCTGTGACTCGCACATCTAGGACTTGGGGCCTAGCGGGAAATACTGGTGACCCCCGCTAGGGACAGTGTAATGATCACAGGAGCTTAAGGAGACTGATGGGGACAGGCCTAGTACTGAGAGTGACACCAGTCAACACGTAAAAGCATAAACAGCCATTAAACTGCTAGAAAATAAGACCATTCAGAACAGTGTATATAATAGAACACAGTGTTGGACTGGGGTGCCAAGAGCCCACCAGTAACATTGACTTTGGGTGCCCACTTTTCACCTGCATGCAAATATTACACAACCCTGGTTAACAGATTTACCTATAGCTCTATATAATAATAAATTGGGCAGTTTGATTAATGAACGATGAGATGCTGCTTTCTTTCTGAACAGAGTGAATAAAGTGAATTATGACAAGTCCTGCCAATACAGTAAGGTTCGGGGCCCTGATTTGCACAGGGGCCCCTGTTACCCTATGGGCCAGTCTGAGCCTGATAGAACATGTCATAGATGTTATAGTGCTGTGCAATAATATACTGTAGAGACCCTGTTAGTGTAACCTGCCATATAGTGCTTACCTATATACACTTATACATAGATTTTGCTTTTTGTGCTTGTTAGATGGTGCTCTGTTATGATTAGGTAACCGAGGACCAGAGAGGTTGGTAGCTTAGCGGATTGCAGACCCCTAAACTGACAACGCAAATAGAATTAGCTGTGGGACGTACCTACGATGCCCTAGACGCCTCGGCACAGCCACAGAATTAACTAAGCCTAACGAGAGAAATGGGAAAGCTAAACTGCCCCGGAGTAGAACCCCAAAGGAATAGATAGCCCCCGAACATATATTGCCGGTGAGACAAGATGAAGCACAAAACACAGGCAGAGAATAGAGTAAGCAAATGATGAGGCCCAAACTGTCTAGATAGAACAGGACAGGAAAGGATACTGTCTGCAAAAATCCAACACATCTGATATGCAAAAATACTGAGGCCACACGGCCTCTCCCCCACTAAATCAGAACTCTGGTGTGAACTGGTTAATAAAAAGACTAATATACGCTGTGGCATATGGAACAGAGTCCAGCTCAGGTCCCATCAGGGAACCAGGCTGAAATCACACCAGCTAAGCAAAAATGAGAGAAGAGACAAGCAAAAATGGATCCAATGCAAAAAAAAGATTCAAGAAGACAAATAACTTATCTGAAAGATGCAGGACGGAGCAGGAGACAAGCAGACTTCAAAATATGCTCAGGAAGCAAACCAAATCACCGGAAAGAGCTGAGGGAAGGTTGTTCACTTAAATCTCCCCAGTCTGTAACACCTGACCTCCAATCATCCTGCTCAGGTGATTGACTTCTGTCAGCTAGACCAGCTCCATTACCCGTAGCAACCACCAGAGGGAGCCTAAACTCAGAAGCCAGGTCAAAAGTGTTCACAACAGTGCTGGCTAACGTCCACCATCTCCTCACTGTCTGCACTGTTACATCCAAGTTGTCAGGAACACCGCACTGCACTTACTCACTGAGCCAGTGCGCGTGTCCTGAGTACAAAGACTGTGCACAAAGATACCTGCGGAGCGGGGTCTCAGTGGTGACGATGCATGCTCCAAGCTCAGAGGACCTGAAACATGTGACTGCTGGGGGCATGGCCTAAGCTCCTCAGAGCCCGGAGCTGCAGGGAAACTCCTAGAAAGGCAACTACAGGGCAATGTTACCAAGGAGCATAGACAGAGACAGAAACCAGATCAAGCCAGGTCAAAGCACAAGATAGCAATACAGTACCAAAGAGTTAGACAGAATGGATAGTCAGGACGTAGCAATAGATCAGAAAACCAGAACGGGCAATAGACGGTACAATAGGCACAAACTGTAATGGAGTAACGATAGCCAAGCCAGGAGGTCAGAACCAGAAAAGACAATAGTACCAAAACGACAGACGGAGTACAGAGTGAGGGAACGGACCAGGTTATACATGGGAAGCAAACAAGCAACGCAGAATACACGCACACCAGGGGTCAGACACACCAGAACAACCCTGGTAAAGAGTGAGTATAAATACCCCTCCCAGATCCAGAAAGAGGCCACGAACACTTAACCCTGTGCGTGCAGGGCAAGAACCCTGTTCAAACCATGACACAAGTAACCTGCTCATATGTGGAAAGAAACCGGAGCACTCAGAGGAAACCCCCAAAAACTCAGAGCAGATATAGTCCTTGGTGGGACCCAGTACTGTGCTGCCCATTCTCTGACTTATAACTCAGCACTGTCAGGCATGGTTATAATTGGAGATTTGGTGGTGCCATGACTTGGGTTGTATGACACAGTAATAACTGAAACATTAGATGCCGGTACTGGCACTTTCTTTGCCCCTATAATATATACATCTCGGAACACTATTATTTGGGCACCACATGCAGTGCTACTATGGTGGCGTTATATGGTCCCGAACTCTGCGGGACTGTCCCACATTAGTGGGCTATGCCAGGAGCAGTATTCTGTGTGGGGGGGCTGCCGCAGTGACTGTGCCTCTTTCTTGGCTTGGTATTATGGGGGTCAGGCTTATCTCCCGAATGTTAGAGGTTTGGCTTCTCTCCTGTGCGGGCTGCTACCAGAGAGTAATAGCTGACTGGGGATGCCAGGACGCATAGGTCAACATACATATATACACATACACATCCATACATACACACACATCCATACATACTGTACACACACATCCACACACACACACATCCATCCATACATACATCCATACACACACACACATCCATACATACATCCATACAGACACACATCCATACATACATCCATACACACACACATCCATACACACATCCATACATACATCCATACACACACATCCATACACATATATACACACACATCCATACACACAAACACACACACACACACAGTGACAGCACCTGTCCGCAGCATCTCCGCCTCCGACTGCTTCGGCTTCCTCGCTCTGTCACAGCGACCGCTGAATGATGACGTCATTCAGCGGCGGTGCGCAGACTCAGAGACAGGAAGTGCTGGGCAGGAAGGATCCTTGCAGCTCCGCTCCTGCTTCCTGCCCACCGCACATGAGGGCAATCTATCCAGGGGCCCCCCGGAGCCTTGGGCCCGGAGAAAACGGCCAGATTGCCCTCATCATTAGCCGCCCTACAGGGGGCCCCTAGAGCCTTTGGGGCCCGGTGCAGTGCACCGGTTGAACCGGCAGTATGTCAGCTCATGGCTGTAACACTGAAGAATGTAGTAGTTTGTGAACATTATAGAGATTCAGTTGATAGGACACATACCAGCAGCAGCAGTGACAGATTCACTAAGATTGATCAATGAAAAGGTATAGTTGGCATTTGAATGACTTTTTTTCTTTATTCTTAATGCATGAGAAAACAGAAGATTGTTTTATGCAGAAAACATATCTGTCAACAGTGTTCCTCATGAATGGAATGCTTGCTTTTCCTTATTGTGAAACATAAACATTTAACTGTGATTGTCTACACTAGAGATGAGCAAAGTTGTTCGGAAAACGTTTGCCAATCTCATATTCGGCATGAATATTGCACATTTGGATTTATAATCAGATTCCCGAGCATTTTCTTCAAAAAATGGCAAAATTCGGCAAAAGTTTGGCAAATGACGAAGTTTCCACTATTGCATTTGTTGAGACTTTGGCTAGGATAGTGTTGCTGAATGATGAGCCGGGGGGACGTTTTTGATGAGGGGAGGGCTTGTGGAGAGATCAGAGTAGCAGCAGACTGTATTCTGACAGCCAATCAGGGTGCAGAAACAATCCACAACCCCAACACACATTGGCTGCCGAAGTCATATGTCCCTCTCCATATAAAGAGTGGACATGTTGTTTTTGCGTGAATTTTTTCAATGTAAAAATGCAGAGAGGCTGCTCCTTCTGCTGCAAGTAGTCAGATAGTTCAAATAGATAGGATCCACTGTGAAATCGACCTTCCAGCATCTAAACCGTTTGTGCTAATAGTGTGGTCCAGAGACCAGGCCACATTCCATAATCTAAATCATTTGTGTTAGTAGTGTGCGCCAGAGACCATACCACATTTCAGAATCTAAATTGCTTGTGCCAAAAGTGTGGGCCAGAGACTAAGCAATATTTAGGAAACTAAATTGTTTGTGCTAATAGTATGGGCCAGACACCAGCCTAAATTTCTGAATCTAAATCTTTTATGCCAATTGTGTGGTCCAGCAACCATTCCACATTTCAGCATATAAATCTTTTGTGCTATTTCTGTGGTTCAGATACACTCTCTCAGCAAATAAATACTGATTGTTAATTTAGTGACATGTGACTGACAGGTCTGGGCCTAGGGTTGTGAAACAGCTGGTTAAAAGGGGAGAAGGGTACATCCAACATATCTGGGAAAAACTGAGGTGATGGTGGAAGGGGGAATAGGTATGGTGTTCAAAGTGTACCTGGGTTAGGTAAGGTTGAAAGCTCTAGTAAACAAACAACGTCTTGTCCCATCCGTTTTCCAAATAACTTTATTAAAAGTTTAAATATAACAGTAATATTTTGCCTTGATATTTAAATGTAGAGGTTTGAGTAAAACAAGGGGAAGGGAAGGATAAGGGGTTCTGAATAGGTTTAAGTTGCTTTATTAAGACATACAAAGGGCAAAACAAAAAGAAAGGGTAGGGGAGGGAAATATAACAGTAATGTTACTTTTTAAGAAGTGGTAGAGATACATAATATCTATAAACTAACAATGTCGTGTCTCCTCCATATATTAGGGGATTAAATAAACCCCATAAGGAAAAGACAAGACATTAATCTAACAGTATTGTTTCTCCCCAGTATGTTTAGGAGTTAAAACCCCTATAAAAAATAAAGACAAGCATACATATTAATAAAACACCTGTGAAGAAAAAAGCTATTAGTACCGCTTAAAACATTGCTTGCTGTCAAATGCTGATACAATGAGCCAAAGTATACTGTCTTGTCCCATCCAAAGACAGCTGACAACATCTGTTACTGGACGGGCTACTCGACTCCCTTTCTTTGGCAGCCAAACAGCGGTATGCTTTGCAAATGAGGGCCAGAAAAAGCATGTGCTCCAGTGGATGGCAAGTGATGTATCAAGTTGCCATTCCTCCTCTTCCTCCACTTTAACATCACACAATCCTCATTGGTGACACCCATGTTACCCTTGTTTCCCCCTGCTTCACAACTCTCCAACCGCCCAACTGATTGTGCATACCACAGATGGGCGAGTCTGCAGAGCTGTTCACACATTCTATTCCATGGACATCAGAGGTCTGCTCCAAAAATTCACAGTATCAAAACAAGGAAATCATCTGCTCTAATGCCCCAATTTTTCTTCTGTTAGATCCATGGCCGGACCAAGTACCGTCAGAGCAAAATCCAAACCCTTGTCACCAGACATTAGCCCCCTGCGGGCGGAGGTGATCCTGATGAGACTCAGAAACCTGAGGTGAACGTGGACTATACTGTGCTGTTAGGGCAGGAAGAGGAAGAGGCTGACTCTCAGGGCAAGGAGTGGGAGCACAACCAGAAAAAAACAAATAACAAGTGGAAGTCCCAATCAAGCACACAAACCAGGAAAAAATGGACCCCTAAAATATAACTTTTAATTTGAAAAATTTAAAAATTAAAGACCTCAGTCCATGTTTTTATAGATACAAAAACATAAAAATACAATGGTGAGTACGGTAAGGGTCTGAATCAGGAAAGTCAAAATACAATATGAATGGACTAATGAGCCCTATAAGCAATCCCTATACTGTATCCTGCCTGCCAATGGAGGTTTGCACCCTTAATTTTTTACGATATGGCACCCTCACTCGTCGTCGGCTCAACCTGTATTATTCCCCTAATATACAGTGTAAAATAGAAATTGTCCCAAAACCACTCTGACATGTTTCACTCCCAGGATTTCTACAGGTCCCAGGGCCGGCGTTAGGGGCAGGCAGACCAGGCAGCTGCCTAGGGCCCCCGCTCCCTCAGGGGCTCCCGGCTAATGGCACATCATGCAGCCGCTATGGGGCCCCTGTGAAGCAGGGGGGGCCCGCCTGCCCCCAGCGCCAACTGCCCCAGCCACCGCATTAAACTATACCGGCGACTGCCAGTAGGGTTCAAAGCAATTATGGAGGAGAGAGTGTCAGCAGACGCTCCCTCTTCCATCATTCCCCGCTCTGCCTCTGACACAGTGGGTGCCCAATGATGTCATCGTGCGCTCACTGTGTGCCAGGCAGAGCAGGAGAGGAGACAGGAGCCGGGAGCAGTGCAGGCATGAGGAGAAGGTGAGGAGAGTTTTTTTTATGCAGCAGTGAGTACTGGACTGTGGGGCCATTCTGGGGGGCTGTGCTGTGATGGGGGGTGCGTGCTGTATACCATGGGGCTGTGCTGGGGGGGCTGTCCTCTATATCATGGGGCTGTAATGGGAGGGTGCTGTATACCATGGGGCTGTGCTGGGGGTGCTGTATACGATGGGACTGTGCTGAATATCATGGTGCTGTGCTGGGGGGACTATGCTAGATACCATGAGGCTGTGCTAGGGGAGGGGTGCTGTATACCATGGTGCTGTGCTGGGAAGGGGTGCTGTATACCATGGTGCTGTGCTGGGGGGCTGTGCTGTATACAATGGGGCTGTGCTGTATACCATGGGGCTGTGCTGGGGGTGCTGTATACCATGGGGCTGTGCTGGAGGGTACTGTACACCATGGGGCTGTGCTGGGGGGTGCTGTAAACCATGGGGCTGTGCTGGGGGGGCTGTGCTGTATACCATGGTGCTGTGCTGGGGGGCTCTGCTGGGGGAAGCTGTGCTGTATATCATGGTACTGTGCTGGGGGGTGCTGTATACCATGGGGCTGTGCTGGAGGAGGGGGTTGTGCTGTATGCCATGGTGCTGTGCTGGGGGGCTGTGCTGTATACCATGGGGCTGTGATGGGGGGCTGTGCTGTATACCATGGGGCTGTGCTGGGAGGGGGTGCTGTATACCATGGGGCTCTGCTGTATACCATGGGGCTGTGCTGGGGGAGGGGTGCTGTATACCATGGTGCTGTGCTGGGAAGGGGTGCTGTATACCATGGGGCTGTGCTGGGGAGTGCTGTATACCATGGGGCTGTGCTGTATATCATGGTGCTGTGCTGGGGGGACTCTGCTGTATACCATGTGGGGCTGTGCTATATACCATGTGGGGCTGTGCTATATACCATGTGGTGCTGTGCTGTATACCATGTGGTGCTGTGCTGTATACTATGTGGCTGTGTTATATACCATGGGGGGTACATTATACATTAAATTCTATGGTGGAGGCTGTGTTATATAATATGGGGGGCTCCATTATATTCTATGGGGAGGTGGGCTGTATTATATTCTATTTGGGGCTACATTATATTCTATGGGGGCTGTATTATATTTATTATATTCTATGGGGGTGATTACATCATACTCTGAGGGGGCTACATTATACTATATGAGGAGGCTACCTTGTATTCTATGGGGGGCTACATTATATTCTATGGGGAGGGCTAGATTATATTGTATGGGGCTGCATTATAATTTATGAGGGGGCTACATTATATTCCATTATAGCTGCATTATACAGTACTATATGAGGAGGGCTTCATTGTATTCTATGGAGGGGCTACATTATACTATATAAGGGGCTGCATTATATTCTATGGGAGGGCTGCATTATACTCTATGAGGGGGCTGCAATATATTCTATGGAGGGGATGCATTATATTCTATGGGGGGTTACATTAGATTCTGTGGGGTAGCTGCATTATGTTCTAAGGGGGGGCTGCATTATATTCTACTGTATGGATGGTTACATTATATTGTATGGCAGGGCTGCATTATACTCTGTGGGGTGGCTGCATTATACTTTATGTGGGCTGCATTATAATGTATTGAGCACTATGGGGAATACATTATACTATGTGAGGAACTATGGGGTGCATTATACCTGGGGAAATTAATTGTACTACATGGATGACTGGCAGTGTATTATACTATATGGAGCACTATGAGGAGTGTATTCTACTATATGGAGGACTGATCAGTGTATTTTAATATATGGAGGACTATGAGGAGTGTATTATACTATATGGAGGGCTATGAGGAGTGTATTATACTATATGGAGGACTATGAGGAGTGTATTATACTATATGGAGGACTATGGGGAGTGTATTATACTATATGGAGGACTATGGGGCACATTATATTATATGGAGGACTATGGGGTGTAAACTGTAGATGTGCTGCTGATAACATGATACTGTATGGTGATTTGTTAGTGATTTTTTCTGTCCCCATCATTCTTTCTCAGATGGTAGAAAGAGGCCGGGAAACGAGTGTTGAATGACATAAATATTGTCGATCACACTCATTTAGTGGCCTGAACTCAGCGCATGTAAATACAATTGAAATGCTTCTGTGTGATGTGCAATATGTTAGCATTTGGGGCCCCATTTTAAACTTTGCCTAGGGCCCCACTTTGCCTAACACCGGCCCTGGCAGGTCCATCAAGGGATCAAAAAGGCCACATCTAGATCAATAACTTTAGAGATTCATGTATTGAGGTGTGTTTACCTATTATACCCCTAATATACAGTGTAAAATAGAACATTGTCAAAAAACCACCCTGATAACATATAAGACAGGTAAGTAGCAAAAAAATGTTTAGAATGATCAGGCCAAAGCTCCACAGTAGGGAACTGGTAAATATCTCATCATGGACACCAGTGTGTAAAGAATGTTTGGCAGAATAAAAAGGATTATTATAAAGATTATCTATAGCATCCCATCCATCCCTGACAGGATGCTTAATTGTTTATAATGTAGTAACCAATGCTATATTCCAAACAGCAGGTAAGCATCTGATATGCAAGGAACAGATTGTAGTACTTTCACATTAAGTAAAGGGGGAGACAGCTCCTAGCACTGTTCTTCCTTGTGTTAGCCAAGCTGGGTGGTGGTCTACTTCTAGCAGTTGGTTCATCTGCATTGCCATGCGTTCATGTACCACGGTTAATTTTTTTAACCAGTAGGTGTGGATCATGTCTGGGCCAGGTGCTGTCCAGCTCTTCATGTTCTTGACCCGCTGTTGGATGTCTGCTTCTGTAATGGTGACTGGTTCTTGCTCTAGGTGGTTGCTGTGTTTCATTCTCAGATTTTGCAGCCACATTGAACTAGTGTTGTGCAGTTTTTCCTTCTCCCATACTGTATGTTCCTCCAGTATTGTTCAGTATTCATATATATTTGATTGATAGATAGATAGATAGATAGATAGATAGATAGATAGATAGATAAGATGAAAAGCCGGCAATTCATCTGCCAAGCACAGTAAAATCACGTGACAGATTTGAATGCAATATATAGAAAACATATACAGTAGGGAAAAAAAGTATTTAGTTAGTCAGCAATAGTGCAACTTCCACCACTTAAAAAGATGAGAGGCGTCTGTAATTTACATCATAGGTAGACCTCAACTATGGGAGACAAACTGAGAAAAAAAAATCCAGAAAATCACATTGTCTGTTTTTTTTTCATTTTATTTGCATATTATGGTGGAAAATAAGTATTTGGTCAGAAACAAAATTTCATCTCAATACTTTGTGATATATCCTTTGTTGGCAATGACAGAGGTCAAACGTTTTCTGTAAGTCTTCACAAGGTTGCCACACACTGTTGTTGGTATGTTGGCCCATTCCTCCATGCAGATCTCCTCTAGAGCAGTGATGTTTTTGGCTTTTCGCTTGGCAACACGGACTTTCAACTCCCTCCAAAGGTTTTCTATAGGGTTGAGATCTGGAGACTGGCTAGGCCACTCCAGGACCTTGAAATGCTTCTTACGAAGCCACTCCTTCGTTACCCTGGCAGTGTGCTTTGGATCATTGTCATGTTGAAAGACCCAGCCATGTTTCATCTTCAATGCCCTTGCTGATGGAAGGAGGTTTGCACTCAAAATCTCACGATACATGGCCCCATTCATTCTTTCATGTACCCGGATCAGTCGTCCTGGCCCCTTTGCAGAGAAACAGCCTCAAAGCATGATGTTTCCACCACCATGCTTTACAGTAGGTATGGTGTTTGATGGATGCAACTCCGTATTCTTTTTCCTCCAAACACGACAAGTTGTGTTTCTACCAAACAGTTCCAGTTTGGTTTCATCAGACCATAGGACATTCTCCCAAAACTCCTCTGGATCATCCAAATGCTCTCTAGCAAACTTCAGACGGGCCCGAACATGTACAGGCTTAAGCAGTGGGACACGTCTGGCACTGCAGGATCTGAGTCCATGGTGGCGTAGTGTGTTACTTATGGTAAGCCTTGTTACATTGGTCCCAGCTCTCTGCAGTTCATTCACTAGGTCCCCCCGCGTGGTTCTGGGATTTTTGCTCACCGTTCTTGTGATCATTCTGACCCCACGGGGTGGGATTTTGCGTGGAGCACCAGATCGAGGGAGATTATCAGTGGTCTTGTATGTCTTCCATTTTCTAATTATTGCTCCCACAGTTGATTTCTTCACTCCAAGCTGGTTGGCTATTGCAGATTCAGTCTTCCCAGCCTGGTGCAGGGCTACAATTTTGTTTCTGGTGTCCTTTGACAGCTCTTTGGTCTTCACCATAGTGGAGTTTGGAGTCAGACTGTTTGAGGGTGTGCACAGGTGTCTTTTTATACTGATAACAAGTTTAAACAGGTGCCATTACTACAGGTAATGAGTGGAGGAAAGAGGAGACTCTTAAAGAAGAAGTTACAGGTCTGTGAGAGCCAGAAATCTTGATTGCTTGTTTCTGAGCAAATACTTATTTTCCACCATAATATGCAAATAAAATGAAAAAAAAACAGACAATGTGATTTTCTGGATTTTTTTTTCTCAGTTTGTCTCCCATAGTTGAGGTCTACCTATGATGTAAATTACAGACGCCTCTCATCTTTTTAAGTGGTGGAACTTGCACTATTGCTGACTGACTAAATACTTTTTTTCCCCACTGTATACACAGAGATAGATAGCATTAAAGATGTCAGTGACATACATAATTATTGCAGCTTAGTGTACATGTATTTAATTAATAAATTATTATTTTTCAGAAAAATATTGCATAATTTTCGTAACCAATAGAGGGAAAGCTGATGGCTGTATGCAGTTGTTTATAGCCTGGGAAGGGGGTAATACCCTTGGAGCTTCCTAAGCTATTAATATCAGTTCACAGCTATATAATTAGCTTTTACTGGTCATTAAAATGGGGACCCCCCTAAAAAAATTACATAGGGTCCCCTATAATTAATAATCAGCAAAGGCTAGGCACACAGCTGGGTGATGTTGTGAGTATGGTTTAATTTAGTTTAATTTAAGTAGTCTGTGTCATTATTTCAATTAAAGGACTTTATTCAGGGTGTGTTTTTTTATTCAATATGGGGCTAGTAATGGGGGCATCTTATAGACACTGCTCCATTACTAACCTGGATAAGTCAATACCTGGATAAGAATGAAGTGATCAAACAGAGTCAGCATGGGTTTGTAACTAATAAGTCATGTCAGACTAACTTAATTTCCTTCTATGACGGTATCACTGATTGGGTGGATCAAGGAAATGCTGTAGATATAGTATATCTTGACTTCAGCAAAGCATTTGACAAAGTCTCTCATACAATCCTTATTGAAAAAATGACTAAGTATGGAATGGACAAGGCAACTGTTAGGTGGATTCATAATTGGCTTAGTGATCGGACCCAAAGAGTGGTCGTAAATGGCTGCACATCCAGTTGGAAGAATGTCTCAAGTGGGGTACCACAGGGCTCTGTCCTGGGCCCTGTATTGTTCAACATCTTTATCAACGATTTAGATGAAGGAATTGAGGGTAAACTGATTAAATTTGCTGATGACACAAAGCTAGGAGGGATAGCTAATACTAGAGAAGAGAGAGAGAGGATTCAAAAAGATTTAAATAAACTGGAGAAGTGGGCAGTAACTAACAGAATGGTTTTTAACAGGGAGAAATGCAAAGTACTACATCTGGGCAATAAAAATGAAAAAAGCATATATAGAATGGGAGGAATAGGGCTAAGTGACAGCACATGTGAAAAAGACTTGGGTATACTAATAGATCACAGACTGAATATGAGTCAACAGTGTGATGCAGCAGCAAAAAAGGCAAATGCAGTTCTAGGATGTATTAACAGAAGCATACAGTCTAGATCACGTGAAGTCATTATTTCACTCTACTCCTCTTTGGTCAGACCTCATCTGGAATATTGTGTCCAGTTTTGGGCACCACATTTTAAAAAAGACATCAACAAACTGGAGCAAGTTCAGAAAAGAGCGACCAGAATGGTGACCGGTCTGCAAACCCTGTCTTATGAGGAAAGGTTGCAGGATTTGGGAATGTTTAGTTTGCAAAAGAGAAGACTGAGAGGAGACTTAATTGCTGTCTACAAATATCTAAAGGGCTGTCACATTGTAGAAGGATCAACTTTATTCTCATTTGCACAAGGAAAGACTAGAAGCAATGGGATGAAACTGAATGGGAGGAGACACAGATTAGATATTAGAAAAAACTTTTTGACAGTTAGAGTGATCAATGAGTGGAATAGGCTGCCACGAGAAGTGGTGAGTTCTCCTTCAATGGAAGTCTTCAAACAGAGGCTGGACAGACATCTGACTGGGATGATTTAGCGAATCCTGCTTTGAGCAGGGGGTTGGACCAGATGGCCCAGGAGGTCCCTTCCAACTCTACGATTCTATGATTCTATGATTCTACCTCTGGACTTGATGTCACATGACAATACAAAGGTGACTTCAACCCTCCCAACTATCACCCCACTTGCCACCACTCCAGTGAAGAGCACGGCTAAGTGCCAGATTTGGCGCATCATATGGATGCGGCATTTCTGGGGCAGCTGAGAGCTGATTTTTTTTAGTCTGGTAGGGGGATAATATCCTTGGCCCCTTGATAGGCTATTAATATCAGCCCACAGCTGTCTGCCTAGCCATTTTTGAAAAAATAATAACTTATTATGCAAAAAATACATGTACAGTAAGCTACACAAGCACTGTACTAATTCTATATGTGACTGACATCTTTATATCTATCTAGTCTATGTACATCTACAGTATATATATTTTATCATGTCGGGTCACTGCAATTTTATTGTACGCAGCAGATAAATTGCCGGCTTTTCAAAGGACATTGGTGTGTAAAAATTGGGTGGCACTCGTATGGTCCGAATGTTTTACATTTTTTTCTCGCACCCATTGACATGCATTGGTGAGTCTCGCCCGAGATATAAGGAGAATCGCAGCATGCTGTGTTTTTTTTCATCTGAGAAAAAAAAAATCGCAGATGAGATGTGACTCATAGCTTAACATTGGTCAGAGAGCAATCTGATTTTTTATCGGATTGAACTCATCCGTTTTCCTCATAGATAAGTATGAGCCCTTACAATAGTAGTGTCATGATCCGAAGTGGATCTGACAGCTTAAATGCACAATTGAACTTTTTTTCCTTTGGCTGTGTGCTAAAGTGTGGTGTGATTGCCCCCGGTGGCCATTAGAATTATTACACGTGGTGTCGTTCATTCTAAGTTGCCCTGGTGGTGGTGAGTGGTATCGCACTTTAGTTCTTTGGTTTAATGTGCACGTAATTACAAATCAGGTGTGATGCTCTATATAAGAGTGTCAGGGTGTTAGGTTTGTTGATCAGTGTTGGTGATAGTTAGTCATTTACAAGGAAGCCTGGGTGAAAGATGGAGCTGAGCTAGAGTCCTGGGCAGCCCAGCCAGAGGGGACGAGTGACAGCTTTGGAGTCTTCAAGGAGTGCTGGCATGGATTGGTGGAGTCCAACGATGTGGTCTGCAAGAAGGTCTGGCATGACGTGGTGGAGTCACAGTTTATGGTGTCAGCAGGAGGTGCTTGCATGGCTTGGCGGAGTGGCGACTATGGTGAGAGTTGCACTCAAGCATGCTGGACTTATTGGCAGAAAAGTTGGACTCAAGCATGCTGGACTTTTTGGCAGAAGCTGGACTCATCTTTGGGTCTCTGTTTACTGGGCAACTGGTGGTGGACTCTGCTCCAAGGCTGTACTATGGTGATGGATCCGGTTATGGTGATGGATCCAGTTGGAGGAGAAGATGCACGCAGGTGGTGGGCTCTGTTGCTGGGAGCGTAAGCAACAGAGCAAAGCTAAGTGGTGTCCCCCTGTTTTGTCATTTTCCCTTATGTGTGTTTAGTGCAGTGGTGGGATTAGTTTCCTCACTGACCAATTCCCTAGTGAGGGTATAGGTGCAGGGCGAGTCAAGGTTTTAAGGTACGCGTGCGTCGCCTGGTGCGGAACCGGCATAGGGAACGATAGGAGTGTAGAGACACTGACTCAGGGGCGTGCAGGAGGTCTCCACGTTCCCATTCCCTATGGCAGGGCCCTCCATTGTTAATGTTACCCAGGTTTCCCTTATTATTTAAATTCGCCTTACTGGAGGCGGGGTTTCCAGACTTTTATATATATACGTGTAATATCTAAATTCGCCAGTCGGAGGCGTTGTATCCAGCTGCACTTCTTATTATTTAAATTCGCCCCACTGGAGACGGTGTATCCAGGGTCACGTGTGTCATATGGGTTCGCCTTGCGGTACTCGCTGCATCTAGACACACGTGACTGTGACAAGTAGCCTATGAAGCTAATATTTGTGCCACCAAAAAATCAGTTTAAGCTGTTGCATGTGGTATCAGGCCTCCTAGCACAGCAAGCCTGCACCAGTCCCTCACCCACCTTGTCTTAATTTAATCTTAAATTCAAAGCTGTAAATGCCGGCCCAGACATTGATTCTTCATGTATGGCCCATGGCTGACTTCTGCTGTTCCATTATCACATTTCTACTGAGGGTCAATTGATGCCACTTTTCTTGGTGTCTGCCCCAAATTTGAGCTGGTTTTGCAGCTTTTTGTCCACCCTGAAGGTGTTGTCTATTCATTTGGTTTTGCCTCTTATTCAAATCAATGGGGTTCAGATATGTTCAATGAACTGTTCGGCAAACATCGTGACGTTCGCCAATCTGAACCGAACCTTGAAAGGTTTGCTGATCACTAGAGATGAGTGACTTTGCCTTTTTTAGGGTTGAG
This sequence comes from Dendrobates tinctorius, assembly GCF_039654945.1. Lineage (NCBI taxonomy): Eukaryota > Metazoa > Chordata > Amphibia > Anura > Dendrobatidae > Dendrobates > Dendrobates tinctorius. The sequence continues at coordinate 50,352,425 of NW_027361684.1, forward strand.
TCGGGTTTCATGAAACCCGACTTTCTCAAAAGTTGTGTCCAACGAAATCGTCCGACTATCGGGAAAAGTCGAAGGTCCGACTGAAACACAAAACCCAATGCAAGTCAATGGGGAAGCAAAGTCGGCAGGGAGTGGAGGACACCTACATGCCGGACCACTTTTTTAAAGTGCACAAAATCTCTCTCTCTCTCTATCTCTCTCTCCCCGGATGCTGCACATGTCATCTCATTGCCCACAGTGTACGTCCTTGCTCATTGGCTGAAAAAAAAGTCACATGCAAGCATTCTGTGAAGTCCGACTTTGGCGCTCGGGTCGACGACCGCATGGCCGACCTCACGCTATGGTCGGGTTTCGCTTGGCAAAACCCGACTTTGGCAAAAGTCGGCGACTTTTGAATTTGACTGACCTGTTTTGCTCAACTCTACTCATCACTAGTCTACACTACAAAATGTACATGTTACAATTTTTTTGCACATCTTTTTACTAGTCGAATTTCAGGTGTATACATGCCAAAACAATACAGGGCCCTGTTGCAGGTGCTAGATTCTTGGACATAGTATTTTTTGTCCTTATTTTAGGAAATTGAGTTGAATTTTGCTATAAATAAATAAGTCTAGACAAATGCATGCTTGTTTTTGATCACTTTTTTATGAGGACAAATTGTATTCCAAAATTATACAATACTCGTATACTATACTCTAAACGCTCAGGTATGATTAGGAAAAAAGCCTGGAGAAAAACCTTTAAAAAATCAGGGTATGCGAGTTTCAGATCTAAGTAAGAACTAAGAGGACAATTTTTGACATGTGACAACATTTTTATATCACACCAACTGGGACAGCTGTTGCTAAATGAAAACTTACAATGCTGGGAACTCTAAGAAAAAGCAAGCCTGAACTGCCGCAAGGTATCGTTGCGAAAAGAGACGTTCATAGTTCAATGTTTTACTTTACTGGAGATGCAACAGTGGTTTGTTACATTCCCGAAAAAACAAACAGGTCAGTCTAATGCAGGGTTCCCCAACTCCAGTCCTCAAGGCCCACCAACAGGTCATGTTTTCAGGATTTCCTTTGTATTGCTCAAGTGATAATTGCTTCACCTGTGCAATACAAAGGAAATCCTGAAAACATGATCTGTTGGTGGGCCTTGAGGACTGGAGTTGGGGAACCCTGGTCTAATGCAACAATACACCATGACAATGCAGAAAGTAGTTGAGATGACAATAAAAGCAGATTATATTAAATTACCGTATTTTTTGGACTATAAGGCTAGTTTCACACTTGCTTTTTTTTGCAGCGCGTTTTTCCCGCAAAAAAACGCATTGAAAAAACGCATACAAAAGCATACAACTGCTGCGTTTTTTTCAAGCATTTTTATGAGCATGCATGAAAAAAACTCAGCGTTTTTATGCGTTTGTATGCGTTTTTAGTGCGTTTTTACCGCGTTTGCGTTTTTTTCCAACATTAGGTGGCCCCTCACACTAACCCAAACCATGACTTTACTAACCCTAACCCTGACCCTAACCCTAACCCTAACCCTAACCCTAACCCTGACCCTAACCCTAACCCTAACCCTGACCCTAACCCTTAACCAAACCATACTTAACCCTAACCCAAACCCTAAACCATAACTAACCCTAACCCTAACCCTAACCCTAACCCTGACCCTAACCCTAACCCTAACCCTGACCCTAACCCTTAACCAAACCATACTTAACCCTAACCCAAACCCTAACTAACCCTAACCCTGACCCTAACCCTAACCCTGACCCTAACCCTAACCCTGACCCTAACCCTAACCCTAACCCTGACCCTAACCCTAACCCTGACCCTAACCCTTAACCAAACCATACTTAACCCTAACCCAAACCCTAACTAACCCTAACCCTAACCCTGACCCTAACCCTGACCCTAACCCTAACCCTAACCCTAACCCTAACCCTGACCCTAACCCTTAACCAAACCATACTTAACCCTAACCCTGACCCTAACCCCAACCCTAACCCTGACCCTGACCCTTAACCAAACCATACTTAACCCTAACCCTGACCCTAACCCCAATCCTAACCCTGACCCTGACCCTAACCCTAACCCTAAACCCCCTTAACTAACCCTAACTCTAACCCAAACCCCTAAATTCCATGGTTAAAAAAAAAAACGCATGTGTAAAAAAACGCATACATGAGCATGCCAGTGCGCATGTATGCGCATCCATAGGCTATAATGGCCATTTTTAGCGCAAAACGTGCGCATGCGCTTTTTTGCAGGGCCAAAAAATGCAACATGCTGCGTCTGGAAAATCCAAACGCACACCCCAAAAAAACGCAGCGCATGAAAATCGCATACATGCGCTTACCAGCGCGCAGGTATGCGCACCCATGTTAAATATAGGGGAAAAAACGCATGCGCAGGTATGCGTTTTTTTCCAGCGCTAAAAAACGCAAATGTGAAACCAGCCTAAGACACACTTTTTTCCTCCAAAAATGTGGAGGGAAATGGGGGGTGTGTCTTATAGTCCGGATGTATCTGCTGTGGATGGGGAGGTAGGGAGCAGCGGGTCACAGGAGGCAGGAGCTGGTGGCTGCTGCTAACTCCTGTGCCTGCTGCTAAAGACAAATGAATATTCACTGCATTCCATGCCCAAGGGAATGGAAAGCAGTGAATATTAATTTCTCTTTTATAGCAAACACTGTTAACGACAGCAGCCGGCTTCCTGCAGCTGCCAGGCGTTCGCGTGTGCCCGCTGCTTAAGGGAATGAATATTCACTGCTCTACACTCCCATAGGTGTCGAATGCAGTGATTATTCATTCCCTTTAGTAGCGGGCACATGTGAACGCCCGGGAGCTGCAGGAAGCAAGCGGATGCTGCTAACATTGTGCATGCTATTAAAGAACAATGAATATTCACTACTCTCCACGCACATAGTGCTGGCATGGGGAGCAGTGAGTACTCCGGCAGATGTCCTCGGCGTGTAAGCAGCTCATAACATCACTGCCATGTGTGGCTAACAAGCATAAATCAGCTGCTGGCATTAGAACAAGATGCTGTGAGCGAGTGCAGGAAGGTAAGTATAATGGTTTATGTTTTTTCAATGTTTTTCTGATGGACCCATGCATACCAGGATAGGCATGAGGGCCAATCATACCAGTATGGGCCATGCATACCAGGATGGAGATGGGGGCTATCCATTCCAGGATAGGGATGAGGGGTCCATTCATACCAGTATAGGGATGAGTAGGCCATGCATTCCAGGACAGGGATGAGGGTGCCATGCATACCAGGATGGGGAAGAGGACTATTTATACCAGGATAGGGATGAGGGGTCCATGCATAACATGATAGGGATGAGGAGGCCATGCATACCAGGATAGGGTTGAGGAGGCAATGCATACCAGGATAGGGATGAGGGGACCATGCATACTAGGATGTGGATGGGGACTATGCAAACCAATATGCAATTAAAGAAAATACCTGCGCTGGTTAATTATATCCAAATATGATAATACTAGACAAATCCCCTTAGGGAACAAAGGTTATAATACAAGAAAATGACCAAACATTAGGTGAAAGATCAAATAAAGTAAACCATGTGATAACCTTGATAGGTACTGTATGTGTAATGAGAGCCACCAATTAAAATGAATGTGGGTAGATGTACCACTTACTTCATGTTGGTTGTGGAACTGCAGGTAAATCCAGAGTGTACCACGTGGAATGATAGCTGTACCGTGGTAGTGGAAGCAGAGACGCAGCACCAAGGAGGCGTCCCTCCTGTAAACAGTGGTGTGATAGCGTCTCTGGAGCTGACAGCCGCTGGATGTAAGGAACAATGGTGGCACACTCCGGCCGAGAGGCGCCGCCGGAGTACAACGGCTGGAGCGAGGGAGAGGACATCAGGTGACATCACCGGAGGGAAAGGAAGGGAGCGCGTGCAGGCCAAAATGGAAGCCAACGCGTTTCTAAGGTCTACGGACCTTCTTCATCAGGGCTGTAAAACCCTGCTGCGTCCATCCCTATATGTGGCATAAACCACCCCCCCACCTGTCAGCATAAAAACCTGCCACACTGCGGTTATTGCTTCACAAGCTACCAACTGAAGTACGGGGCCAAATATACCAGGAGCAACTAACAAACAAAATTAAAAAATAGAAAAATTTTAAGAATTAAAAAAAAAAAATTTTTTTTATTATAGTTAGGTTAAAAATGTGTATAAGTAAAAAATCTTAAAAATAAAAAATGTAAAAAATATATAATATAAAATATGAAATATATAAGCATATGGTGTAAGGCAAAAATTGCCCTAAAAAATATATAAATACAGATGATTAAAAAATAATTTCATGAACGTGAAATTTGACTATCAGAATAAAATCGGCTGCATTAATAACTAGATGTGTATTTCCTGAAGGAAGTACAGATAGTGGTTTGAAATGGTGCCTGGGCTGCCCCTTTAAGAGAGACTTGGCTGCTGCCCCTGCAAGACTTTCAACTCAGTATCCGTTTTAAATGTGGGCGCCTCTCAGGGGCCACTTTGGCCTCAGGGTCTGATTTGGTGGGTGGGGCCCCTCAGGATCCGATTCGGTGGCCTGGGCTCCTCAGGATTTGAATTAGTGGCCGGGATTCCTCAGGGTCCAATTTTGTGGGTGGGGCCCCTCAGGGTCTGATTTTGTGGGTGTGGCCTCTCAGGGTCCGATTTTGTGGGTGTGGACCCTCAGGGTCCGATTTTGTGGGTGGGTCCCCTCAGGGTCCGATTTTATGGGTGGGGCCCCTCAGGGTCCGATTTTGTGGGTGGGGCCCCTCATGGTCTGATTTTGTGGGTGGGGCCCCTCAGGGTACGATTTTGTGGCCGGGGCCCCTCAGGGTACGATTTTATGGCCGGGGCCCCTCAGGGTCTGATTTTATGGCCGGGGCCCCTCAGGGTCTGATTTTGTGGGTGGGGCCCCTCAGGGCCTGATTTTGTGGCCAGGACCCCTCAGGGTCCGATTTGTGGCCGGGGCCCCTCAGGGTCCGATTTTGTGGCCGGGGCCCCTCATGGTCCGATTTTGTGGCGATTTTCTTGGTTGGACCCCTCAGGGTCCGATTTTGAGGGTGGGGCCCCTCAGGGTCCGATTTTGTGGGTGGGGCCCCTCAGGGTCCGATTTTGAGGGCGGGGCCCCTCAGGGTCCGATTTTGTGGGCGGGGACCCTCAGGGTCCGATTTGGTGGGCGGGGCCACTCAGGGTCCAATTTTGTGGGTGGGGCCCCTCTGGGTTCGATTTTGTGGCCGGGGTCTCTCAGGGTCCGATATTGTGGCCGGGGCCCCTCAGGGTCCGATTTTGTGGTTGGGGCCCCTCAGGGTCCGATTTTGTGGTTGGGGCCCCTCAGAGTCCAGTTTTGTGGTTGGGGGCCCTCAGGGTCCGATTTTGTGGCGGGGCCCCTCAGGGTCTGATTTTGTGGTTGGGGGCCCTCAGGGTCTGATTTTGTGGCCGGCGCCCCTCAGGGTCTGATTTCGTGGCTGGGGCCCCTCAGGGTCCGATTTTGTGGTTGGGGCCCCTCAGTGTCCGATTTTGTGGCCGGGGCCCCTCAGGGTCCGATTTTGTGGTTGGGGTCGCTCAGGGTCTGATTTTGTGACTGGGGCCCCTCAGGGTCTGATTTTGTGGTTGGGACCCCTCAGGGTCTGATTTTGTGGCCGGCACCCCGCAGGGTCCGATTTTGTGGCCGGGGCCCCTCAGGGTCCGATTTTGTGGCCGGGGCCTCTCAAGGTCCGATTTTGTGGCCGGGGCCCCTCAGGGTCCGATTTTGTGGCCGGGGTCTCTCAGGGTCCGATTTTGTGGTTGGGGCCCCTCAGGGTCCGATTTTGTGGTTGGGGGCCCTCACGGTCCGATTTTGAGTCCGGGGCCCCTCAGGGTCTGATTTCGTGGTTGGGACCCCTCAGGGTCCGATTTTGTGGCCGGGGCCCCTCAGGTTCCAATTTTGTGGCCGGGGCCCCTCAGGGTCCGATTTTGTGGGTGGGGCCCCTCAGTGTCCGATTTTGTGGCTGGGGCCCCTCAGGGTCCGATTTTGTTGGTTGGGCCCCTCAGGATCCGATTTTGAGGGTGGGGCCCCTCAGGGTTCGATTTTGTGGCCTGGGCCCCTCAGGGTCTGATTTTGTGGTTGGGGCCCCTCAGGGTCTGATTTTGTGGCCGGGTCTACTCATGGTCCGATTTTGAGGGTGGGGCCCCTTAGGGTCCTATTTTGTGGTTGGGGGCCCTCAGGGTCTGATTTTGTGGGTGGGGCCCTTTAGAGTCCGATTTGGTTGGCGGAGCCCCTCAGGGTCCGATTTTGTGGGTGGGGCCCCTCAGGGTCCGATTTTGTGGGTGGGGCCTTCAGGGTCCGATTTTGTGGGTGGGGCTCCTCAGGGTCCAATTTGGTGGGCGGGGCCACTCTGGGTCTGATTTGGTGGGCGAGGCCACTCTGGGTCCGATTTCGTGGGCGGGGCCACTCTGGGTCCGATTTGGATGCCAGGGTTGCTCAGCCTCCTTTTTGTAGGCCAGGGTCTATCAGCCTCCGATTTGGAGCCTTGGGTCACTCAGCTTTCGATTTGGCACGCCGGCCCTTTAAGACTCATTTTGGTGCGCCGGCTCTTTAAGAATCACTTTGGCGCGTCGGCCCTTTAAGAGCCAGGGTGGCTCACTGGGCTTCTAAATCCACTTTGGCGCACACATTCTCTCTCAGGGGCATGCGTCATGTGATGAAGCTAGATTTGCATTTGTGCCGTGGGTTTAGCTTTAAGAGCTGATATTATGTGGCAAAAGCTCTGTTCTGGAGATGTCATGTGACGTTCGTAGGCGTTGGCATAGTAACTGGGTCTGCCTGCGCATATCAATGAGCTCAACTGCCATTTCAATCGCCTCAGGGCACGTTTTAAGCTTCCCATTGAAAAGCATTGGAGACAGTGCATTCCAATGACGGGAAAAAAAATTTTCAAACGCAAATTGCGCAAAAACTACAAATCCGATCGACACGAAAAATACTTAGCACACCTCTCATGGACGCTGGCTTCGAAACGACACCTCAACGGAGTCTGTGCGTGTAGGGGTTCGGGCCGCATTAATTGCGGAAATCAACTTAATAATAAGAAGAAGAATAAGTTAGCAGCGTTCGGATTACAATATAGTGGTTTTTTCAAACCACTATAATTATATATAGTAAAATGTACTTTGATTTACATCAGTACACATTTGAACATGATGATTAAGACCCATCATGAAAAAGCATATAATTTAACCTCATGATTGAGGCCCCTGGGGGCCAAACAATCCAACGTAAAAATCCACTGTGACTCAACCCGAGACATTTTTGCCCCAAGTAGTCACCACCTCTTATATTTTTGCGTACTAATTGGATACCACAAAACAATATTCCCTTAGTAGATTTATTGTGACATTCTTTAAAATGCCTAGAAAGGGGATGACCACTATAGCCTTTCTCAATATTATTAAAATGTTCTTTTACCCGATCCATAAGTCTACGTTTAGTGCGGCCAACATAAATTTTATTACAGGGGCACCTAGTTAAATAAATGACACCAGTGGTGAAGCAAGTAATGGTGTCCTTAATCCTAAACACTGATTTATTATGAGAATCGGTAAATGTTGTCTGTGTTGTTTTCTGTAAATTAGTGCGACTACAGCAAGAGCAAGTGCCACAGGGTGTAAAACCCTTGGGGAGCTCCCCTGATAAGCTTTGTACAGACGATTTGATGGTGGGAGCTACTAAATTTCCCACAGTTTGGGCCTTACTGAACACAAATCTCGTACGTTCCGGTAAAAAAATCACCTATTATCTTGTCACCCTGATGGATAAACCAATATTTACAGATGATGTTCATAAATTCTTTATGTCCGGAATGATATTGGGTGATAATGGGTAAGTTGTGGATTTGGTCCATTATAGTGGGTGGGTTGGCAACATTACAATCAATTTTATGGATTAGAGCATGCCTAGATAACAGTTCAACTTATTTTCTGGCTGCATCGAGTCGATCCTCAGGGTAACCCTTGGCTAGAAATTGCTTGGTCAAATTCATAGACTCAACAGTATAATCTTGTACCTTAGAGCAGTTCCGTCTTAATCTCATGAACTGCCCTTTAGGAATGTTTAAGAGCCACTTTGGCAAATGACAACTATTTATGTCAATGAAACTATTAGAATCGACTTCTTTGTGGTAACATTTGGTATGTAAATCGTTCTCCTCCACATAAATTTCAAGATCAAGGAAATGAATATTAGTGGTGCTAATGGTAGCAGTGAACTCCAATCCAAACATATTATCGTTTAAACCTGAAATGAAGGCCTCTAGGTCAAAAATTAAATCTCTATATACAGTGATTGATCACCAAAAAGGATGTGAAGCGGCAAAATATTTTTTGCAAAAATTGGATCATTATTAGAGTTGAGCGATAACAGCCGATACTTGAAAATATCGGATCGGAATGGATCGGCCGATCTTAAAAAAAAGTATCGGTATCGCCGATTCCGATACCGGGAACCAATGCAAGTCAATGGGGCCAAAATATCGGAATTAAAAAAACCCCTTTCTTTCCTTGTAGGTTAATTCTACATGAAGAAAAACAACTAAGAATAATGTAGAATGTATTGTGGGAGGTGGAGGAGACATTAAAGCCATAGAGGTTTAGCCCAATCAAATGGAATAGCAGGAATTAAACTTTTTTTTTAAAGACGTTAGGAGTTACAAAGATATTGACTATGTTAGTCTCATTTATATTTTGCCAGACATGTATGTCTTCTTCTTCTTTCTTCTTTCTTCTTCTTTCTTATTCTTCTTCCTTTTTTTACCTTCTTCTTCTTCTTATTTCTTTTTTTACATTCTTCTTCTTCTTCTTCCTTTTTTTACATTCTTCTACTTCCTTTTTTTACATTCTTCTTCTTATTCCTTTTTTTACATTCTTCTTCTTCCTTTTTTTAAATTCTTCTACTTCCTTTTTTTACATTCTTCTTCTTCTTCCTTTTCTTACATTCTTCATATTCTTCTTATTCAACAATTATTATTCTACATATTCAACTTCTTCATCTTCTTCCTATTCTTCTTCATCATATTCTTGTTTGTGTCAGGCATTCCTGTAGTTGTTATCTAGAAAAGTTAGAAGTTTACACCTTCCGTTCTGCCTGTCACAAAAGATTTACAACAGGATTTGTCCGTGTTCAGTTTGGCCTGCAGCAGCAGGCCTTTTCCAGGGGCACCACGAGGAGGAACGGACTCACCCCCATACACTGCTTAGTCTTCTGCTTATAAATAAGATAATATCATTTGCTCAGAGTATTAGTCTTATGCTTAATGTTCTTCTGCTTTGTTTTTTTATGCTTCTTTGTCTTCTCTCTCTTGTTGTTCTGAATCTTGGTGGTTGTCTTCCTGTTCTTTGTCCTCTTGAACCAGCTGACTGTACTGGCACCCGGAGGGGCAGCAGAAGGAACAAGAGCCAATGGCACTACCGAGGACCAGCTGACGGTGCTGGAACCCGGTTACTAAGCAGGAGGTACCTGTGCTACAAAGCACTACCAAGGACCAGCAGACGTTGCCGGAACTCGGATACCGAGATGGAGGCACCTAGGCCAAAGGCTCTGACGAGAACCAGCTGACGGTGCTGGAACCCGGAGGGGTAGCATAAGCTGCAAGAGCAAATGGAAATAGCGAGGACCAGCTGACAGTGCTGGCACCCAGAGGGGCAGCAGAAGGAATAAGAGCCAATGGCACAACCGAGGACCAGCTGACGGTGCTGGAACCCGGTTACTAAGCAGGAGGTACCTGTGCTACAAAGCACTACCAAGGACCAGCAGACGTTGCCGGAACTCGGATACCGAGATGGAGGCACCTAGGCCAAAGGCTCTGACGAGAACCAGCTGACGGTGCTGGAACCCGGAGGGGTAGCATAAGCTGCAATAGCAAATGGAAATAGCGAGGACCAGCTGACAGTGCTGGCACCCGGAGGGGCAGCAGAAGGAATAAGAGCCAATGGCACAACCGAGGACCAGCTGACGGTGCTGGAACCCGGTTACTAAGCAGGAGGTACCTGTGCTACAAAGCACTACCAAGGACCAGCAGACGTTGCCGGAACTCGGATACCGAGATGGAGGCACCTAGGCCAAAGGCTCTGACGAGAACCAGCTGACGGTGCTGGAACCCGGAGGGGTAGCAGAAGTTACCCCTGAAAAGCAAAGTTGGCATGCCGCAAGCTGGCCGCAGTTACCGAATCACACAGTCCTACAGGGGGTGCTTGTCCTACTGGCACTATGGAACAAGCCTTTCTTACCAGATCCCGCAGTCCACATAGGAAGCACCTAAACTGCTGGCACCCTAGCCTCGGCTAACCCAACCGCAACACGACATGGCAACTTGGGGTGGCAAACTGACATTGACACTTCCCGGAAACAGCAGGCAGGGCTGGAACCAAGCTGGGCAGGAGGGAGTACCCGTGCCAAAGTCAGTTATGAGCAGCAACTGGCGATGTTGGAGCCCAGGACAAGCACTTAGCAGGCTGAGGCCTGATGTGCTGTCAATTGGGAGGCAGCAGGACAGATTGCCATCAAAACAGCAGGGGAATAGCTGACGTTACTGAACCCCACAAACACAGGAGCTAGTGTTTTACTCTGTGAAGACGGCACTTCCGAGCAACAACTGGCTGTGTTGAAGCCCAGGGACAAGCACGGAGCAGGCTGAGGCTGCATTGAAGAAATTTTAAGATCGGTTGTAGACTTCTACTAATTTTAACCAAGCTCCACTTAGGCCTGTGGCTTCACTGATTTTCGTATTTCCCCTGTCCTCCAACCCCGCCAGTTACAGCTCCGAAGTGGTGTCTGCAAAATCCACACTTGTTCCTGTGTAACAGGTGTTCAGTCCGGTCAGTTAATCCCCTGATGTGTGTCCGGCAATGTCGCCTGCTCTGTCCACATTCCCATAACTAGTTATGGGAATGTGGACAGAGCAGGCGACATTGCCAGACACACATCAGGGGATTAACTGACCGGACTGAACACCTGTAACACAGGAACAAGTGTGGATTGTGCAGACGCCACTTCGGAGCTGTAACTGGCGGGGTTGGAGGACAGGGGAAATACGAGAGACAGTGGAGCCACAGGCCTAATTGGAGCATGGTTAAAAATCAGTAGTGGTACGACTGTGTAGGCAGCAGGAGACTTTGCCATCCACACAGCAGGGGATCAGCTGACGTTACTGAACCCCACTGAGACACGGGAGCAAGTGTCTCTTTCCGTGTGGACGGCACTTCCGAGCTACAACTGGCTGTGTTGAAGCCCAGGAAATAGGAGGGTGTAGGCAGAGGCCTACTGTATTTGGAATGTGGTGACAGCAGGAGAGACTGCCATCCACACAGCAGGGGATCAGCTGACGTTACTGAACCCCACTGAGACACGCGAGCAAGTATCTCTTTCCGTGTGGACGGCACTTCCGAGCTACAAGTGGCTGTGTTGAAGCCCAGGAAATAGGAGGGTGTAGGCAGAGGCCTACTGTATTTGGAATGTGGTGACAGCAGGAGAGACTGCCATCCACACAGCAGGGGATCAGCTGACGTTACTGAACCCCACTGAGACACGGGAGCAAGTATCTCTTTCCGTGTGGACGGCACTTCCGAGCTACAACTGGCTGTGTTGAAGCCCAGGAAATAGGAGGGTGTAGGCAGAGGCCTACTGTATTTGGAATGTGGTGACAGCAGGAGAGACTGCCATCCACACAGCAGGGGATCAGCTGACGTTACTGAACCCCACTGAGACACTGGAGCAAGTATCTCTTTCTGTGTGGACGGCACTTCCGAGCTACAACTGGCTGTGTTGAAGCCCAGGAAATAGGAGGGTGTAGGCAGAGGCCTACTGTATTTGGAATGAGGTGACAGCAGGAGAGACTGCCATCCACACAGCAGGGGATCAGCTGACGTTACTGAACCCCACTGAGACACGGGAGCAAGTATCTCTTTCCGTGTGGACGGCACTTCCGAGCTACAACTGGCTGTGTTGAAGCCCAGGAAATAGGAGGGTGTAGGCACAGGCCTACTGTATTTGGAATGAGGTGACAGCAGGAGAGACTGCCATCCACACAGCAGGGGATCAGCTGACGTTACTGAACCCCACTGAGACACGGGAGCAAGTATCTCTTTCCGTGTGGACGGCACTTCCGAGCTACAACTGGCTGTGTTGAAGCCCAGGAAATAGGAGGGTGTAGGCAGAGGCCTACTGTATTTGGAATGAGGTGACAGCAGGAGAGACTGCCATCCACACAGCAGGGGATCAGCTGACGTTACTGAACCCCACTGAGACATGGGAGCAAGTGTCTCTTTCCGTGTGGACGGCACTTCCGAGCTACAACTGGCTGTGTTGAAGCCCAGGAAATAGGAGGGTGTAGGCAGAGGCCTACTGTATTTGGAATGAGGTGACAGCAGGACAGACTGCTATCCACACAGCAGGGGATCAGCTGACGTTACTGAACCCCACTGAGACACGGGAGCAAGTATCTCTTTCCGTGTGGACGGCACTTCCGAGCTACAACTGGCTGTGTTGAAGCCAAGGAAATAGGAGGGTGTAGGCACAGGCCTACTGTATTTGGAATGAGGTGACAGCAGGAGAGACTGCCATCCACACAGCAGGGGATCAGCTGACGTTACTGAACCCCACTGAGACACGGGAGCAAGTATCTCTTTCCGTGTGGACGGCACTTCCGAGCTACAACTGGCTGTGTTGAAGCCCAGGAAATAGGAGGGTGTAGGCAGAGGCCTACTGTATTTGGAATGAGGTGACAGCAGGAGAGACTGCCATCCACACAGCAGGGGATCAGCTGACGTTACTGAACCCCACTGAGACATGGGAGCAAGTGTCTCTTTCCGTGTGGACGGCACTTCCGAGCTACAACTGGCTGTGTTGAAGCCCAGGAAATAGGAGGGTGTAGGCAGAGGCCTACTGTATTTGGAATGAGGTGACAGCAGGACAGACTGCTATCCACACAGCAGGGGATCAGCTGACGTTACTGAACCCCACTGAGACACGGGAGCAAGTATCTCTTTCCGTGTGGACGGCACTTCAGAGCTACAACTGGCTGTGTTGAAGCCCAGGAAATAGGAGGGTGTAGGCAGAGGCCTACTGTATTTGGAATGTGGTGACAGCAGAAGAGACTGCCATCCACACAGCAGGGGATCAGCTGACGTTACTGAACCCCACTGAGACACGGGAGCAAGTATCTCTTTCCGTGTGGACGGCACTTCCGAGCTACAACTGGCTGTGTTGAAGCCCAGGAAATAGGAGGGTGTAGGCAGAGGCCTACTGTATTTGGAATGTGGTAACAGCAGGAGAGACTGCCATCCACACAGCAGGGGATCAGCTGACGTTACTGAACCCCACTGAGAGACGGGAGCAAGTATCTCTTTCCGTGTGGATGGCACTTCCGAGCTACAACTGGCTGTGTTGAAGCCCAGGAAATAGGAGGGTGTAGGCAGAGGCCTACTGTATTTGGAATGAGGTGACAGCAGGAGAGACTGCCATCCACACAGCAGGGGATCAGCTGACGTTACTGAACCCCACTGAGACACGGGAGCAAGTATCTCTTTCCGTGTGGACGGCACTTCCGAGCTACAACTGGCTGTGTTGAAGCCCAGGAAATAGGAGGGTGTAGGCACAGGCCTACTGTATTTGGAATGAGGTGACAGCAGGAGAGACTGCCATCCACACAGCAGGGGATCAGCTGACGTTACTGAACCCCACTGAGACACGGGAGCAAGTATCTCTTTCCGTGTGGACGGCACTTCCGAGCTACAACTGGCTGTGTTGAAGCCCAGGAAATAGGAGGGTGTAGGCACAGGCCTACTGTATTTGGAATGAGGTGACAGCAGGAGAGACTGCCATCCACACAGCAGGGGATCAGCTGACGTTACTGAACCCCACTGAGACACGGGAGCAAGTATCTCTTTCCGTGTGGACGGCACTTCCGAGCTACAACTGGCTGTGTTGAAGCCCAGGAAATAGGAGGGTGTAGGCAGAGGCCTACTGTATTTGGAATGAGGTGACAGCAGGAGAGACTGCCATCCACACAGCAGGGGATCAGCTGACGTTACTGAACCCCACTGAGACATGGGAGCAAGTGTCTCTTTCCGTGTGGACGGCACTTCTGAGCTACAACTGGCTGTGTTGAAGCCCAGGAAATAGGAGGGTGTAGGCAGAGGCCTACTGTATTTGGAATGAGGTGACAGCAGGACAGACTGCTATCCACACAGCAGGGGATCAGCTGACGTTACTGAACCCCACTGAGACACGGGAGCAAGTATCTCTTTCCGTGTGGACGGCACTTCAGAGCTACAACTGGCTGTGTTGAAGCCCAGGAAATAGGAGGGTGTAGGCAGAGGCCTACTGTATTTGGAATGTGGTGACAGCAGAAGAGACTGCCATCCACACAGCAGGGGATCAGCTGACGTTACTGAACCCCACTGAGACACGGGAGCAAGTATCTCTTTCCGTGTGGACGGCACTTCCGAGCTACAACTGGCTGTGTTGAAGCCCAGGAAATAGGAGGGTGTAGGCAGAGGCCTACTGTATTTGGAATGTGGTAACAGCAGGAGAGACTGCCATCCACACAGCAGGGGATCAGCTGACGTTACTGAACCCCACTGAGAGACGGGAGCAAGTATCTCTTTCCGTGTGGATGGCACTTCCGAGCTACAACTGGCTGTGTTGAAGCCCAGGAAATAGGAGGGTGTAGGCAGAGGCCTACTGTATTTGGAATGAGGTGACAGCAGGAGAGACTGCCATCCACACAGCAGGGGATCAGCTGACGTTACTGAACCCCACTGAGACACGGGAGCAAGTATCTCTTTCCGTGTGGACGGCACTTCCGAGCTAAAACTGGCTGTGTTGAAGCCCAGGAAATAGGAGGGTGTAGGCACAGGCCTACTGTATTTGGAATGAGGTGACAGCAGGAGAGACTGCCATCCACACAGCAGGGGATCAGCTGACGTTACTGAACCCCACTGAGACACGGGAGCAAGTATCTCTTTCCGTGTGGACGGCACTTCCGAGCTACAACTGGCTGTGTTGAAGCCCAGGAAATAGGAGGGTGTAGGCACAGGCCTACTGTATTTGGAATGAGGTGACAGCAGGAGAGACTGCCATCCACACAGCAGGGGATCAGCTGACGTTACTGAACCCCACTGAGACACGGGAGCAAGTGTCTCTTTCCGTGTGGACGGCACTTCCGAGCTACAACTGGCTGTGTTGAAGCCCAGGAAATAGGAGGGTGTAGGCAGAGGCCTACTGTATTTGGAATGAGGTGACAGCAGGACAGATTGCCATCCACACAGCAGGGGATCAGCTGACGTTACTGAACCCCACTGAGACACGGGAGCAAGTATCTCTTTCCGTGTGGACGGCACTTCCGAGCTACAACTGGCTGTGTTGAAGCCCAGGAAATAGGAGGGTGTAGGCACAGGCCTACTGTATTTGGAATGAGATGACAGCAGGAGAGACTGCCATCCACACAGCAGGGGATCAGCTGACGTTACTGAACCCCACTGAGACACGGGAGCAAGTATCTCTTTCCGTGTGGACGGCACTTCCGAGCTACAACTGGCTGTGTTGAAGCCCAGGAAATAGGAGGGTGTAGGCACAGGCCTACTGTATTTGGAATGAGGTGACAGCAGGAGAGACTGCCATCCACACAGCAGGGGATCAGCTGACGTTACTGAACCCCACTGAGACACGGGAGCAAGTATCTCTTTCCGTGTGGACGGCACTTCCGAGCTACAACTGGCTGTGTTGAAGCCCAGGAAATAGGAGGGTGTAGGCACAGGCCTACTGTATTTGGAATGAGGTGACAGCAGGAGAAACTGCCATCCACACAGCAGGGGATCAGCTGACGTTACTGAACCCCACTGAGACACGGGAGCAAGTGTCTCTTTCCGTGTGGACGGCACTTCCGAGCTACAACTGGCTGTGTTGAAGCCCAGGAAATAGGAGGGTGTAGGCAGAGGCCTACTGTATTTGGAATGAGGTGACAGCAGGAGAGACTGCCATCCACACAGCAGGGGATCAGCTGACGTTACTGAACACCACTGAGACACGGGAGCAAGTATCTCTTTCCGTGTGGACGGCACTTCCGAGCTACAACTGGCTGTGTTGAAGCCCAGGAAATAGGAGGGTGTAGGCACAGGCCTACAGTATTTGGAATGAGGTGACAGCAGGAGAGACTGCCATCCACACAGCAGGGGATCAGCTGACGTTACTGAACCCCACTGAGACACGGGAGCAAGTATCTTTTTCCGTGTGGACGGCACTTCCGAGCTACAACTGGCTGTGTTGAAGCCCAGGAAATAGGAGGGTGTAAGCAGAGGCCTACTGTATTTGGAATGAGGTGACAGCAGGAGAGACTGCCATCTCCACAGCAGGGGAACAGCTGGCAGTGCTGAACCCCACTAACACTTGAACGAATGTGTTTGGCTCTGTGGAGATGACACTTCTGAACACCAACTGACGCTGTTGGAGCCCAGGATTAGGCGAGGAGCAGGCTGGGGCCTGTTGCTTTTGGCAGGTGAAGGCAGCAGGAGACTTGCCATCTCCACAGCAGGAGAACAGCTGGCAGTGCTGAAACCCACTAACACTCGAACGAATGTGTTTGGCTCTGTGGAGATGTCACTTCTGAACACCAACTGACGCTGTTGGAGCCCAGGATTAGGCGTGGAGCAGGCTGGGGCCTACTGGATTTTGGCAGGTGTAGGCAGCAGGAGACTTGCCATCTCCACAGCAGGGGAACAGCTGGCAGTGCTGAAACCCACTAACACTCGAACGAATGTGTTTGGCTCTGTGGAGACGACACTTCTGAACACCAACTGACGCTGTTGGAGCCCAGGATTAGGCGAGGAGCAGGCTGGGGCCTGTTGCTTTTGGCAGGTGAAGGCAGCAGGAGACTTGCCATCTCCACAGCAGGGGAACAGCTGGCAGTGCTGAACCCCACTAACACTCGAACGAATGTGTTTGGCTCTGTGGAGATGACACTTCTGAACACCAACTGACGCTGTTGGAGCCCAGGATTAGGTGAGGAGCAGGCTGGGGCCTGTTGCTTTTGGCAGGTGAAGGCAGCAGGAGACTTGCCATCTCCACAGCAGGGGAACAGCTGGCAGTGCTGAAACCCACTAACACTCGAACGAATGTGTTTGGCTCTGTGGAGATGTCACTTCTGAACACCAACTGACGCTGTTGGAGCCCAGGATTAGGCGTGGAGCAGGCTGGGGCCTACTGGATTTTGGCAGGTGTAGGCAGCAGGAGACTTGCCATCTCCACAGCAGGGGAACAGCTGGCAGTGCTGAAACCCACTAACACTCGAACGAATGTGTTTGGCTCTGTGGAGACGACACTTCTGAACACCAACTGACGCTGTTGGAGCCCAGGATTAGGCGAGGATCAGGCTGGGGCCTGTTGCTTTTGGCAGGTGAAGGCAGCAGGAGACTTGCCATCTCCACAGCAGGGGAACAGCTGGCAGTGCTGAACCCCACTAACACTCGAACGAATGTGTTTGGCTCTGTGGAGATGACACTTCTGAACACCAACTGACGCTGTTGGAGCCCAGGATTAGGCGAGGAGCAGGCTGGGGCCTGTTGCTTTTGTCAGGTGAAGGCAGCAGGAGACTTGCCATCTCCACAGCAGGGGAACAGCTGGCAGTGCTGAAACCCACTAACACTCGAACGAATGTGTTTGGCTCTGTGGAGATGTCACTTCTGAACACCAACTGACGCTGTTGGAGCCCAGGATTAGGCGTGGAGCAGGCTGGGGCCTACTGGATTTTGGCAGGTGTAGGCAGCAGGAGACTTGCCATCTCCACAGCAGGGGAACAGCTGGCAGTGCTGAAACCCACTAACACTCGAACGAATGTGTTTGGCTCTGTGGAGATGTCACTTCTGAACACCAACTGACGCTGTTGGAGCCCAGGATTAGGCGTGGAGCAGGCTGGGGCCTACTGGATTTTGGCAGGTGTAGGCAGCAGGAGACTTGCCATCTCCACAGCAGGGGAACAGCTGGCAGTGCTGAAACCCACTAACACTCGAACGAATGTGTTTGGCTCTGTGGAGACGACACTTCTGAACACCAACTGACGCTGTTGGAGCCCAGGATTAGGCGAGGAGCAGGCTGGGGCCTGTTGCTATTGGCAGGTGAAGGCAGCAGGAGACTTGCCATCTCCACAGCAGGGAAACAACTGGCAGTGCTGAACCCCACTAACACTTGAACGAATGTGTTTGGCTCTGTGGAGACGACACTTCTGAACACCAACTGACACTGTTGGAGCCCAGGATTACGCATGCCGCATGCAGAGGCCAATGGGCAGTGGTTTTTATGGAGGTTGTTGACTACTACTGATTCTAACCATGCTCCACTTAGGCCTCTGGCTCCACTGTCTCTACTATTTACCCTGGCCTCCAACCCCGCCAGCTACATCTCTGAAGTGGCGTCAGCACAATCTACACTTGTTCCTGTGTTACTGGTGCTCAGTCCCGTCAGTTGATCCCCTGATGTTTGTCCGGCAAGTTCGCCAGCTCTGTCCTCATTCCCACTACTGGTTATGGGAATGTGGACAGAGCAGGAGACCTTGCCGGACACACATCAGGGGATAAACTGATGGGACTGAGCCACAGGAACACAGGAACAAGTGTAGATTGTGCTGACGCCACTTCAGAGATGTAGATGGCGGGGTTGGAGGTCAGGGGAAATAGTAGAGACAGTGGAGCCAGAGACCTAAGTTGGGCACGGTTAAAAATCAGTAGTGGTTTGAATGTTGATGGAGCTGGTGACTTTGCCGTCCACACAGCAGGGGATCAGCTGGCGTTACTGAACCCCACTAACACAGGAGCTAGTGTGTTTCTCTGTGCAGACGACACATCTGAGCGACAACTGGCTGTGTTGAAGCACAGGGATTATAGTTCAGGTGGTAGAAAAATGAACACACCAGCAGACCTGGATACAGTTGCCAACCACTAATTTAGTCTGTAAGAGGAATGGCAAAGTCTTTGGAGATCCAGGCCTTGTTCATTTTCAGAAAAGTCAGCCGGTCAACATTATCGGAAGATAGTCGCGTGCGACGGTCTGTTAGTACACCACCTGCGGCACTAAAGACACGTTCCGATAATACACTGGCAGCAGGGCAAGCCAGCACCTCCAATGCATACTGGCTAAGCTCTGGCCATGTATCCAGCTTAGAGACCCAAAACTTGAAGGGGGAAGAGCCATCTGGGAGTACAGCGACAGGGCAAGACATGTAGTCTGACACCATCTGACGGAAGCGTTGCCTCCTGCTGACTCGAGGCGTCGATGATGGTGTAGACAATTGTGGTGGACACACAAAACTTTGCCACATTTGGGCCATAGTGGTCTTGCCTTGTGCTGCGGCGCTGCCTCTGCTCCCTCTTTGTGCAGAGTTTCCTCCACTGCCTCGACGCACAGAGCTGCTTTGTAAAGCACTAGCAACAATGCTGTCGGGTGGAATGGAAAATATTATGGACTGCACCAGTGACTCTTCGTACTCCCGCAGTTTACGCTCCCGGTTCAACGTTGGTATGAGCCTTTGTACGCTGTCCCGGTAGCGAGGATCTAGGAGGGTGTACACCCAATAATCAGCCGAGACGAGAATGTGGGTGATGCGGCGGTCGTTTCTCAGGCACTGCAGCATGAAATCAACCATGTGCTGCAGACTCCCAACTGCCAAAGAACCACTGTCCCCTGTTTGAGGCGTGACCTCGGCCTGCTCTGCATCACCCCACCCTCGCTGTACATACTGAGTAGAGGTTTGTGTACCTCCCTCCTCTGGAGAGATGTCTTCCTCCTCCATCGACTCCTCCTCATCCTCCTCACAAAGTGTCCCCTGCCTAGGCCTTTGTGAGGAAACACGTAGCGCAGACTGTCCAGAAGCAGATGGCATTTGGGACTCCTCATCCTCCACCTCTTCCGAAACCTCATCCCTTAGTGCTTGCAGTGTTTGTTGAAGCAGGCAGATAAGGGGGACAGTCATGCTGACTAGTGCATCATCTGCACTCGCCATCCGCGTGGATTCATCGAAGGCACGCAAAACGAGGCAGATGTCCTTCATAGAGGCCCACTCAATGGTGCTGAAGTGTGAACGGTGCACAGTGCGACTTGTTTGCGCCTGATGCAGCTGGTACTCCATGACTGCTGCCTGCTGCTCACACAACCGCTCCAACATATGTAACGTTGAATTCCACCGGGTGGGTAGGTCACATATGATGCGATGTTCCGGAAGGCCAAATCGTCGCTGCAGAGCAGCGAGGCGCGATCTTGCCATGCTGGAACGTCGCAAGTGAGCGCACTCTATGCGGACCTTGTGCAACAGTGCATCAAGATCCGGATAGTCCCTCAGAAAGCTCTGCACGACCAAGTTAAGCACATGTGCCAGGCATGGGATGTGTGTGAGGTTGCCTAGGCCAAGAGCTGCCACCAGATTTCGGCCATTGTCACACACTACCAAGCCCGGCTGGAGATTCGCTGGCCCAAACCACACATCGCTCTCCAGCTTGATAGCATTCCAGAGCTCCTGCGCTGTGTGGCTTCGATTCCCCAAAGAAATTAATTTGAGTACAGCCTGTTGACGTTTGGCCACGGCTGTGCTCATATCGGTCGTAACAGGCTCCTGCTCTGCTGTTTCTGAGGAACTTGAGTAGGAGGAGGAGTCTATGTGTACAGACTGAAGTCCTGCAATCCGTGGCGTTGGAAGAACACGTACAGCGCCACTCTCCAGATCTGTACCCGGCTCCACAACATTGACCCAGTGGGCAGTGAGGGAAAGGTATCGTCCCTGTCCATGGTTACTGGTCCACGCATCGGTGGTCAGGTGGACCTTGCTACTAACGGCGTTTAGTAGCGCATGTTTTATTTTGCCCTCAACATGTTTCTGCAGGGCAGGGACGGCTCGCCTGCTGAAATAAAAGCGGCTGGGCACGTTGTATTGGGGGACTGCCAATGCCATTAAGTCCCGGAAGGTGTCAGTGTCCACCAGCCTGAATGACAGCATTTCAACTGCCAGAAGTTTGGCAATGCCAGCATTCAGAGACTGTGCTCGGGGATGGTTTGCCGAGTAAGGGCGCCTTTTATCCCATGCCTGTGCTACCGATGGCTGTGATGGATGGGAACGTGATGCTATGGGTGGAATCTGACAGGGTCTCTGGACAACAGTGGCAGAGGTTCTTCCTTGGCGATCCTGTGAGGAAGCCGAACCAGCAGTGTGTGAGCTGGAGGAAGAGGCCCCAACACGAACTGAAGAGGTGGTAGGTGGTGCTGTACGTTGGCCTACATCTTCAGGGTGTCTCTGCAACTCCAACTCGTGCTTGGTGCGCACATGTTTCCACATATTTGTGGTATTGAGGTTGCTGACATTTCTCCCTCTTTTGACTATCTGATGACACAGCTTGCATTTGACAAAGCAAATGTCATCTGCAACTGTGTCAAAAAAGGACCACGCACTGCAACTCTTGGGAGCGCCCGGTTTGCCTTTGGAATGAGGAATGCTCCTAACGGGTGCCGAAGTGGAGGGTACAGGCAACCAAGTCTTCCCCCTCCCTCTGCCTCCTGTTTTGGCCGGTAGGGGAATCTCTTCCTCCGAGCTGCTCCCACCACCTTCCTGTTCCTCACGCCATGATGGGTCAAGGACCTCATCATCTTCCCTCCCCTCTTCAAACAGCTGCTTCTCCGGGGTTGTCTCGCCAGCACCGTACGCACCAGAAAGTGGCAACTGAGTCTCGTCATCATCTGATGCGTACTGAGGTGTGCTGACCATAGGCACTGGCCCACTCGCCTCTTCAGATTCAGAGGGACAAAGAAGTTGCGCATCACTGCATACTCCCTCTTCTTCACATTCAGGAATGCTGCTTGGCTGGCCCCCTCTTTCCAAGCCAACAGATTCCGAGAACAGAAGTAGAGACTGTGATGGCTCCTGTCCATGTCTCTCTGACTGCCTGGGCACTTTGGCAGGTGAAGAGACAGATGGTTGCTCTTCAGTGCTCTGATCCTGAGAGGATGCGGAAGTAATTGAAGTCGATGCGTTAGCTGCCATCCATCCGACAACGGCTTCAATTTGTTCCTCCCGCAGCAGTGGGGTACGTTGAGGTCCTACAAAGCTGCGCATAAAGGACTGTTGCCTGCTAAAACTGGGGGATGCTGATCCACTGGTGCCCGCAGCAGGCCCAGAATCCCCACGTCCTCTACCTGCAGAATCCCCACGTCCTCTCCCTGCAGAATCCCCACGTCCTCTCCCTGCTGAAACTCCACGCCCACGCCCACGCCCACGCGCCTTACTCCCTGCCTTCTTCATCTTGCCAGACTGCTTAAGATAGGCAGAAAAGTACAAAGGGGGGCCTTAGTGTGCTTATTCCTGAACAGCTGGTTACAGGTACAAGAAACACTAATATTATGAAGTGTGTGTGTGTGGACTACACTTTAATAGGAGCTGATGTGGCCTACACAAGTTCCAAATGTAGTGTTTGGTGAACTTTTTTTGTGGTTTCTTTGTTGGAAACAAACTCAAAGTATGTGAACAAAGAATTGAAACTGATAGTATCACCAACTTTTTGGAGCTATTACAATGCAGGCAGGTAACCTACAATGCAAAAGATGAGGCTCCAAAAAAATTGGGTAATACTAATCTGGCTGCGCCGGCAGGGTACAAGCCAGAAAAAAAGGCTCCTCTATCTACTCCTATATAGTGTTTGCAACCAACCAATGTTGATGGATACGGATGGATGCACACTAATAGGAGAAGAAAAAATGAGCTGCACTCAAAGACAAATATGTGTGAGGCAGTGACGCACGTTGAGCGTCCTACAACCAGACGTAGCTGCAGGACACTCTACTCAGCGTGAGCTGCACTCACACACACTCAGAGACCTCTCAGACAGCCGTCAACAGTGCAGCTAAGTGGGCACTGGCACTGACAGGCTGCAGAAAGGCTCCGCTGTGTACTCCTATATAGTGTTTGCAACCACCGTAGATGGAGACTGATGGATGCACACTAATAGAAGAAAAAATGAGCTGCACTCAAATAAAAATATGTGTGAGGCACTGACGCACGCTGAGCGTCCTACAGCCAGACGTAGCTGCAGGACACACTACTCAGCGTGAGCTGCACTCACACACAGTCAGAGACCTCTCTGACAGCCGTGAACAGTGCAGCAAAGTGGACACTAGCACTGAAAGGCTGCAGAAAGGCTCCGCTGTCTACTACTAGTGTTTGCAACCAACGTATATGGATACGGATGGAAGCACACTAGATTGAAATTATGTAAAAAATGCAGCTCAAAATATAAAAGATGTATGAGGCAGCAGTGATCACACTGGGTGGCCTACAGCCTGACGTGGCTGCAGGACCCACTCCACAGCGTGAGCTGCACTCACACAGCCCTTGCAGACAGCTGTGAACACTGCTGCTAGGGCAAAGAAGGCTACAGTGGTGGTTTATGTAGCCTGGGTAAAGCACTAGATGTTTGGTGGAATCGCTATTTCTAACTGTCCCTCACAGTCTTCTACAGCAGCCTGTCCCTAACTGAATTCACAGCAGAGTGACCAGAAATGGCGGCTGCGGTGGCTTTTATAGTGCATCATGACATCATTTCGGCAGCCAATCACAGCCATGCCAATAGTTAACATGCCTACATGCCTAACAGGATGTGCCCACACTTCGGAGGATTCCCATTGGCTTAATCAAAGCAAGCAGGCTCATAGCATGATGGGAACTTCCGATTCCGATTCCGGAATCCGATATGACAAAAGTATCGGAAGTCAGTATCGGAATTCCGATACCGCTAATATCGGCCGATACCCGATACTTGCGGTATCGGAATGCTCAACACTAATCATTATACTGATATTCAGATAGATTTCCTGGCGGAGAGCATTCTTTTTATCCTCACGCACAATTATTTTTTGTATGAGGATCAATTTTATTTACAAATGTTGGGAACTGCTATGGGTACCCGTTTTGCACCCAGCTATGCTAATTTGTATGTAGCTAAATGGGAGGAGACCCACGTTTTTCAATCCGGACAGCCTCGACCTGATCTAGTGATGTGGCGTCGCTTCATTGATGACATTCTATTCATTTGGAAGGGGTCCTCTAGTGACCTAGAGGCCTTCATTTCAGGTTTAAACGATAATATGTTTGGATTGGAGTTCACTGCTACCATCAGCACCACTAATATTCATTTCCTTGATCTTGAAATTTATGTGGAGGAGAACGATTTACATACCAAATGTTACCACAAAGAAGTCGATTCTAATAGTTTCATTGACATAAATAGTTGTCATTTGCCAACGTGGCTCTTAAACATTCCTAAAGGGCAGTTCATGAGATTACGACGGAACTGCTCTAAGGTACAAGATTATACTGTTGAGTCTATGAATTTGACCAAGCAATTTCTAGCCAAGGGTTACCCTGAGGATCGACTCGATGCAGCCAGAAAAGAAGTTGAACTGTTATCTAGGCATGCTCTAATCCATAAAATTGATTGTAATGTTGCCAATCCATCCACTATAATGGACCAAATCCACAACTTACCCATTATCACCCAATATCATTCCGGACATAAAGAATTTATGAACATTATCCATAAATAGTGGTTCATCCTTCAGGGTGACAAGATAATAGGTGATTTTTTACCGGAACGTCCGAGATTTGTGTTCAGTAACGCCCAAACTGTGGGAAATTTAGTAGCTCCCACCATCAAATCGTCTGTACAAAGCTTATCAGGGGAGCTCCCCAAGGGTTTTACACCCTGTGGCACTTGCTCTTGCTGTAGTCGCACTAATTTACAGAAAACAACACAGACAACATTTACCGATTCTCATAATAAATCAGTGTTTAGGATTAAGGACACCATTACTTGTTTCACCACTGGTGTCATTTATTTAATTAGGTGCCCCTGTAATAAAATTTATGTTGGCCGCACTAAACGTAGACTTATGGATCGGGTAAAAGAACATTTTAATAATATTGAGAAAGGCTATAGTGGTCATCCCCTTTCTAGGCATTTTAAAGAATGTCACAATAAATCTACTAAGGGAATATTGTTTTGTGGTATCCAATTAGTACGCAAAAATATAAGAGGTGGTGACTACTTGGGGAAAATGTCTTGGGTTGAGTCACAGTGGATTTTTACGTTGGATTGTTTGGCCCCCAGGGGCCTCAATCATGAGGTTGAATTATATGATTTTTCATGATGGGTCTTAATCATCATGTTCAAATGTGTACTGATGTAAATCAATGTACATTTTACTATATATAATTATTAACGCAGCCGATTTTATTCTGATAGTCAAATTTCACGTTCATGAAATTATTTTTTAATCATCTATATTTATATATTTTTTACATATGCTTATATATTTCATATTTTATATTATATATTTTTCACATTTTTTATTTTTAAGATTTTTTACTTATACACATTTTTAACCTAAATACAATAATTTTTTTTTTAATTCTTAAAATTTTTCTATTTTTTAATTTTGTATGTTAGTTGCTCCTGGTATATTTGGCCCCGTACTTCAGTTGGTAGCTTGTGAAGCAATCACCGCAGTGTGGCAGGTTTTTATGCTGACAGGTGGGGGGGTGATTTATGCCACATATAGGGATGGACACAGCAGGGTTTTACAGCCCTGATGAAGAAGGTCCGTAGACCTTAGAAACGCGTTGGCTTCCATTTTGGCCTGCACGCGCTCCCTTCCTTTCCCTCCGGTGACGTCACCTGATCTCCTCTCCCTCGCTCCAGCCGCTGTACTCCGGCGGCGCCTCTCGGCCGGAGTGTGCCACCATTGTTCCTTACATCCAGCGGCTGTCAGCTCCAGAGATGCTATCACACCACTGTTTACAGGAGGGACGCCTCCTTGGTGCTGGGTCTCTGCTTCCACTACCACGGTACAGCTATCATTCCACGTGGTACACTCTGGATTTACCTGCAGTTCCACAACCAACATGAAGTAAGTGGTACATCTACCCACATTCATTTTAATTTGTGGCTCTCATTACACATACCTATCAAGGTTATCACATGGTTTACTTTATTTGATCTTTCACCTAATGTTTGGTCATTTTCTTGTTTTATAACCTTTGTTCCCTAAGGGGATTTGTCTAGTATTATCATATTTGGATATAATTAACCAGCGCAGGTATTTTCTTTAATTGCATATTGTTTTCTTTTTTGGGTGCGCACAGACCCAATATATATACCAGCAGCGGTTACCTTATATATATCCAATTTTTGCACACTAGGAAGCGCCAGTGTACATTTGTTATTTTTTGCTATGCAAACCAGGAAAGAGATGAGGGGGCAATACTTTACATACCAGGAAAGGTATAGGGAGGTTATGCATACCAGGATAGGGTTAAGGAGGTCATGCATAACAAGGTAGGGATGAGGGGGCCATGCATACCATTATGGGGATGAAGGGACTATATATACCAGGATAGGGGATATTAGTACAGATTTGACCACATATCTTGCTTCAATTTTTTTTTTCTAATTTCCTCCTCTAAAACCTAGGTGCATCTTATGGTCTGGTGAATCTTATACTCTGAAAAATATGGTATAATGCCACCAAAGGGGCAGTTGATACAAGAGATCAACTAATAGCTACGTACACAAGCAAACACAAAACCAATCGGTGGCCAATCGTTTTATTTTATAACATTCATGATGAATCTGCCTACAATGCATTTGTTTTCTGACGTGAAATAAACCAATTGGATAATAAACTGCATAAATGAAGACTCTTTCTTGATGAATTAGGATAGTCACTTGCTATGCCATCTATTTTAGAAAGAAAACTAAAACTCCGAAGTGAAGGCGCAGCTCAACAAGGCGAACCCACTGCCTCTGCCATCACTGAAAAAAAACCTACACTGTGTTCCAAATTATTATGCAAATTGGATTTAAGTGTCCTAAATATGTAATTTTTTGTTTTTCAAATAAACTCATAGATGGTATTGTGTATCAGGGCTCTTGGGATCACTGAAATCAATCTCAAATGCCTGTGATAATTAGTTTACAAGATGAGCTCAATTAAAGGAAAACTACTTAAGAATGATGTTCCACATTATTAAGCAGGGCACAGGTTTCAAGGAATTTAGGAAAGAAAAAGGATCTCTCTACTGCTGAAAAGCATCAAATAGTGCAATGCCTTGGTCAAGAGAGGAAAACATTAGATATTTCCCAAAAATGTAAACGAGATCATTGTAATGTTAAGAGATTTGTGGTTGATTCTGAGCACAGTCATGTTTGTGCTGATAGAGGCAGAATGAGGAAGGTTTCTGCCAGGCAAGTTCATCGGATTAAGAGAGTGGCTGCTAAAAAGCCATTACAAACCAGCAAACAGATATTTGAAGCTGCTGGTGCCTCTGGAGTCCCTCGAGCCTCAAGGTGTAGGACCCTTCAAAGGCTTGCTGTGGTGCATAAATCTACTATTCGGCCACCCCTAAACAGTGCTCACAAGCAGAAACGGTTGCAGTGGGCCCAGACATACATGAAGACTAATTTTCAAACAGTCTTGTTTACTGATGAGTATTGAGCAACCCTGGATGGTCCAGATGGAGTAGTGGATGGTTGGTGGATGGCCACCATGTCCCAACAAGGCTGCAACGTCAGCAAGGAGGTGGAGGAGTCATGTTTTGGGCCGGAATCATGGAGAAACAGCTGGTAGGGCTCTTTAAGGTTCCTGAAGGTGTAAAAATGACCTCTGCAAAGTATGTAGAGTTTCTGACTGACAGCTGTCTTCCATGGTATAAAAAGCAGAAACATGCCTTCAGGAACAAAATCATCTTCATGCATGGCAATGCACCATCTCATGCTGCAAAGAATACCTCTGAGTCATTGACTGCTATGGGCATAAAAGGAGATAAACTCATGGTGTGGCCACCATCTTCCCCTGACCTCAACCCTATGGAGAACCATTGGAGTATCATCAAGCAAAAGATCTATGAGGGTGGGAGGCAGTTCACATCAAGACAGCAGCTCTGGGAGGCTATTCTGACTTCATGCAAAGAAATACAAGCGGAAACTCTCCAAAAACTCACAATTTCAATGGATGCAAGAATTGTGAAGGTGATATCAAAGAAGGGTTCCTATGTTAACATGTAACTTGGCCTGTGAGGATGTTTTGAAGTTAAATAGCTTTTTTGTTCAGTGAATGTGACCTCCTAATGCTGCAAATTCCACAAATGAGCATTTTCAGTTCTTTAAAACAGATCAAATGTTTAGAAATTCTAATGTGCCTAATAATTTGGAACAGTGCAATTTGAGTTTTTATTCATTTTGGAGATTATACTGTTATCATTGGGAGGTTTCTTCAATAAAATTTGATGTGTACGCTAACTGGTGATGACCTTTATTAGACTGACTGTCATTTGTACCGACCAATTAGGAAAATCAGAGAAAAATATCATTTGCTTAATAATTTCGAACACAGTGTAAAAGGAAAAGATGTAGTATTTGTCCATCTTCTGTGATAAAACAAAAATGACATGTTCTAGTTGTAGTAAATATTTATGTAAAGCACAAGTGAGTTATTTCTGTGCAGAATGTAAGAATGCCTGAATATAGCAATAAGTGAACCTGTGCAATCCTTTGCTTTAGTTTCTTTATAAAACTGAAGTTTGATTTTTAATTTTCGTTTTTTTTAACAAACCATGTTCACATGCAGTTAAATAATGCAACTTGTATTCAAATAATACGCTTAGAGTAGCTAAATGTCAAAATTAACAGACTTTAATAGGTCGAACAGTACGAGTGTGTAGGTATGTGTGCCGAATGGGGGCGGTCCCTTTTTCGCCGCGAACAGACTGGAGACAGAAACCGTTGTGTGTTCAACAGGTCCTCTTTATTGGCCGTCCTCCCGACGACCACAGCTGCTACTTTCACACTTGCGTTTTTTTGCTGCGCGTTTTTTGCACACACAAACGCATGAAAAAAACGCATCATTCATTTGTGTGCGTTTTTTTGCGGGTTTTGGTGCGTTTTTTTAAAAACGCATGCTTTTTTTGCGCATACGTGCGCATTACAATGCGCACGTATGCGCACCCATAGACTATAATGGGTGTTTAGCTGTAAAAAAAAACTGCATTATGTGCACATGTGTTTTTTGGGGCAAGTTGGAAGCATAAAAAATGCAACAGGATGCATTTTGTGCGCCCGAGCGCACACTACAAAAAAACGCATGCGCATACAAACGCGTACAAATGCATATGCGCACCCATGTTAAACTATAGGGAAAAAATGCATGCTTTTTTTGCGCTAAAAAACAGCGCAAAACAGTGTGAAACTAGCCTTAGAAGTGTCTTGTCGGAATGGATCATTGGCTGACATGCGTTGCTGTTCTATTTATTGTCTAAGTGCATACCTCTGATACCCTGTCGAAATGTTTTAGATAAACACCAAAATCTTACTCAGAAATATCACCTTGCCGTATGTCAAATTTGAAAAAAACCTTATCCAAGCTGCTTTGTCATATAGGGAAAATAAACATTTCCCTGCCCTACATCTAATATGCATTTTCAGCTGCTTTAGGAGGGATTAGGATTTTTTATTATACCGATAAGAACACTTTAAGCTTGCTGTACACTTTCTAACATCTGTATCTACTTATGACAGTGATGGAAGAGATGTAAAATCAGCATTATCGCTACAGCTTGCAAAATGATGGATTTACAGTTAATACCAGAGCTACCCCTCAGTTTGAACAAAGCATACATTTTACAGTTTTTCTGTGGATTGACACCTTTATATACAGTTTTTTTTATAAATATAAATCACAAGATGAAGACTGCCTGGGCAAAAACATTTTGTATCTCTTGTAACATCTTGTGATTATTAACTTGTTTGATACCTGCTATGAAATCTACTGGGGTCTGACTGAATCATTTCTAACACACAAAGAAAACTAACAGCTAAGCATTTATCACAAATGTAAAAATAAAAATATGCTCAGGATTAGGGATGAGCGACCGGTGCATGTCCAGGTTTGGCGAGTTCTGCCAGACTTTTAGTCCGATTCGGGACCCAAACTTGACCACGAACCTCGAACCCCATGTAAGTCAATGGGGACCTGAAGTTCAATGCTGTAAAATGGTCAGAGTAAGAGCTAGGAGGGTGCAAAAGGAATCAAAATGTGGGTAAGGGCAGGACAATTGCTCTGCAAACATGGTACAATCATGGTAAAATTGGAAGTAAATTAATAACATAAAAGTTTTAACAGTGAAACCACAGAGACTGAGGCTTTCTGCCACCAGTCAAGTAAAAAAATTCACCCACAGACCATGGGGAAGAGTATCTCCACAGAAACAGCTTAGAGTGCCGTTACACGTAGCGACGCACCAACGATTCCGACAACGATACGA
Organism: Dendrobates tinctorius; assembly: GCF_039654945.1. Taxonomy (NCBI): domain Eukaryota; kingdom Metazoa; phylum Chordata; class Amphibia; order Anura; family Dendrobatidae; genus Dendrobates; species Dendrobates tinctorius. Next base: position 50,382,827 of record NW_027361684.1, read on the forward strand.
TCTGGCTAAGATCGTTTGTGCATCGCTAGTAAGCAGTCATACAGGCCGATCTTCATAACGACGCATCAGCGATCAGCGATGTCACTAACGACCACGGCGATCGTTGGTACTGTGTCACACACTGTCTATAATAGCGTTTCAGACTTTTAATAGGCGTCCTTCAGCGCTATCTATATGAGTTCGGAGTCGCCAACGAGGTCGCTCGTTGTTGATAAGGGGCGTCAAACACAGCGATGCATGCTGGTCAGCGTGACGCCAGCAATCAAAAAATGATCCTGAACGTTCGCGCACGATCAGCGACATCGCAGCAGGGAGCCGGTTGTTTCCGCGTATCACACTTAGCGAGATCGCTAGCGATGTCGCTGTTGCGTCACAAAATCGTTGTCGCTTCAGCGATATCGCTAGCGATCTCGCCGCGTGTAACGGGGGCTTTCGAAATTTCACCCACATAGCATGGTGTAGAGTACAGCCACAGAAGTTGAAAAAAGTCCCCCCCACAGACCACACGGCACAATACCCCCACAGAAGATAATTAAACATTTCACCCACAGAGCATGGGGAACAGTACCACTACAGAAGCTTATTAAAAATTTCACCCACAGAGCATGAGGCAGAGTATCACAGCAGAAGCAGCTTACATATTTCAACCACAGAGAATGGGGAAGAGTACCCCCACAGAAGCAGCTTGCAAATTTCACCCATAGAGCATGTAGAAGAGTAACCCCCCCAGAAGCGGATTAAAAATTTCACCCAAAGGCTATGGGTCACTGTACCCCTACAGAAGCTTATTAAAAATTTCACCCACATAGCATGGGGAACAGTATCCCCACAGAAGCTTATTAATAATTTCACCCACAGAGCATGAGGCAGAGTATCCCCCGCAGAAGCAGCTTACAAATTTCAACCACAGAGCATTGGGAAGAGTACCCCCCACAGAAGCAGCTTACAAATTTCAAACACAGGATGCCCTGTGATAAAGGAATTTTGGGATGGGAGCAATCTCATTCTCCAAAAGCTTAAGTTAATTAAACTCGACCTACAAGTTTCTGAAGCTCTACTTTCATGCCCATCAAAAAGCTTCAAACCAAAAAAATGGGCTCCTCCCATTACTGGTCGGTGCAGCAAAACACTTAGGATGTGTGCACATGCTGCGGATTGTCCTGCGGATTTTTCCGCCCGCATTTGCCAAAAACCGCAGGTCAAAAGACCTGTGGTTCATCTGCAGTTTTTTTGTGGTTTAGCCTGCGGGTTTCCCCCGCGGTTTGACAACTGCCATGGAGCAGGTGCCAAACCACAGCGGAATCCGTACAAAGATTTGACATGCTGCGGATTTGAAAAATCCGCACTGTCTGCACAGCGGTTTCTATTTCCATAGGTTATAATGGTACTGTACACCGCAGCAGAAACTGCTACTGATCCGCAGGACCAAAACCGCTGCGGATCCACAGCAGAATTCGCAGCATGTGCACACACCCTTAATAACCTTGCATTGGAGAGATGAGTCCCCCCCATCCGTTCCCGAATGGAAATTCAAAGTGAACCAGATTTCCCACCTTGAAGAACTTTCAAGTTGGGAGATTCACAATCATGACTCATATGTGCGCACTTGGGTTCCATGGAAAGAGTTGCAAAAAAGCAAAGATTAGAATGATTGTTATGGGTACCCTTTGCCCTGCTATATAGTTCCTGAACACTTGGTTAGTGCTGCCTACATTGGTTTTTGTTACCCCTGAATGTTATGCTCCCTTATTTTTTCTTCCCTGTCCCTCCCTTCCCCCTCCCCCCTCACATCCCATGGGTCCCTTCTCACCCTTGACCTCCTCACCTTTCATGCCCCCCTTCTCCTCTCCTATCCTCCCCTTATCTTACCTTCCATGTCATCTAAATCGCTCGATGTTTCAAGATATGATTGTAACTTTGACATGGCTATACTTTTCCTGTATTCTCTTTTAAAAATAAAGAATTTGCAAAAAAAAATGCACCCACAGATCATGGGGAGCAGTACTTCCACGAAAGCTAAATAAAAGATTAATTCACAAAGCATGGGGAACAGTACCACCACAGAAGCTGCTTACAAATTTCACCCACAGAAGCAGCTTACAAATTTCACCCAAATAGCATGGAGAAGAGTACCCTAACAGAAGCTGATTAAAAATTTCACCCACAGAGGATAGAGCACAGGACCCCTACAGAAGCTGATTAAAAATTGCATACACAGAGCATGGGGCACAGTACCCCCACAGAAGCTGATTAAACCTCTTCCACCAGAGGTTCTGTATGAATAATATATTTCAGAAATGTACATGAAACCCAGATGCAAACGCTCAGTGCAGAGCACAGGATAAATGTGCACTGAGCCTTACTGCCATCTTTAGGAGGCAAATAAAAAAATCAACAGCAGGTAAAGAATTGGTTTTATTTATTTTTTACGATGTTACTTGTGCCGTATAAAGGATTAGGTGACTTTATTCTTCTGGTTGGTGTGATCACAAAGATACCAGATTTATATCAGGTTTTTATGTTTGGCTACTGTCACACACTAAAAGATGTTTTTATTGCAAAAAGTAGTTTTTGCATTACCATATTTTGAAAGCTATAATTTTCCATATTTTGGCCCATATTGTCATGTGAGGGCTTGTTTTTTTTGCTGGACGAGTTGACGTTTTTATTTTTACCATTTTCGTGCACTTGACATTTTTTGATCACTTTCTATTCCAATTTTGGGGAGGCAGAATGAACAAAAACCAGCAATTCAGGATTTTTTTTTTGGGGGGGTTATATGCCATTCTGTGTGTGGTAAAATTGATAAGGCAGTTTTATTCTTCAGGTCTGTATGATTACAGCAATAGTTTATTTTTTAAATTTTTTTTATATTTTGGCGCTTTTACACAATAAAAACTATTTTATAGAAAAAATAATTATTTTTGCATTGCTTTAATCTGAGAGCTATAACATTTTATTTTCCCACTGATAGAGCTGTATGGCAGCTTGTTTTTTGCGTGACAAGATTACGGATTCAGTGATACCATTTTTATTTATATCCGTCTTTTTGTTCGAGTTTTATTCTACTTTTTGTTTGGCGATATGATGATAAAGCATTGTTTTATTTTGTTATGGTGTTTACTAAAGGGAATAACTAGTGGTACAGTTTTATAGGTTGGGTCGTTGCGGATGCAGCAATACCAAATATGTGTACTTTTATTGTGTATATATATATTTTTTTCATACAAATATTTATTTGTGGATACAATATCTTTATTTTTTATTTTTACAATTATTTTAAATTTTGTTTTACGTTTTTTAAACTCTTTTACTTTGTCTCACTATGGGACAATCATTTTTTGCAGGCTGATTGCTTCTACAGTGTGCAGCAGCATACACATGCTGTAGAAACTGTCATCTTTGCACTGACAGAAAAACTTACTGATCATGTACTGTGCATCATCAGCAAGTTTTCTAGCTTTGGTGACCCAGATGTTGTCATGACGTAAGGGTTGCAGAGCACACACAGTGGATTTTGGCACAGTACTCCCACAGATATGGATTGCAAAGTACACACAGCGACTATTGGCACTGTACTCCCATAGATATGGGTTGCAGAGTACACACAGCGGCTATTTGGCATGGTTCTCCCACCAAGTCAACGGCAAAGTACACACAGCAGATTTGTGGCAGAGTGTGCTATCTAGCACTGTCCCTCACTCCAGCTGCATCCTGCCTCTTTGATAAGCAAAGAAGAATAGTCGTTGCACCCGTTATACAGTCTAGGTTACGTCATGCACCAACCTATCACAGCCATGCCAATGTTTGACACAGTGCTTACAGCCTAAAAGCTTGTTGCTTGGTTGTGCTTCAGCCTTTCAATAAACTTAGTGTGATGTGAGGATTCACAAGTCTGCAGTCACTTAGAGTGACTGAAGACTTTTGTGAAAAATCTATATAACCCATTTAATAGATTATTATATTATTATTATTTATTTTTAGAGAACTATTGATTCCATGGTGCTGTACATAAGAAGGGGTTACAAAATACAAATATATTTTACAGTGAACAAACTAACAGTGACAAACTGGTACAACAGGGGGAGGTCCCTGCCCTTGCAGGCTTAGGAGGTTATGGCAGCTTAGGTGCTGGTGAGGTGAGATTATTGCAGTGCTTTTTAAGGTTCTGACTGAAAGTTCTGAATGTGGTGGATAAATGGACATGTTACGGCATAGAATTCCAGAGGCCATTAGGTGAGGAGCGCATAAGTGTGGAGGAGGGAAGGAGATTCTGGGAGTACCAGAGATTACATGTTGGAAGAGATCAGGAAAGTAGTTTGGAGATTTATGGAGGAGACAGAATATGGATCACTATTTAGGTCAATGATAACAGTTTGAACTGGATAAATTGAGGAATTGGGAGCCAATGAAGGGATTTGCATAAGGGAGAAGCAAAGGAGTAGCTAGGAGAGAGGTGAAATAGGCAGCAGAGTAAAGGATGGACTGGAGAAGTGCTAAAGTGTTAGCAGGAAGGCCAAAGAGAAGCACATTGCAGTAGTCAAGGTGGGAAATAATGAGGGCATGCACTAACATTTTAGCAGATTGAGGGTTGAGGAAAGCCAGCATTATAGAAATATTTTTGAGTTGGAGACAGCAGGAGGTGGTAAGAGTTTGGATCTGTGGTTTGAAGTACAGGTGAGAGTCAAGGGTTTCTCAGAGGCAGTGGACTTTTACAGGGGAAAGTGTGATATAATTTATTGTGATAGATAGATCAGGTAGGAAAGTTAGGTGAGATGGAGGAAAGATGAAGAGTTTAATTTTCATTGAGCTTTAAGAAGTGGGATGAGAAGAAGGAGAACATGGCTGATAGACACTCTGGGATTTTGAACACCAGCGTTGTGATGTCTAGGCAATTGAAGTCGATCTGAGTGTCATCAGCATATAAGTGGTACTGGAAGCCATAGGACTTTATGAGTTGTCCCAGGCCAGAGGTTTAAATAGTGAATAGTAGGCGTCCCAGGACAGAGCCTTGAGGGACAGCCACAAAGAGGGGGCAGGATAAACACTTAGTATGGGAGTGAGAGACACTATATTTGTAGTGATAAAGGTATGAAAAGATTCAGGAGAAGGCAATGTCTTTGACACCAAGGAAAGTAATAATTTATAGTAGGATTGAGTGGTTGACTGTGTTGAAAGTGGACGACAGGTCTAGAATAATGAGTATGAAGAATTGTCTGTTAGCTTTGTCAGTAAGTTGATATTAATTTTGGTTAGGGCAGTTTCTATGAAGCAGCGAGGATGAAAGTTAGATTGTAGGTTGTCAAAGAGTGAGTTAGATGAGAGGTGGGAGGAAAATACAGTAGGGACGAGCGGTTCAAGGAGTTGGAGGCGAGATGGGACGATAGGTCGAAGTAGAGGTCAGGTCGAGGGATAGTTCCGTCAGGATGGGCATGATCCAGGCTTGTTTGAAAACAGATGGGGAGGTGCAAGAAGTTAACAATAGGTTGAAGAGATGGGTTAGGACAGGGATAAGTATGGTGAGTAGATTGGGGAGGAGGTGAGATGGGATCAAGTGTACAAGTGGTGAGGTGCAATTTGGAGTAAAGATGAGTAAGTTCTACTTCATTGTTGTGGGGAGGAAGGTTATGGGGGAAGGCCAGTGGTCTGTCAAGTAAAAGGGTTGTTGTGGCTATGTAGTAAAGACTTACCTAGTTTGGTCAATCTTATTAGTTTATATGTGTGGCAAAGTCTTCTGTAAATCTGAGAGAGGTCAGAGGCAGTGGTGGTGGGTGAAGGATGGAGTTAAAATGTTGAATAAGTATTTGGGGTTGTTCGAAAAAAAAGATTCGAGGGTTGTAAAATAGTTCTGTTTAGCAGGGGCTTGTTCGAAAAAAAAGATTTGAGGGTTGTAAAATAGTTCTGTTTAGCAGAGGTGAGAGCCAACTAGAATGTGAAGGTTGCTTGCTTGAATGTGGTGAAGTCGTCTTGTGAGTGGGTTTTCTTTCAGTGTTGCTCCACAACCCTGGACACTTGCCGAAGCTTTTTAGTGAGCTTGTTATGTCAGGGTTGTCTGTTGACTTGTTGCACTCTACCATGCAAGAGATGGGTGACAAAATCAATAGAGTATGGCATTGTAGAAAATGGTTGCACTGACTGTGCTGTGAAGTAAAGATATGGTGTAATGGGGTAGAATAGAGTCAGAGAGCATTTAAATGTCTAGGTTTATAAGGTTACTGCAGGGGTGTGCTAGTTGCTGAACATGGACATAGATGAGGAGGACAGAAATGAGAAAGTGATTAGATGTTGATCAGATAGGGGGAGAGGTGAGGTTGTGAGGATAGATGGGGAGCATAGTCAGGTGAACATAAGGTATAATTTATGTCCGTCAATGTAGGTGGCTGTGGAGGACCACTGAGTAAGACCAAAGGATGAAGCAAGCAGCAGGAGTTTGGAGGCTAGTGAATGGTGGGTGTCAGTGGGCATGTTAAAGTCACCCATGAAGATTATAGGAATGTCAGCAGAGAGAAGCTAAGTAGAGAAGTGGTAGAAGCCAGATGGAGAAATGGTCACTGAAGGAAGTGGAAGGGCCTGGGGAGCAGTATATGATGGCCGGTTGGAGGGAAAGTAGACAGACTGCACTTCAAAAGATGGAAGAGGTGGTATTGGGTTAAAAGTACAGTTGTTAGAAAGAAGACTCACTACTCCACCATGTCTGTTGCCAGGGCAAGGAATTTGGGTGAAATGATGGCCACCGTAACACAACACAGCAGGTGAGGCCATGTCATAGGGCATCAGCTATGTTTCGTTGAGGCCCCAGAAGGATAGATTGTGAGAGGTAAAGAGGTTGTGAATGACGTGGAGCTTATTGCAAATGAAATGGGAGTTTCAAAGTCCTCTAGTGAATGTCTTGGCAGAGTAGGAGTCAGGTGAACGTGTATTATGTTGAAGAGATTATGGTAGTTTCTAATAGACAGGAAGTGTTAGGAGGCAGAATTAATGGGAGGGATATCGGCTGTAAAGGTTCTGGATTGGGAGATATATCACCAGCAGTGAGAGAAGAGAGAGGGAGAAGATGTGGGAGGAGAGTGGCCATCTTGTTTTGTGCTTTAGTAGGAGGGCTATGAAGTTGAGGAGCTGATCTGCAGATGGGGTCGGGTATTGGTAGTAGGGAAGGTGAGATAAATATTTGTCTGGAGAGTGATGAGTTTTTGAATAGTGAAGGACAGTAATGATTAGTGGAGCAAAAACTGTGAGCAAAAACTGTAAGGGGATAAGTGAGCACAGTGAAAGTATTTGTGGAGAAAATAAAATGATGGGGACAGTTAATAAACAGTTGTAGCTCTTACCCCCTGGTCACTTATGATACATTTGTGGTGCACTTAAAAAAACTGCACTTTAGGAAGCTGCATGCATAGACCAGGGACTAAATAAAATATGGCATATCATTAGATTACGTTTAGTGTACAATGTTTTTAGTGCAGAATCCATTTTAAATTTTGGTACAACACTGTCAATTATGAAATCATTTAATGTGTAAACTCTTACAGTATGGCAGAGGGCCACATATGAACATCTTAGTTTGGCACACAACCTATAACAAGTCTGGCATATTACATTTACGATAAAGGCAATATGCCATGAAAGCAGATGGTTATGAAAGTAAACAGACTGCACCTAAGAGTCTATGTAAAATAACACACCTTTCTAGAAACAGTTTCTAAGTTTTATGTAACAAAATGTTGGCATTATTTAGTTAAATTGAAAACTTGGAATTATCTTCAAGTGTAGCTCATGCTCATGTATACCCATAATTTATATTTTTATGTTAATGGATACAGAAGTTCCTTTTTGCTAAATGTGTACCAATAATGATGATTTAGGCTTCCATTTTGTGGCAAATAATTTCATAATATATCTTTTTAGTGACTGAGGACCCATTTTTAGGGAACAAATGTAAGTGAGTTAATTTTACATGGGTGGCCTGTGGCTCTATAGTGAAGTAAGTTACACATGAAACAACAAATTTTAACTAAAAGTATATTTAGTTAGCAGGCATTACAAAGTGTTGAGACACAGATCTTGCTGGTTAACAACTGAAAAATGAACAGTCTCTAAATAACTCATCTTAGCTGTTAATTTAGCTTACTATAACTTGCCGTACTGCTTACAGGCCAAGTAGGTTGGCTTGGTTCTTTTAATTCATACCGAAAGAAAAAAGAAGTTCAAGTCACAAAATTTAATTAAAAATGTATAAATGTATTATATATATATTCATTAAATCCATCATGCAATAAGACATCAATCCAAAAAATAGCAAGGCGTGTTCAGCTACAAGAAAAAAACCAAAAAAGACTAAGTTAAACAAAAACAACCAGCACACAGGCAATAGATGCTTACCTGCTCAGACCACAGAACAAAAGCACTATCAAGGTGCAGTGGACCTGATTAAATGGCACAGGTAAAAAAAATACCTGATAAGACAGCCAGCCTACAATCAGGGAATAGCCGCTTGGTATAATAATGCACAAAAAATATAATCTGTAAATGGCAATGTTCACACAGAAAATGCAGAGCATCTCGCTGAACCTATTAATGATGCCCATACTCTTAGATCAGGCGGGCCAGCCAGTGCTAACAGAAATGCATACTGTGTGAACAGAGGCCACATTATACAGAGCCATATGGGCCCAACTGCACCCTGAAAAGATATAAAGTGCAAAAAACACATAGCAATATACAGTATGTGAGGTATTAGTTTATATTATGACCACAATACATAAATACATAAGCTCGTAACCTACGTCAAAGGTCCTCACTTTTGTGAGTCCCTACGCTATAAAGAAAAAAACAAAAAAGACCAAGTTAGACAAAATCAGCACACAGGTAAAAGATGCTTACCTGCCCAGGCCACCGAACAAACGCACTATCAAGGTGCAGCGGACCCGATTAAATGGCACAGTTGCAAAAATACCTGATGAGACAGCCAGCCTACAATCAGGGAATGGCCGCCATATACAGATAATATTTTCTGTGCATTATTATATCCAGCGGCCATTCCCTGATTGTAGGCTGGCTGTCTCACCAGATATTTTTGCACCTGTGCCATTGAATCGTGTCCACTGCACCTTGATAATGCATTTGTTCTGTGGCCTGGGCAGGTAAGCATCTTCTGCATCTTATTTGTGTTCAGCTACAAGGTCATGTAGAAAACAGAGTGTTGAACACGCCTTGCTATTTTTTGGATTGATGACTTATTGCATGATGGATTTAATGAATATATAATAAATTTATACCTTTTTAATTAAATTTTGGGACTTGAACTCCTTTTTCTTTCCGTATGAATTAATCCTGGTTGGAGTGTGCTTCTACTTTCTCTTACTCACTGCTTCCCCACTGGGTGTGGAGTATGTGGGGGAATAGTATACTAATGTTTCCAGGTCTGGTTGTATTTGGCTTGGTTCTTTTGCAGGTAGTCAAATACATGGCTCCTCTCCTTCAATACACACTTGATATATTATCCCAGCTGGCTGTGGTCTGCAATCACTTGCGATATCCAGAGCCAGTTTAATCCATGAGTGCTACCACCAATAGGTCCAACTTTACAACAGTGCAGAGCAGATTCAAGTACTCAATTGGACCTAAGGCTCACCCTGTATTTGAAAGGTGCAGTTTAAATCGTAGATCTTCCTCACCATTCCAACTAAGGCAAATTTGTGAACCTTTTAACAACAGTAAATCAAATGGGTTCAAAAGCCGCTCCAAATGGGGATAGTTATCAAAAAAGAGGAAAAAGGAGTTTTAATGGCTAGAAATAATTAACTTTTTATAAAAGATACACATATACAGTAAAATGACATGCAATGGTTAGAAATACCGTATATAAGATGACAAGAAACCAGCACACTGGCAATCAAGCAATGAATATATTGTGAGGCAGTGACCCCTGCTACAGCTAGGGGGTGCAGTATGTGCTCCTTAGGATACGCATGGAGGCGTAACTGTGATGGTGTGACAGTGACCGGCATTATCGTAAATGGCCGGTATGTGTCGCAGAGGAAGTCTGCGCTGTAAGCCCAAAATGTTGTTGCTCTGGGACTTGTAGTTCCACAAGTGTTTGTGTAGTTTATAAGGGAGGCTTACAGGGCTAGTAGGAGAGCTGGGTGGGACTGACTAACCACACACCGCCCACTTATGGGGGTGATTACAGCCACATAATGTGACCAGGGTTTGGGTCACATGTGAAGAGTGTATGGACCTGAATGGTTCATTGTTCTAAGGTCCTGAAAGGTCTATGTGTTGGAAGGTCCCAGGAGGGGATGGACTTCCTGAAGAGCACAGGGGGAGACCATGGAGTGGCAGAGTCCGTGACGGCACTGCGTTGGGGAAGCTACCATCCATCTGAGGGTTTGGAACTGTCAGGTGGCCTGGTCAGCAAGGCATTGTCCGGGACGGTGTTCCCAGTTCGGCAGCTTCCCTGGGAATCAGGACAGACAAGGAGTCAGTGTGTGGAGCATGAGCTTCAGTAAAGTAACTCCAGACAAGGGAGTTATGGAATGGCAGAGAAGTATCTGCCATTGGAACAAACTGTTGGTGTTTGTTGTGTTCTGTGGACATTGATGAACTGCTCGGCATACGGTCACCCACGGTAACTGGATGAATTGAGAAGTCTGGAGTGTTTAGTGACTGTGAGTTGAAGCTATATATGAAGTGATGTAGTGAAGTGTTCGTGGTGCAGTTTAAAATAGTCTAAATAAACCGAAATAGACTGTTTAAGCAAGAAACCATTCCTGTGTGACTGAATCCCATTACCAAGCAAGTGTCCCCCAAGACAAGCAGCAATCGCCATCTTACAATAGATATACGGTGAGATGGGTATATTGACAAATGTCAAATATATATTGATAGACACAATGGTCAGAAAAAAGCCATATTCTCAGGGTAAAAATAGCAGCATGTAGATCACGAAGGTCTGTAACGAGAATGTACTTCCAAGTATTAGACACACTGGCCAATATACAGCTTTGCAAAAATTAAGAGACCACTACATCAAAACCCTGTCGTGGCCAGCCCACTCTGCAGACCTGAATCCCATTGAAAACCTCTGGAATGTAATCAAGAGGATGATGGATAGTCACAAGCCATCAAACAAAGAACTGCTTAAATTTTTGCACCAGAAGCAGTGTGAAAGACTGGTGGCAAGCATGCCAAGACACATGAAAGCTGTTTTTAAAAATCATGGTTATTTCACAAAATATTGATTTCTGAACGCTTCCTGAGTTAAAATTTTAGTATTATTGTTTCTAAATGTTTATGAACTTGTTTTCTTAGCATTATTTGAGGTCTGAAAGCACTATTTTTTTTTTTAAATTTTGACCATTTTTCTTTGTCAGAAAAAAATTCAAAATTTATTACTTGGAAATTTGGAGACATGTTGTCAGAAGTTTATAGACTAAAAAAACAATTTACATTTTACCTAAAAATATACCTATAAAGAGAAAAATCAGCATTCGAAAATGGTTTCTTAATTTTTGCCAGAGCTGTATCACACTTATATTAACAAAGGTGACACCACATAAGGAATGCACAAATCATAAATGATAGACACCATGGTCACAAAGACTACATTCACAATGACATATTTTTGAAAATTTTAAGTCATAGCTTTTGCTTTACACTGCTGAGGAAAAATGTTATCCCCGTCTCACCTTTTTTAGGAAGGTCTCACCCTTTTATATCCATGGCCTGCCCTTTTGCCAGATCCCTCTGAATGGATGATTTGATGTAGGGGCACGAAAAAATAACCCTGTTTAATAGTTAGTTTTTGTGAGGTTTCAGGAATTGTTTTGGCAAAATTTAGGAGGCTATCCAGGCTGTTCTGGGAAAACTGGCAAGTAAAATCTAAGGGGAAGCTCAATTTTGTGGAGCAGCCCTGTGTTTACCACACTCATTGACTATCTCTATCTCTCTGGTCATCTTACTGTGGTCATGACGTGCACAAAGCACCTATTTATGCATCTATCCTGATCCCACTCAGTAGCATAATTACTTAGCTCCACACTTTTCCCTAACACCACAGCTATTTGCTAGTCCACTGCTGATTTCCTAAGGCTCCTGTTTTGTGTTCGGGGACCTCAGAACATAACAAATGTCTTTTTTATGGTATTCATGGCTCATTCAGTTTTTATTGAATACAGTCAATGTGAATCAAATTCACAGCCCAAATTTAGGAGAATCTGCCAAACTCGAATTTTGACAGTTTTAATCATATTATAAGATTTTCATATTACAACTTCATGTAAGTTAAAGGTCTTTAGAACCATTATAAAATAATGCACATTCTCCCCTTGGCAATGGCAACATTTAGCAGTTACATGTAAATAACTGACATTTCTGAAGACTTGTCACAGATTTTCATCATTTTTTTAATATAGCAATGCAAAGGGAATATCCTGGAACTGCTTCTTCAGCAAAAGTTGTAACTGCTCATAACGGAAAACCTGCAAGAAAATATATTTAGGAAATTAACAAAAATAAAGAAATATATTAAAAAAATTTTTTTTTTTTTCTTGTTACACCATAGAAAATTTTTGAGCTTGAAATCTTGGGTGTACATTTGACACATCTCTAAAAATATCTTTACTAATTTTTTATAATGATATTTATTATTATTCACTTATACAGTATCGTTATCTACATTATTATCATTTGTTTCAGGTTCTCATGTTACACAAATACTATATATTGATGTAAATTTACTACAACCTAAAAACTTGTGGTTTTGTAAAAAATCTAATCATGCATCTTCTTGCTTAACCTAATATAAGCCCAGATCTTATTTTTCAAAGAGCCATACGGTTACGCTATTCTATTATAGGGTTCAACTTCAACCATGAAAGTCATTGCATTCTTCCTTTTGGGTAGTTTCCAATGACAAAAGCTAAGGTTGTCTTGGGAAAACTAGAAGCCTTAAAAGTTAGTGCTATTACACTCTTTGACGCACAATGTCCCACAGAAATTTTTAAATTATTTACATAGCTGTTAATATGACTAAAAGAACATGGGATAATTTTTTTACGGAAATATTTACTAAATGTTTTAAAACAAGAAGTCAATTAAAGAAATGAAAAAAAATAAACACCAAAAGGAAAAACTAGATTTAATACTTAAATACAGTTTTTTTTGTTTTTTTTTGCAAATAATAACCATTTTTAGCAAACCAAGGTTATATAAAGGGTAACTCAAGGGTTTTCAGACATAGGAATTGTTTTAGCACCCTGGTTCCCTGTGGTTAAATGTGTGTGCAATCACTGAAATGCTTTTCACCTTTCCACTTCTGCCTTAAAGGATATTATTTATGCTCCATAGAAAGTGTCCTTGAGGGTTTTTTCTTTTAATATGTTTTATGGACTACATTTTAGTGACTTTTTAAAATAGATGTTTTTGATTGATGGAAATTGGGAAGCTTTGTAATAACAGTTTTAAGCAATAGTTTTAATATGCCTATTTGTTAAAAATTCCAAACAGTAATATCAATAATAAAAATGATCCTTGCAATATGACATATTGACATTCTAATCATGTTTCGAGATACATTTAAAGGTGGCTGTCCAATGACAATCAGTTATCTCCAGGTTTATTGGTAACATATAGATTGATGAGGGTTCAACGGCTGGGACCCGCAGAGATCAGCAGAAGGCATTTATAAGTCCTTAAAAGTGCAGCAGTGGACATGCCTGACCACTGCTACATTCAATTACTATAAAGTAGGGTGCCACCTTTTCCTTATTTGTTTCAGAGGAACTGCAGAAAAGGACACTTAAATACATACTATGTATGGTATTGTGATTTTTTTTCCCCTTACAGTTACACACCTGTCCTGAGTATCCCGGCTCTGCTTCCTTCACCTTCACAGTTACCCCCAGCCGTGGAACAAACCTCCGACGTACGTTTCGCACTCAGGAGGCGCTTTCTCAAGGAGAAACTGTGGGGTAACTGTGCACCACCTGTTAAGCTTTTTCCATATGACTGTCGCTGATATATGATGTAACTTATGATGAATGTTATGGATTCTGCTTGCCGTCATTAGCCCTATTGCCTGATTACACATCGGCTGGTTGCCCTGAGGATATTTTGTCCAGCCTATATGGCAATTATTTGGCATTTGTAACAGCCCTTGTGTCGGCATATTTTACAAACTATCCTGGCTAATGTTATATACAGGTGCAGTCTTTTTTTTTTTTCACCCCCACCTGCCTTCTTAATATTGGTGTCTATTTTTCATCTGCAACTTTGCTGGTTATTTATATATATTGTCTGTGCTCGCATTTAATAAAGGATTTTGATATTTTTATACTACTTGGATTTGTTTGCTCCCTTTTTTCTCCTAAGTTTGTATAGGTGTAAACTGTAGGTTAACAGCGTTACATAGCTATCAGGAAAAAATGAACTTTTCTCATCCCAAGAGCCGCTGGCTTTCAGTCATACAGTAGAGGTGCATCTGGAGTCACCCAAACAGTGTAGTGGAGCTGTGCTCATCTGATTGTGAAGTCCCACCTCTGGTGGTCAGCACTTAGGAGCAGTTATTAACATCTCAGCCATTAAAGGATGAGATTGCAATAACCCTTTAATTTACTGACTCAGTGACTAACAATATAGAATTTGAGTTCTGGGTTCTAATAAAGATTACATCAGCATAGAGTGTGTATGTTTTTTCCATGTTTGTCTGGATTAACATGGGAAAAACATACACACTCCATGCTGATGTAATCTTTATTAGAACCCAGAACTCAAATTCTATATTGTTAGTCACTGAGTCAGTAATTTAAAGGGTTATTGCAATCTCATCCTTTAATGGCTGAGATGTTAATAATTGCTCCTAAGTGCTGACCACCAGAGGTGGGACTTCACAATCAGATGAGCACAGCTCCACTACACTGTTTGGGTGACTCCAGATGCGCCTCTACTGTATGACTGAAAGCCAGCGGCTCTTGGGATGAAAAAAAGTTCATTTTTTCCTGATAGCTATGTATCGCTGTTAACCTACAGTTTACACCTATAGCTTTTTTGGACATATCAGGTAACCTTTAATTACTAAGCTCAGTGGTGCGAAAATCAATAGTGCTATAACGTCAATGGAAATACTTCAAAATTGACCCTGTAGCAAATTGATGTAGACACAGAACATTTTTCAATGTTTAATATCCTAACCTTAGCTCAGCATTTACACTCTTTTGCAATAAAGAACTAATGCACATTACTACTTTTCCTAAATAGCACTAGTAACATTTACTAGGATTAGTTTGCACATGTTGCGACCACAGTGAAATAATTTTTTCATTGCTGGAATAAATATGACGTCATGCTGTTCCATTTTTGAGATTTACTTTATTGCAAGTGCCTACACGGTTATAGAAATGAAATGCAGTACTGATTTGTGCCTACTGCAAGAAGGCAAAATGTATCAAATTCTTTTGTGTGGGAAGCAAGAAATAAAAAAGGAGAAAAAAAAAATCTAGGACACTTCAATATATTTAGCAAGAAATCAGCACCATGGACAGATACAGACTTTCTAGAAAATCTTCATACTATTAAAATTTATCAGAGACTTCTTTATGAAATAAATATAATCCTTCTAAAACCATTATAGGTGTTGACCACCTAAGGAATAATATTTCCAAATGTGTGATGAATAGTGTTGAGCGATACCATCCGATATCGTGAAATATTGCATCGGATTGGATCGGACCGATACCCAAAAAGTATCGGATATCGCCGATTCCGATACCGGAGACCAATGCAAGTCAATGGGACAGAAATATTGGAATTAAAATAAACCCTTTCCTTGTAGGTTAATTCTACATGAAGAAAAACAAGTAATAATAATGTAGAATGTATTGGGGGAGGTGGAGGAGACATTAAAGGCATAGAGGTTTAGCCCAATCAAATGGAATAGCAGGAATTATTATTTTTTTTTAAGATGTTCGGAGTTACAAAGATATTGACTATGTTAACCTTTTTTATATTTTGTCAGATATGTATGTTTCACTACTTCCATGCTCTTCACCTTCTTTTTTCTTCTCCCACACTTTCTCCTTCATGATCCTCAGCAGCAGCAGCATCTTTTTCATCAACTTCTTCTTCACCTTATTTATCTTCTTCTTCTTCACTTTCTTCCTATTATTCTTTTTTTTTTACATTCTTCATATTCTTCTTATTCAACTATTATTCTTCTTCATATTCTACTTCTTCATCTTCTTCCTATTCTTCTTCTTCATCATATTCTTATTTGTGACAGGCATTCCTGTAGTTGTTATCTATAAAAGTTTGAAGATTACACCAGCCGTTCTGCCTGTCACAAAAGATTTACAACAGGATTTGTCCGCGTTCAGTTTGGCCTGCAGCAGCAGGCATTTTCCAGGGGCACCATGAGGAGGAACGGACTCACCTCCATACACTGCTTAGTCTTCTTCTGCTTATAATTTAGATAATATCTTTTGCTCTGATTTTTAGTCTTATGCTTAATGTTCTTCTGCTTTTTGTTCTTCTGCTTCTTGTTCTTCTGCTTCTTGGTATTCTGTCTCTTGTTGTTCTGTATCTTGGTGGTTGTCTTCATGTTCTTTGTCCTCTTGGTCATCTTCTTTAGGGTCATTTTTTGGTCTTCTTCGGGGTGGTCTTCCGGGTCATCGTCTTCAGGGTCATCGTTTTCGTGGTCGTCGTCTTCTTCGGGGTGGTCTTCAGGGTCATCGTCTTCAGGGTCGTCGTCAGGGAGATCCAGAGTGATAACCAAAAACCATTTCCAAAAGCTTGAACTTGGAACTGTAGCAGAAGATACAAGAAGGCTGAGGAACTGCCGAGAACCAGCTGATGGTACTGGAACCCAGATGGGTAGCAGAAGGAACAAGAGCCAATGGCACTACCGAGGACCAGCTGATGGTACTGGAACCAGGTTACTAAGCAGGAGGTACCTGTGCTAGAAAGCGCTACCAAGGACCAGCAGACATTGCTGGAGCTCGGATACCGAGAAGGAGGCACCTAAGCCAAAGGCACTGCCGAGAACCAGCTGACGGTGCTGGAAACTGGATGGGTAGCAGAAGCTGCAAGAGCCAATGGAACTACCGAGGACCATCTGACGGTACTGGAACCCGGATGGGTAGCAGAAGGTACCCATGAAAAACAAAGTTGCAAGGCCGCGAGCTGGCCGCAGTTACCGAAACCCACAGTCCTACAGGGGGTGCTTGTCCTATTGGCACTACGGAACCAGCCTTTGTTGCCAGATCCCGCAGCCCACATAGGAAGCCCATAAACTGCAGGCACCATAGATTCTGCTAACCCGACCGCAACACGACAGGACAACGTATTGGTGGCAAAGTGACGTTGACACTACCCAGAAACAGCCGGCGTGCTGGAACCAGGCTGGGCAGGAGGGAGTACCCGTGCCAAAGACACTACCGAGAACCAGCTGATGGTGCTGGAACCCGGAGGGGCAGCAGAAGGAACAAGAGCCAATGGCATTACCGAGGACCAGCTGACGGTGCTGGAACCTGGTTGCTAAGCAGGAGGTACCTGTGCTAGAAAGCACTGCCAAGGACCAGCAGACGTTGCTGGAACTCGGATACCGAGAAGGAGGCACCTAAGCCAAAGGCACTGCCGAGAACCAGCTGACGGTACTGGAACCCGGATGGGTAGCAGAAGGTACCCATGAAAAACAAAGTTGCAAGGCCGCGAGCCGGCCGCAGTTACCGAAACCCACAGTCCTACAGGGGGTGCTGGTCCTATTGGCACTACGGAACCAGCCTTTGTTGCCAGATCCCGCAGCCCACATAGGAAGCCCATAAACTGCAGGCACCATAGACTCGGCTAACCCAACCGCAATACGACAGGACAACGTATTGGTGGCAAAGTGACGTTGACACTACCCGGAAACAGCAGGCGTACTGGAACCAGGCTGGGCAGGAGGGAGTACCCGTGCCAAAGACACTGCCGAGAACCATCTGACGGTGCTGGAACCCAGAGGGGCAGCAGAAGGAACAAGAGCCAATGGCACTACCGAGGACCAGCTGACGGTGCTGGAACCTGGTTGCTAAGCCAGAGGTACCTGTGCTACAAAGCACTACCAAGGACCAGCAGACGTTGCTGGAACTCGGATACCGAGAAGGAAGCACCTAAGCCAAAGGCACTACCGAGAACCAGCTGACGGTACTGGAACCCAGATGGGTAGCAGAAGGTACCCATGAAAAACAAAGTTGCAAGGCCGCGAGCCGGCCGCAGTTACCGAAACCCACAGTCCTACAGGGGGTGCTGGTCCTATTGGCACTACGGAACCAGCCTTTGTTGCCAGATCCCGCAGCCCACATAGGAAGCCCATAAACTGCAGGCACCATAGACTCGGCTAACCCAACCGCAATACGACAGGACAACGTATTGGTGGCAAAGTGACGTTGACACTACCCGGAAACAGCAGGCGTACTGGAACCAGGCTGGGCAGGAGGGAGTACCCGTGCCAAAGACACTGCCGAGAACCAGCTGACGGTGCTGGAACCCAGAGGGGCAGCAGAAGGAACAAGAGCCAATGGCACTACCGAGGACCAGCTGACGGTGCTGGAACCTGGTTGCTAAGCCAGAGGTACCTGTGCTACAAAGCACTACCAAGGACCAGCAGACGTTGCTGGAACTCGGATACCGAGAAGGAAGCACCTAAGCCAAAGGCACTACCGAGAACCAGCTGACGGTACTGGAACCCGGATGGGTAGCAGAAGGTACCCATGAAAAACAAAGTTGCAAGGCCGCGAGCCGGCCGCAGTTACCGAAACCCACAGTCCTACAGGGGGTGCTTGTCCTATTGGCACTACGGAACCAGCCTTTGTTGCCAGATCCCGCAGCCCACATAGGAAGCCCATAAACTGCAGGCACCATAGACTCGGCTAACCCGACCGCAACACGACAGGACAACGTATTGGTGGCAAAGTGACATTGACACTACCCGGAAACAGCAGGCGTGCTGGAACCAGGCTGGGCAGGAGGGAGTACCTGTGCCAAAGACAATGCCGGGAAACAGCTGGTGGTGCTGGAACCCAGGGAAAATACTACAAACAGAGTGGAGACAGAGGCCTAATTGGAGCAAGTTTAAAATCTGTAGTTGTGTGAGTGTGGACAGAGCAGGAGAAATTGCTGGACATACAGCTGGGGATCAGATGACATTTCTGAACCCCAATAACACTGGAGCATATGTTGACTGTGCAGATGGCACTTCTGAGCAGCAACTGGCGATGTTGGAGCCCAGGGTCAATCAGGGTGTAGGCTGAGGCCTAATTTCATCAAGTTTAATATCTGTTGTAGACTACTACTGATTTTAAATGTGCTCCAATTAGGCCTCTGGCTCCACTCTGTATCTAGTATTGACCCTGGCCTCCAACACCGCCAGTTGCTGCTCAGAAGTGCCGTCTGCACAATCAACACTTGTTCCTGCATTACTGGGGTTCAGTAACATCAGCTGATCCCCTGATGTGTGTCCGGCAATGTCTCCTGCTCTGTCCACATTCACACTACTAGTTACTGAACCCCACTAACACTGGAGCATGTGTTTTTCTCTGTGCAGACGGCACTTCTGAACAACAACTGGCGGTGTTGGAGCCCAGGTTCAATCAGGGTTTAGGCTGAGGCCTAATTGGAGTAAGTTTTATATCTGATGTAGTTTGAATGAGGAGGCAGCAGGAGACTTTGCCGGACACACAGCAGGGGAGCAGCTGGTGTTACTGAACCCCACTAACACTGGAGCATGTGTTTTTCTCTGTGCAGACGGCACTTCTGAGCAACAACTGGCAGTGTTGGAGTCCAGGATCAATCATGGAGTAGGCTGAGGCCTACTTGGAGCAAGTTTAATATCTGATGTAGTTTGAATGTGGAGGGAGCAGGAGACATTGCCGGACACACAACAGGGGAGCAGCTGGCGTTACTGAACCCCACTAACACAGGAGCTAGTGTTTTTTTCTGTGCAGACCGCACTTCCGAGCAACAACTGGTGGTGTTGGAGCCCAGGATCAATCATGGAGTAGGCTGAGGCCTACTTGGAGCAAGTTTTATATCTGATGTTGTGTGAATGTGGAGGGAGCAGGAGATATTGCCGGACACACAGCAGGGGAGCAGCTGACATTACTGAACCCCACTAACACTGGAGCTAGTGTTTTTCTCTGTGCAGACGGCACTTCTGAGCAGCAACTGGCAGTGTTGGAGCCCAGAGTCAATCAGGGTGTAGGCTGAGGCCTATTTGGAGCAAGATTAATATCTGATGTAGTGTGAATGTGGCGGGAGCAGGTGCCATTGCTGGACACACAGCAGGGGAGCAGCTGGCGTTACAGAACCCCATTAACACAGGAGCTAGTGTTTTATTCTGTGCAGATGGCACTTCTGAGCAACAACTGGCGGTGTTGGAGCCCAGGATCAATCGTGGTGTAGGCTGAGGCCTACTTGGAGCAAGTTTAATATCTGATGTAGTTTTAATGTGGAGGGAGCAGGAGATATTGCCGGACACACAGCAGGGGAGCAGCTGGCGTTACTGAACCCCACTAACACAGGAGCTAGTGTTTTTCTCTGTGCAGACGGCACTTCTGAGCAACAACTGGCGGTGTTGGAGCTCAGGGTCAATCAAGGAGTAGGCTGAGGCCTAATTGGAGCAAGTTTAATATCTGATGTAGTTTGAATGTGGAGGGAGCAGGAGACATTGCCGCACACACAGCAGGGGAGCAGCTGGCATTACTGAACCCCACTAATACAGGAGCTAGTGTTTTTCTCTGTGCAGACGGCACTTCTGAGCAACAACTGGTGGTGTTGGAGCGCAGGGTCAATCAAGGAGTAGGCTGAGGTCTAATTGGAGCAAGTTTAATATCTGATGTAGTTCGAATGTGGAGGGAGCAGGAGACATTGCCGCACACACAGCAGGGGAGCAGCTGGCATTACTGAACCCCACTAACAAAGGAGCTAGTGATTTTTTCTGTGCAGACGGCACTTCTGAGCAACAACTGGCGGTGTTGGAGCCCAGGATCAATCATGGTGTAGGCTGAGGCCTACTTGGAGCAAGTTTAATATCTGATGTAGTTTGAATGTGGAGGGAGCAGGAGATATTGCCGGACACACAGCAGGGGAGCAGCTGGCGTTACTGAACCCCACTAACACAGGAGCTAGTGTTTTTCTCTGTGCAGACGGCACTTCTGAGCAACAACTGGTGGTGTTGGAGCGCAGGGTCAATCAAGGAGTAGGCTGAGGTCTAATTGGAGCAAGTTTAATATCTGATGTAGTTCGAATGTGGAGGGAGCAGGAGACATTGCCGCACACACAGCAGGGGAGCAGCTGGCATTACTGAACCCCACTAACAAAGGAGCTAGTGATTTTTTCTGTGCAGACGGCACTTCTGAGCAACAACTGGCGGTGTTGGAGCCCAGGATCAATCATGGTGTAGGCTGAGGCCTACTTGGAGCAAGTTTAATATCTGATGTAGTTTGAATGTGGAGGGAGCAGGAGATATTGCCGGACACACAGCAGGGGAGCAGCTGGCGTTACTGAACCCCACTAACACAGGAGCTAGTGTTTTTCTCTGTGCAGACGGCACTTCTGAGCAACAACTGGTGGTGTTGGAGCGCAGGGTCAATCAAGGCGTAGGCTGAGGTCTAATTGGAGCAAGTTTAATATCTGATGTAGTTTGAATGTGGAGGGAGCAGGAGACATTGCCGTACACACAGCAGGGGAGCAGCTGGCATTACTGAACCCCACTAACACAGGAGCTAGTGTTTTTTTCTGTGCAGACGGCACTTCTGAGCAGCAACTGGTCGTGTTGGAGCCCAGGGATTACAGTTCAGGTGGTAGAAACATGAACACAACAGGAGACCTGGATACTGTTGCCAACCAATTATTTATTCTGGAAGAGGACTGGCAAATTCCGGCGAGATCCAGGCCTTGTTCATTTTCAGAAAAGTAAGCCGGTCAATGTTATCGGAGGATAGTCGCGTGCGACGGTCTGTTAGTACACCACCTGCAGCACTAAAGACGCGTTCCGATAATACACTAGCAGCAGGGAAAGCCAGCAACTCCAATGCATACTGGCTAAGCTCTCGCCATGTATCCAGCTTAGAGACCCAAAACTTGAAGGAGGAAGAGCCGTCTTGGAGTTCACTGATAGGGCAAGACATGTAGTCTGTCACCATCTGACGGAAAAGTTGCCTCCTGCTGACTGGAGCCGTCTGTGATGGTGTAGACATTTGTGGCAGGCACACAAAACTTTGCCACATTTGGGCCATACTGGTCATGCCTTGTGCCGAGGCGCTGCCTCTGCTCCCTCTTGGTGCAGAGTTTCCTCCACTGCCTCGACGTACAGAGCTGCTTTGTAAAGCACTAGAGGCACTGCTCTTGGGTGGAATAGAGACCATGAAGGAATGCACTTGGTACCCCTGCATTTTACGCTTCCGCTTCAATGGTGTTATGAGGCTTTGTAAGTTGTCCCGGTAGCGAGGATCTAGGAGGGTGTTGTACACCCAATAATCAGCCGTGTTGAGAACGTGAGCGATGCGGCGGTCGTTTCTCAGGCACTGCAGCATGAAATCAACCATGTGCTGCAGACTCCCAACTGCCCTCGAAAAGCTGTCCCCTGCTTGAGGCGTCATCTCTGCCTGCTCTGCATCACCCCACCATCGCTGTACATACTGACTACTAGAGCATTGTGTACCTCCCTCCTCTGGAGAGATGTCTTCCTCCTCCATTGACTCCTCCTCATCCTCCTCACAAAGTGTCCTCTGCCTAGGCCTTTGTGAGGAACCACGTTGCACAGACTGTCCAGAAGCAGATGGCATTTGTCACTCCTCATCTTCCACCTCTTCCAAAACCTCCTCCCTTAGTGCTTGCAGTGTTTTTTGAAGCAGGCATATAAGGGGGACAGTCATGCTGACTAGTGCATCATCTGCACTCGCCATCCATGTGGAATCATCGAAGGCACACAAAACAACCAGATGTCCTTCATAGAGGCCCACTCAGTGGTGCTGAAGTGTGACCAGCGCACAGTGCGACTTGTTTGCGCCTGATGCAGCTGGTACTCCATTACTGCTGCCTACTGCTCACACAACCGCTCCAACATATGTAACATTTAATTCCACCTGGTGGGTAGGTCACATTTGATGTGATGTTCCGGAAGGCGGAATCGGCGCTGCAGAGCTGTAATGCGCGATCTTGCCATGCTGGAACGCCGCAAGTGAGCGCACTCTATGTGGACCTTGTGCAGCAGTGCATCAAGATCCGGATAGTCCCTCAGAAAGCTCTGCATGACCAAGTTGAGCACATGTGCCAGACATGGGATGTGAGTGAGGTTGCCTAGGCCCAGAGCAGCCACCAGATTTCGGCCATTGTCACACACTACCAAGCCGGGCTGGAGATTCACTGGCACAAACCACACGTCACTCTCCTGTGTGGCATCGATTCCCCAAAGAAATTAATTTCAGTACGGCCTGTTGACGTTTGGCCACGGCTGTGCTCATATCGGGTAAGCGTTCACGGGTACATGTGGAGGTAGACCATGACGGGTCCTGCAGCACTGATTCTGAGGAACTTGAGAATGAGGAGGAGTCATTGTGTACAGACTGGATTCCTGCAATCCTTGGAGTTGGCAGAACACGTGCAGGGCCACTCTCATGATCTGTACCCAGCTCCACAACATTAACCCAATGGGCAGTGAGGGAAAGGTATCGTCCCTGTCCATGGTTACTCGTCCACGCATCGGTGGTCAGGTAGACCTTGCTACTGACGGCGTTTAGTAGCGCATGTTTACTTTTTCCCTCCACATGCTTTTGCAGGGCAGGGACGGCTTGCCTGCTGAAATAAAAGAGGCTGGGCATGGTGTATTATGGGACTGCCAATGCCATGAAGTTACGGAAGGTGTCAGTCTCCACCAGCCTGAATGAGAGCATTTCAAGGGACAGTAGTTTTGCAATGCCAGCATTCAGCGCCTGTGCTCCGGGATGGTTTGCCGATTATGGCCGCCTTTTCTCCCATGCCTGTGCTACCGATGGCTGTAGAGTGGCCTGGGAGTGTGAGGATGACAGGGAACGTGGTGCTGTGGGTGGAATGTCATTGGGTCTCTGGACAACAGTGCCAGAGGTTCTTCCATGGCGATCCTGTGAGGAAGCCGAACTAGCTGTGTGTGAGCTGGAGGAAGAGGCCCCAACACGAGCTGAAGAGGTGGTAGGTGGTGCTGTAGGTTGGCCTAGGTCTTTAGTGTGTCTTTGTATCTCCACCACGTGCTTGGTCCGCACATGTTTCCACATATTTGTGGTATTGAGGTTGCTGACACTTTTCCCTCTTTTGACTTTATGATTGCACAGCTTGCATTTGACAAAGCAAATGTCATCTGCAACTGTGTCAAAAAAGGACCACGCCCTGTTAGCGCCCGTTTTGGGTTTTGGAAGAGGAATGCTCCTAATGGGTGCCGAAGTGGAGGCTACAGGCAACCAAGTCTGCCCCCTCCCTCTCCGTCCTGTTTTGGCCATTCGGGGAACCTCTTCCTCAGAGCTGCTCCCACCACCTTCCTGTTCCTCACGCCATGATGGGTCAAGGACCTCATTATCTACACTTCCCTCTTCAAACACCTGCTTCTCCTGGGTAGTCTCGCCAGCACAGTACGCAGCAGAAAGTGGCACCTGAGTCTCTTCATCTGATGCGTACTGAGGTGTGCTGACCATAGGCACTGGCCCACCCGCCTCTTCAGATTCAGAGGGACAAAGCAGTTGCGCATCACTGCATCCTCCCTCTTCTTCACATTCTAGAATGCTGCTTGGCTGGCCCCCTGTTTCCAAGCCAAGAGATTCATAGAACAGTAGTAGAGATGGCTCCTGTCCAGGACTCTCTGACTGCCTGGGCAATTTGGCAGGTGGTGAAGAGACAGATGGTTGCACTTCAGTGCACTGGCCCTGAGAGGATGTGGAAGTAATTGAAGTCGATGCGTTAGCTGCCATCCATCCGACAACGGCTTCAATTTGTTCGTCCCGCAGCAGTGGGGTACGGCGAGGTCCTACAAAGCTGCACATAAAGGATTGTTACCTGGTAAAACTGGGGGATGCTGAGTCACTGGTGCCCGCAGCAGGCACAGAATCCCCACGTCCTCTCCCTGCTGAAACTCCACGCCCACGACCACGTGCCTTACTCCCTGCCTTCTTCATCTTGGTAGACTGATAAAGATAGGCAGAAAAGTACAAAGGGGGGGCTTAGTGTGCTTATTCCTGAACAGCTGCTAACAGGTATAAGAAACACTAATTTTATAAAGTGTGTGAACTACACTTTAATATGAGCTAATGTGGCGTACACAACTGTCAACTGGAGTGTTTGGTGAACTTTATTTACGTGTTTTTTTTTCAAAAAAACAAAAAGGATGTGACCAAAGATGTGAAAGTGATAGTATCACAAACTTTTTGGAGCTATTACAATGCAGAAAGGTAACCTACAATGCAATAGATGAGGCTCCAAAAAATAGGCTAATACTAATCTGGCTGCGGCTGCAGGGCACAAGCCAGAAAAAAGGCTCCTCTATCTACTCCTATATAGTGTTTGCAACCAACCAATGTAGATAGATATGGATGGAAGCACACTAATAGGAGAAAAAAATCAGGAAAAAGAGCTGCAATAAAACAAAAAAAGGACTATGTATGAGGCAATGACGCACGCTGAGCAGACTACAACCAGAGGTGGCTGCAGAACACACTACAACGTGAGCTGCATTCACACACAGAGACCTCACAGACAGCCATGAACAGTGCAGAGAACTGGGCACTAGCACTGAAAGGCTGCAGAAAGGCTCCGCTATCTACTCCTATAGTGTTTGCAACCAATGTAGATGGATATGGATGGATGCACACTAGGGTGAAAAGTTGTTAATGGCTAATAAATTGCTCAGTAGCACAGAAATGTCAGAATATAATGCTCGGCATTTGCTTACAACTTGCAGGACATATTGCTTTTTATCCTCATCTTTTGTCAGAAGGTCGTTAAAGTCGGTTACTTCCTACCTCTTTTAATTTTTCTTTCCTAACTTTTGGATTTACAACCCTAGTGTGCTCTGATGGTTCATCTGTGCTACTGAGCAATTTATTAGCCATTAACAACTTTTCATTGTCTGTAATGGTGGGATCAAAAAACGATAATCCCACCAACTCTGCATTCAAATACCACAAATGGTTCGAAAATTTGGTCAGGGCTATATCTGCAATGTTGTTGTCACATTCTTTATAGTCTAACAGACTATGCAAAATACCTAAATCTTAAAATACCTCAATTTGGATTTTTTCAAACTTTGAGCGACGAGCGGCACGGGTTAACGTCGTTTGATCGAACTCAAATTTTGGCTATCTCAATATCTGGAAAGGGGAATCGTTTTGTGGGGTCCAGACGGACAAAATTCCGACATCGATTTTTTGCGGTCACCCTAATGCACACTAATAGGAGAATTAATTAAAAATGAGCAGCAATAAAACAAAAATAAATATGTATGAGGCAGTGATGCACGCTGAGCGGCCTACAACCAGAGGTGGCTGCAGGACACACTACAGCATGAGCTGCACTCACACAGACCTTGCAGACAGCTGTGAACAGCGCTGCAAGGCAAAAGAAAGCTACAGTGATTGATAATGTAGTCTGGGTAAAGCACAATATTATATAGCAAATCGCTATCTCTAACTCGCCCTCAGAGTCTTGAACAGCAGCCTGTCCCTAACTGAATTCACAGCAGAGTGAGCCCTAAATGGCGGCGGCTTTTATAGTGCATCATGACATCATTTCAGCAGCCAATCACAGCCATGCCATTAGTTAACATGCCTACATGCCTAACAGGATGTGCCCACACTTCTGGGGATTCCTCATTGGCTGAATCAAATCAAACTGGCTCATAGCATTATGGGAACTTCCGATTCCAGTATTCGATATGCAAAAAGTATCGGAACTCAGTATCAGAATTCCGATACCGCGAATATCGGCCGATACCCGATATTTGCGGTATCGGAATGCTCAGCACTAGTGATGAACATTAAAATAAGCCACATACTTCCATAAGCTATTTAAAGGAAATTTGTCATCAGGTTTTGCTATGTAGTCTGAGAGCAGCATGATGAGACGCTGATTCCAGAAATATGTTAGGCTAGTTTCACACTAGCATATGGAGGAGCTGCAGACAGCTGCGGGCTTCCTCCGTGAAGCTCCACCCCCGGCCACACCTCCTTCGGTCAGCCCCACCTCTGTCGGCATGCGGCCTGTGTACCCTATCTTTAGCATTAGGTACGCAGGCCGTGCTGATGAATGCAGATGCCTCCACATGCGTCTTTTTGATGGTACGGTGAGCGCGCCAAAATGCAACATGCTGCATTTGGTGCAGGTCGCCGCACCATCAAAAAGACGTATGCAGAGGCATCTGCATTCATCGGCACGGCCTCCGTACCTAATGCTAAAGATATGTAATGCAGGCCGCCTGCCGACAGAGGCATGGCTGACCGGAGGTGGTGCGTCCTGGGGCGGAGCTTCACGGAGGAAACCTGCAGCCGTCTGCAGCTCCTCCATACACTAGTGTGAAACTCGCCTTACCTGTTGGTCTGCATGCTGTCATTTTGATGCAATCACTGTTTTGTTTTTTGAAGATCTTGCAGTGCTTTGAATGCTGAGCTTTGTGTATCTCAATAATCAGATAATTAATATTATTATGTTTATTCTGTTTAATTCATCTGTTTGGTTACAGCTGCAGACGGGATATATAGATATATATTTTACTAGTAAATGTGATCAGATTAAAAGGTTTTTGAAGGGTTCTAAATTGCAGACAGTGACTCAGCTCAATTTTAAAAATGACTGACTTAAGTGATCTAATGCCATTATACTTGAGATAGCTTTGTCTTTTGTAAATTACAATAGTTATTTCCAAACACCTTCTTAGTGGAAATATTCCAAACCTCCTCTCCCCTTCCTCTTCCCATATTTGGCCAGTTTCATCTTTTGAACTTTTTCATACATGTGGTTTTAAGAGCTCTAAAAATGAATCTTGTTCAGATATTCAGATATTTTATAGATATTTCTATAAAATTGGGGTGGAGGGGGAATATGAGTGTGTTTTTAACTTTTTGTTATTTTTATGACTACAAACCAACATTTTAAATTTAATTCGTCTTTCTATAACAACTATTTTTATATATCATCTTTTTCTAAAAATAAAAAAAAATTCTCTGAATAGGTCTAGTAGCAGTGATTTGAATTAACGGTGGCATTATTTATTTATATTTTTCTTGCTTTTTTATTTATATATTCATTCATTCACTTCATATATTGTGTGCCCACCCTCCTCTGTGAATAGCCATTAGAGAACTTAGGAGGCATTTAAACATTTAAATATATTTTTTATATCTGATTTTTCCTTGTAACTGGGGCTATCGTATTAGCCCCAGTTACAGGGCAAATACAATCTTCTGACTGCACAGCAGACCTGATCTTTGTCTTTTAAGGCCTAGCAGCAACTGCTCTCTTCCAGTATATTGCAATTAAATGATAGCTGGGTTCAAAGGAGGAAAGAAGCATTGTTATTTCTTTCTGTAATGTATACAGAGTGCTTGTTCAGTGATCAGGAAAGCAGAGATGGTAATATATGAAATATGCCTTCTCTTTGGGCAGTCTAGCTATGGTTCAACCGTTTTCTGCAGCTGTATGATCTCGAGGTTGCATATTCTGTAATTATGTTCAAGTAAGTCATTGCAAATTACTTGGATAATTTAAGTCTATGGACAGTCCACAAGTAGTTAAATAATAAATCAACAGGCAGGGTCATAGGAGGATATCTGGTGTCAGAATCAGAAAGATGGATGCCGAGGTGGAATCATCAAGTAAGTAAAAGGTAAATCAGTTCATGGTAAGCAACAGGTTGGTGTTCAAGGGTTAGACAGAAGGGAAAGTGAGTACAATCCAGATCAGGTATCAGAGTCCGGAAACAGGTAACAGCAAATCAGAGTCAGGTAAAGGCCAGGTTCTGGCAAGAACAAGGCAAATTGTCCGAATTTCATCCAGAAAACTCAGTTGATTTTCATTTGTATTGTCATCTTTATGCCAATACTTGTGTTCATATTTTATGTCCATGTGGAATCTGTATATTTAAAACAATAGTTTAATACATACATGATAAAATACAGTTTCCTAGGTTAATAATGGCAATGTATCCCTAAAAACTATGCAGTACAATGTTCCACATGGTATCTGAATTTTTTGCACACTAATAGACTTCAATGAGCTATTCTCATCTGATGTATCAAAGAGAATGGTGAATTCTGTGATTTTTTTTCCACATAGGAACTTTGCCAATAAATCTTGCAGCTTCTAAACATTCCATAAGTAAAAAAGGTAAATTTACAAATTGGAAGGCATTACATATTTTTCTTGGCTATTAAAGTACTACCGGGAATCAGAAACTTACTTTGAAATTGTATTGGTCACTCTCCTCCCCATCTAACCTCTCCAATTACTAGATCAATCTTTTCTCAGGTAGAGTCACACCATTAATTTGCACTTACTAGGAAAAACATGTATCTCATTAACAATGAGTCTTTTAACCCAAGCATTCATCCCTTCCCAAAGCGCTATGAGATGACCCATACATGGCCATTAACCCCTTTCTGACATCAGATGTACTATCCCATCCATGGGACCTGGGCCCCTATGCCCATGGATGGAATAGTACATCTACCGCGATCAGCGGCGCCCACGTGGTGAGCGCCGCTGATCGCGGCCGGATGTCAGCTGATTATCACAGCTGACACCCGGCACAATGTGTCAGGGGCAGTCACGGACCGCCCCCGACACGTTAACCCCTTGCAAACCGCGATCAAACACGATCGCGGTGTACCGGGGGCTAAAGGGAAGCATCGGCAGGGAGGAGGCTCCCTCTGTGCTTCCCTGAGCCCCCCACGGCAGCGCAATGTGCAGTGCTGCTGCGGGGGACTCCTTTCCTGCAGGCCCCCGAATCCAAGATGGCGACGGGGGCCTGCAGGAAGCTGGCTTCCTCAGTGCCTGCAAAGCGCAGGCAAGAGGAAGTCTTCAATGCCTGTGACAGATTGCTGATCTGTCACAGTGATCTGTGATGTGACAGATCAGCGATCTGTCACAGGACAGTGATGTCCCACCTGGGACTATGTAATAAAGTAAAAAAAAAATTAAAAAAAGTGTAAAAATAATTTTAAAAAAATCGCCAAATAAATTAGAAAAAAAAAAAATATTCCCCCAAATAAATCCATTTTTTGGAAATAAAAAAAAACAAACAATAAAAGTACACATATTAGGTATCGCCGCGTCCATAACGACCCGCCCTATAAAACTGTCTCATTAGTTAACCCCTTTAGCGAACCCCTTAAAAAATAAAAATAAAAAACGAAGCAAAAAATAATGATTTATTATCATACCGCCAAACAAAAAGTGTAATAACGCGCGATCAAAAAGACGCATATAAATATCCATGGTACCGCTGAAAATGTCATCTTGTCGCGCAAAAAACGAGTCACGACACAGCATCATCAGCGAAAAAATAAAAAAAGTTATAGCTCGCAGAATAAAGCGATGCAAAAATAATTATTTTTTATATAAAATAGTTTTCATTAGAGTTGAGCGACTTTTGTTTTTTTATGGTCGAGTTTCGTTTCATGAAACCCGACTTTTCCAAAAGTCGGGTCGAGCAAGATCGGACGATTATAGGGAAAAGTCGGGGTCGTCCCGAAACACGAAACCCAATGTAAGTCAATGGGGAATAAAAGTCGGCAGTGAGAGGAGGACAGGAAACACACCTACAGTGCTCATTTGAATGCCAAAAGCATCAATTCTTCTTACTTAAGCTGGTCAACCTTAATTAACTTCATAATACAAGTTACGCACTGAAAAATGGGGGTTATTTGGCTAAAGTTGTGGGGGGGTAGGGCTTGCTCCAGGTTTTCATGTGCCCTGGGCGAAAGAGCGCCCCTTTAACACATAATACCACAACTCATCATGCTCCGACACGGCAGAGAAATAGCGGTATAGTACAATGAAAAATACTTCACTTTTTACATCTCATGACGAGGCCCATCTATTTCTCCATACAGAATCATTGGTCCCATATAATGTTTGAAACAGTATATGATGAGCTCCACATAATGCTACAGTATATGTTGGTCCCCATGGATGAAGCTCCACTGTCTTATGGGCCCAAATAATGCTCCAAACATAATGGGCCCCATTTCTAATGCTCTAGTGTATAATGGGCCCTGTAAATGCTGCTCCAGTGTCTGATGTCCACCTTTGGAATGTTCCAGTGTATGGTGGGCCCCATCTGCCATTCTCCAGAGTATAGTGGTCCCCAAAAATTGCTGTCTCAACATTGAAACCAATTAAATAAGTCTCCTCGCTAGGGAATCCCTGTACTAGTCTGGACTCCTCGTCGTCCCCATCTTCCATCTCACTGCACAGTATTTCAACCTTGCAATTGCTGTGATCCTGAGCAAGCAGGGGGGGCCCACTCGTTGGCGACGGCACTGGCACAGGGCCCCTGATAGTACGGTGGTGTGTCTGATGGCGGGTGGGCCGAACCTGCACTTTCATCTGCAGCTTCCTCTTTGTCACCGTGTAAGATGGAACTGTATATGGGAAGGGTAACCTGAGTTTCATCAGGGTCAGATTCAGGCCGGGTAGCGTGCGAGGGGAATGTAGTGGTCTGGGTCAATGTACCAGCAGATTCATTGAGCAGTGGCTGGGCATCAGTGCACTTGTGTCGCCCCCAGGAGTACGGTCACCACAGTGGCATTACCTTCCTCCTAGGGAGTGTGATGTCATGCTTAGGAGCAACGAAGGATCTCTCTAGCAGGTTAACTGATTGGGCGGTGTTATTCCCACGAGTCATGACCCTCCAAACAGCGTTCATGAAGGCAAAGTGTTTGTTTTACGTGGGCAGTATGGTTGCAAAGCTGAACCTTAAAGGAATGTCCAGAAGGGCACCACCAGGAGTGGAGCCTACGGCGTAATTTGACTCAACACGGGCAACCTCAACCATGCCAGCTACAGAACAGATGCACACATTGCAAGCTTAATTCTGTTAATGAACGAGACTCCGTCATGCCCTGCGGTCCGAGTCCGGCTTACTAGAGGGACACATGAGGCTCTGGCACATGAGATTGGCCAATAACTGGTGTGTCATTTCCTTACATGTCCGTGGCTGCATGTGCGCTGCACTGAAAAGGCCAGCGTTTGTCGCTTACAGGTGCAGATAACCCGCTGAACAACGTTAGTGATGGGGATCACTGATTACAATTATTACTCGCGAACGATGATTTCCCGGTAAGTGCAGGTCAACCGCAATTCCGGAATCAGGCCTAACCGTCATTCCTGAAAAAAATGAAAAACTTACGTGTGCAAACCACAGGTGCTGTAGCTTGCTTAACAGCTCGCCAGCCGTTCTCACGCCCAGTATGGGTTACACGTGATTGCACAAAGGTGAGAAAGGGTACCGTATCCCCGGATAACATATATGGATAGCGTACACATTCAAAAGATATGTCTATACATCAGGAGGCAGGCTCAGACGGTGTTAGGCCCAGTATGGCTTGCACGTGATTGCACAAAGGTGATAAAGGGTACCGTATCCCCGGATAACATGTATGGACAGCGTACACATTCAAAAGATATGTCTGTACATCAGGAGGCAGGCTCAGACGGTGTAAGGCCCAGTATGGCTTGCAAGTGATTGCACAAAGGTGAGAAAGGGTACCGTATCCCCGGATAACATGTATGGATAGCGTACACATTCAAAAGATATGTCTATACATCAGGAGGCAGGCTCAGACGGTGTAAGGCCCAGTATGGCTTGCAAGTGATTGCACAAAGGTGAGAAAGGGTACCGTATCCCCGGATAACATGTATGGATAGCGTACACATTCAAAAGATATGTCTATAAATCAGGAGGCAGGCTCAGACGGTGTAAGGCCCAGTATGGCTTGCAAGTGATTGCACAAAGGTGAGAAAGGGTACCGTATCCCCGGATAACATGTATGGATAGCGTACACATTCAAAAGTTATGTCTATACATCAGGAGGCAGGCTCAGACGGTGTTAGGCCCAGTATGGCTTGCAAGTGATTGCACAAAGGTGAGAAAGGGTACCGTATCCCCGGATAACATGTATGGATAGCGTACACATTCAAAAGATATGTCTATACATCAGGAGGCAGGCTCAGACGGTGTAAGGCCCAGTATGGCTTGCAAGTGATTGCACAAAGGTGAGAAAGGGTACCGTATCCCCGGATAACATGTATGGATAGCGTACACATTCAAAAGATATGTCTATACATCAGGAGGCAGGCTCAGACGGTGTAAGGCCCAGTATGGCTTGCAAGTGATTGCACAAAGGTGAGAAAGGGTACCGTATCCCCGGATAACATGTATGGATAGCGTACACATTCAAAAGATATGTCTATAAATCAGGAGGCAGGCTCAGATGGTGTAAGGCCCAGTATGGCTTGCAAGTGATTGCACAAAGGTGAGAAAGGGTACCGTATCCCCGGATAACATGTATGGATAGCGTACACATTCAAAAGTTATGTCTATACATCAGGAGGCAGGCTCAGACGGTGTTAGGACCAGTATGGCTTGCAAGTGATTGCACAAAGGTGAGAAAGGGTACCGTATCCCCGGATAACATGTATGGATAGCGTACACATTCAAAAGATATGTCTATACATCAGGAGGCAGGCTCAGACGGTGTCAGGCACAGTATGGATTTGACGGCCCACACTACACAGCGGAGGAGCAGGGAGAGGTAAAGATTGCAAATGCTGGGGCCCTGCCCAAGCAATGGGGGCCCACTCGTGGGCGTCGGTACTGGCACTGGGCCCCTCATAGTACGGCGGTGTGTCTGACGGCGGGTGTGCACCACCACCGTCAGAGACACTTGATTGCACTATGAGGGACCCTGTGCCAGTGCCCGCGCCCAAGAGTCGGCCTACCCACCTGTCCAGGGCAACGGCACTCGCACGGTGTCGTGCGCTAGGTGGTGACCCCGGCCATGGGGGGGGAGGCAGCACAGTTAGGGAGTTTTAGAAAGTGGCATATGTTGATGTTGGACATTCAGCTGATGCAAAAGGTGAAATAGGTCAAGTCCCAGGAAGAGGTGGACCAAAGCAAGCCATTTTTCTGTCACCCTATGTGTCATCAGGGGAAGGTGGGACAAAATCCTTGGAAACCCATGCATGGTTCATTTTAATGAAGGTTAGATCATCCACATTTTGGGTTGACAGACGGGTCCTTTTTTCTGTCAGGATTGATCCAGCTGCACTGAAGACTCTTTCCGATAGCACACTTGCAGCTGGGCAAGCGAGCTCCTGTAAGGCATATTGTGCCAATTCAGGCCAGGTGTCCAGTTTAGCAGCCCAATAGTCAAAGGGGAATGACCTGTGTGGGAGAACATCGATATGGGAGGAAAAGTAGTTTGTAACCATAGTTGACAACTGCTGTCTCCTGTCACTTTCCATCGATGCTGTATTACCAGTTG
This sequence comes from Dendrobates tinctorius, assembly GCF_039654945.1. NCBI lineage: Eukaryota > Metazoa > Chordata > Amphibia > Anura > Dendrobatidae > Dendrobates > Dendrobates tinctorius. The sequence continues at coordinate 50,417,362 of NW_027361684.1, forward strand.
TGTGAGCGGTACTTGAAAAATCAGTCCACAACATTGTCATGAAACCCCTGTCTCCAACGCCACTTCTGCTGTGTGCACCATGAACACCTCTGCCAAGCTGCCCCTGGCCCGTACGGCTCGTGTGAGAACCATCACCGCTGCTGTGTGCTGGGAATGCCTCAATCAACCGATTTACCAGAGTTGCTTGTTTATTAGCCAATATTAGGTCAAGGTTTTCCTGTGGCATGATGTTTTGTAATTTGCCTTTATAGCGTGGATCCAGGATGCTGGCCAACCAGTAGTCGTCATCGTTCATCATTTTGGCAATGCGGGGGTCCCTTTTTAGGATCCGCAAGGCATAATCTGACATGCGGGCCAATGTTCCCGGTGTCAATGATGCACTGCGAGTGCTGGTCGGAGGAGCACTTTCTGGCAAATCCACATCCCTCCAGTCACGCACAAACCCTGTACCAGACCTTGCCACGCCAACATTTTCACTTGCCCCACGAGATGCATCCTCCTCCCCTAAGTAATCATCCCCATCATCATCCTCCTCCTCCTCTTCTTCCTCCAACTCGTCCAGGAGAGGTCCCTGAGCAGACAATGGCTGAATGTCATCAAGGATTCCCTCCACCTCTTCCTCCTCGTCAACATTGGCTGCAGACGCCTGCTCCTTAAGGTGCGTCAAAGTTTGCATGAGCAGACGCATAAGTGGGATTCTCATGCTTAGGATGGCGTCGTCTGCGCTTACCAGCCGTGTGCATTCCTCAAAACACTGAAGGACTTTACAGAGGTCTTTCAGCTTCGACCACTGCACACCTGTCAACTCCATGTCTGCTCTCAAAGTGCCTGGCCGTGTATCCTCCCACAAATGCATTATGGCCTGCCTCTGCTCGCACAGCCGCTCCACCATGTGCAGGGTGGAGTTCCACCTTGTTGCAATGTCGATAATGAGGCGGTGGTTGGGAAGGTGGAGCAATCGCTGCAGCTTCTACATACGAACGGAGTGTACAGGCGACCGGCGGATGTGCGCGCACAGTCTTCGCACCTTATGGAGCAGGGCTGTTAACTCCGGATAATTTTTGAGGAAGCACTGCACCACCAGGTTCAAGGTGTGAGCCAAACAAGGTATGTGGCTGAGTTTTGAAAGGGCTATGGCTGCCACAAAATTACGGCCGTTATCACTAACTACCTTGCCTGCCTCAAGATGTACACTGCCCAGCCATGACTCAGTTTGTCGCTTCAAGTACTCGGCCAGCACCTCGGCGGTGTGTCTGTCGCCCAAACACATCATCTGCAACACAGCCTGCTGACGCTTTCCACAGCTGCTCGATAGGGGGACACCTCGTGTGCAACAGTGGCAGCTGCAGATGGAGTGCTCGTACGACTGCGCTCTGTGGACGAGCTTTCGCTTCTGGAGGAGGAGGAGGAGGGTGGAACGCCTACAGCCAACTGTTTCCTATACCGTGGGCTAGGCAGCACTGTCCCACCACCACTGTCCCCTGTGGACCCTGCATCCACCACATTAACCCAGTGCGCAGTAATGGACACGTAACGGCCCTGGCCATGCCGACTGGACCATGCATCAGTTGTGAGGTGCACCTTTCCACTCACTGACTGCTTGAGTGCATGGACAATGCGGTCTTTCACATGATGGTGGAGGGCTGGGATGGCTTTGCGAGAGAAGAAGTGGCGACTGGGTAGGTCATAGCGTGGTACTGCATAGGCCATGAGTTCGCGGAAAGCTGCGCTTTCCACCAACCGATAGGGCATCATCTCAAACGAGATTAGTTTGGCAATGTGGGCGTTCAAACCCAGTGTACGCGGATGAGGGACTGAGTACTTTCTTGACCTACTCATAGTGTCTGGGAGGGTGCGCTGGACTTGAGAGCTGCATATGGTGGAAGTAGCGGTGGACAGGGCGGACTGAGAGAGGGTTGATGATGGTGATGGAGTTGGTGTTCTTTCTGATGGCCTAGATTCAGTATTTCGTTGATATAACAGTGGGATTCCCTGACTGCTGTGGCCTTGCAAAGACACCTCAACATTTGCTGCTGTGCTAACCGGTGGGCTTACAGTGGGGGAAACAATGTAGCGTTGCTGACTACCTTCTTTGTGATCAGTTGCACATGTGGCACTTGAGGTTTGGTGTTGTGTCCACGCTTGCAAGTGCATGCTGGTTAAATGTCTAAGCATGCAACTGGTATTCAAATTTTTCAGATTTTTCCCTCGGCTAAAGGTCTTTGCGCACTTCTTACAGATAACCTTGGCCTGATCATGAGGATTTTGTTCAAAAAAGTGCTACACTGCACTCTTCCTACTTTGGCAGACATTTTGCGGCCTAGCACGCTGTGATGTTTTGACCCTCTGGACAAGCTGTCCAGCAACTCTTTTGATTTTTGGAACCTGTCTTTGGAGTGCTCCGGGCCTGCCAGATAACAGCTGTTGCGATGTTGATGTCTGCTGTGGATGCTCCTCATCTGAGCTATTGGAAGCAGCACCCTCTTCCCCCAATGGATGCCAATCTGGGTCAACAACTGGGTCATCCATCACCTCCTCTTCAATGTCATGTGCACCTTCCTCTGTGTCACCGTGTATGGTGGTATAGTGTGCGGGAAGGGGCACCTGAGTCTCATCAGGGTCAGAATCTGGCTCTGTACACTGCGAGGACAATGTAGTGCTCTGAGTGAATGTACCAGCAGAATCATCTATCAGCGGCTGTGCATCAGTGCACTCCATGTCAGATTCATCTTGGCCTGGGTAATTCACCATTTCACTTGATAATCCAGGCATGGTATGTGAAAACAGCTCCATGGAGTAATCAGTAGTATGGCCTGCGTCATCCTTCAATCTTGGTTGTGGTGAAGGACACAAGGAAAGGTGTGGTTCATGAACATGAGCCTCCAATGACGACTCAGTGCTTTTACTTTTTACAACTTCAGAAGAGGAGGCGATAGAGCTGGAGGCTGAGTCAGCAATGTAAGACAAAACTTTTTCCTGATGCTCTGGCGTTAAAAGCGGTTTGCCAACTCCTAGAAAACTAAGCCTTCGAAGCCTTATGGAGCCAGACGATGACGCAGGCTCAACACCTCCTGCATTCGGTGCTATTTTGCTTTTGCCACTACCATCAGATCCACCACCAACACCATCATTACCAGCTGCCAACCCCCGCCCAATTCCACGTCCTCTTCCACCAGCCTTCCTCATTTTTGGTAGAAATGTAGACAAAATCCTACAAACTATATAGTAATGTAAAACAAGGTACAAGGTGTCTATAGGACAGGGGAGATTTAGATTTTCTGCAGACACTTGTGGACACTGGACACTTGGATTGTATGAGGCCCACTGAATATCACAGAGCTATGTCACAGGCTCGATGGCACAGGTGTGAAAAAAATGACTACAGGATAAGGGAGATTTTGAATTTCTGGGAGATTTTGAATTTCTGCAGACACTTGTGGACACTGGACACTTGGATTGTGTGAGGCCCACTGAATATCACAGCGCTGTGTCACAGGCTCGATGGCACAGGTGTGAAAAAAGTGACTACAGGATAAGGGAGATTTAGATTTTCTGCAGACACTTGTGGACACTGGACAATTGGATTGTGTGAGGCCCACTGAATATCACAGCGCTATGTCACAGGCTCGATGCAGCAGGTGTGAAAAAAGTGACTACAGGATAAGGGAGATTTTGAATTTCTGCAGACACTTGTGGACACTGGACACTTGGATTGTGTGAGGCCCACTGAATATCACAGTGCTATGTCACAGGCTCGATGGCACAGGTGTGAAAAAATTGACTACAGGATAAGGGAGATTTTGAATTTCTGCAGACACTTGTGGACACTGGACACTTGGATTGTGTGAGGCCCACTGAATATCACAGCGCTATGTCACAGGCTCGATGGCACTGGTGTGAAAAAAGTGACTACAGGATAAGGGAGATTTTGAATTTCTGCAGACACTTGTGGACACTGGACACTTGGATTGTGTGAGGCCCACTGAATATCACAGTGCTATGTCACAGGCTCGATGGCACAGGTGTGAAAAAAGTGACTACAGGATAAGGGAGATTTTGAATTTCTGCAGACACTTGTGGACACTGGACACTTGGATTGTGTGAGGCCCACTGAATATCACAGTGCTATGTCACAGGCTCGATGGCACAGGTGTGAAAAAAGTGACTACAGGATAAGGGAGATTTTGAATTTCTGGGAGATTTTGAATTTCTGGAGACACTTGTGGACACTGGACACTTGGATTGTGTGAGGCCCACTGAATATCACAACGCTATGTCACAGGCTCGATGGCACAGGTGTGAAAAAAGTGACTACAGGATAAGGGAGATTTTAAATTCCTGCAGACACTTGTGGACACTGGACACTTGGATTGTGTGAGGCCCACTGAATATCACAGCGCTATGTCACAGGCTCGATGGCACAGGTGTGAAAAAAGTGACTACAGGATAAGGGAGATTTAGATTTTCTGCAGACACTTGTGGACACTGGACACTTGCATTGTGTGAGGCCCACTGAAAATCACAGCGCTATGTCACAGGCTCGATGCAGCAGGTGTGAAAAAAGTGACTACAGGATAAGGGAGATTTTGAATTTCTGCAGACACTTGTGGACACTGGACACTTGGATTGTGTGAGGCCCACTGAATATCACAGTGCTATGTCACAGGCTCGATGGCACAGGTGTGAAAAAAGTGACTACAGGATAAGGGAGATTTTGAATTTCTGCAGACACTTGTGGACACTGGACACTTGGATTGTGTGAGGCCCACTGAATATCACAGCGCTATGTCACAGGCTCGATGGCACAGGTGTGAAAAAAGTGACTACAGGATAAGGGAGATTTTGAATTTCTGCAGACACTTGTGGACACTGGACACTTTTGGATTGTGTGAGGCCCAATGAATATCAGAGCGCTATGTCACAGGCTCGATGGCACAGGTGTGAAAAAAGTGACTACAGGATAAGGGAGATTTTGAATTTCTGCAGACACTTGTGGACACTGGACACTTGGATTGTGTGAGGCCCACTGAATATCACAGTGCTATGTCACAGGCTCGATGGCACAGGTGTGAAAAAAGTGACTACAGGATAAGGGAGATTTTGAATTTCTGCAGACACTTGTGGACACTGGACACTTGGATTGTGTGAGGCCCACTGAATATCACAGTGCTATGTCACAGGCTCGATGGCACAGGTGTGAAAAAAGTGACTACAGGATAAGGGAGATTTTGAATTTCTGGGAGATTTTGAATTTCTGGAGACACTTGTGGACACTGGACACTTGGATTGTGTGAGGCCCACTGAATATCACAACGCTATGTCACAGGCTCGATGGCACAGGTGTGAAAAAAGTGACTACAGGATAAGGGAGATTTTAAATTCCTGCAGACACTTGTGGACACTGGACACTTGGATTGTGTGAGGCCCACTGAATATCACAGCGCTATGTCACAGGCTCGATGGCACAGGTGTGAAAAAAGTGACTACAGGATAAGGGAGATTTAGATTTTCTGCAGACACTTGTGGACACTGGACACTTGCATTGTGTGAGGCCCACTGAAAATCACAGCGCTATGTCACAGGCTCGATGCAGCAGGTGTGAAAAAAGTGACTACAGGATAAGGGAGATTTTGAATTTCTGCAGACACTTGTGGACACTGGACACTTGGATTGTGTGAGGCCCACTGAATATCACAGTGCTATGTCACAGGCTCGATGGCACAGGTGTGAAAAAAGTGACTACAGGATAAGGGAGATTTTGAATTTCTGCAGACACTTGTGGACACTGGACACTTGGATTGTGTGAGGCCCACTGAATATCACAGCGCTATGTCACAGGCTCGATGGCACAGGTGTGAAAAAAGTGACTACAGGATAAGGGAGATTTTGAATTTCTGCAGACACTTGTGGACACTGGACACTTTTGGATTGTGTGAGGCCCAATGAATATCAGAGCGCTATGTCACAGGCTCGATGCAGCAGGTGTGAAAAAAGTGACTACAGGATAAGGGAGATTTTGAATTTCTGCAGACACTGGACACTTTTGGATTGTGTGAGGCCCAATGAATATCAGAGCGCTATGTCACAGGCTCGATGCAGCAGGTGTGAAAAAAGTGACTACAGGATAAGGGTCTAAGAAGTAAGGTTTCACCTTGCGGAGAGTGACATGCCAGCTGTGGCTTGTCAAGGTAAGGAGACTTATTCGCCGTGCAGTGCTCCTCTGGGAAACTAATATGCAAATTGCCTCTTCTGAAAGAAAGAGGACTTTTACTCTACAGCGCCACCTATTGGTAGTAGCGATCCTACAAGTCACAATCAACCCTTTAACGAGTACGAGGACACTGGACACTTTTGGATTGTGTGAGGCCCACTGAATATCAGAGCGCTATGTCACAGGCTCGATGGCACAGGTGTGAAAAAAGTGAATTGTAGAATTGGGCAGAATAGGAATCTCCCTAGAGTCCTCCACAGTGACACACAGATAGCTTCACTGTGGCTGTGATAACAGCCGCTACACGTTACTGTGTGAGGAGCGTACACCGCTGTATGGTGTGAATAAATGCACGCTCAGTACCTTAGCAGGACAAAAAAAAAATTGGGATTGCTTTTAAAAAAGCAGTTTGCAGAGCAGTGGGGAAACAGCAATGCAGCTGTCAGGAAGCCTTAGAAGGCAGCCTAACAACCAACACCGCTGATCCACCACAATATAGCCTCCCCTTGCATTGCACACACAGTGACTGGTGTGTTGCACAGGCAAAATCGCTAGCAGCAGAAGCAGTTTTTTTGTCTTCTTCCCTGCCTAACGCTCTCCCTACAGAATCAGCAACCTCTCCCTATGCTAAGATCGGCAGAAGTAAGATGGCGGTCGGCGTGCACGCCCTTTTATAACCCCTGTGACGCCCACCAAAGCAAGCCAATCACTTGCATGCCCTTCTAAAAGATGGTGGCGACCCCTGCCTATGTCATCACGTTGCCCACAGTGTCCGTGGATCCTGATTGGCTGAAAAAGAGCGCTAAACAAAGTTTTGAAACGCGACTTTGGCGCGTAAGTTGCCGACCTCGTGGCCGACCTCATCCTAGGGTCGGGTTTCGTTTCATGAAACCCGACTTTGCCAAAAGTCGGCGACTTTTGAAATTGTTTGACCCGTTTCGCTCAACTCTAGTTTTCATTGCATAAAACCGACAAAACATAAAAAAACGACCTAAATGAGGTATCGCTGTAACCGTACTGACCCGAAGAATAAAACCGCTTTATCAATTTTACCGCACGCGGAACGGTGTAAACGCACTCCCCCAAAAGAAATTCATGAAACGCTGGTTTTTGTTCATTCTGCATCCCAAAAATCGGAATAAAAAACGATCTAAAAATGTCACGTGCCCAAAAATGGTACCAATAAAAACGTCAACTCGTCCCGCAAAAAATAAGACCTCACATGACTCGGTGGGTCAAAATACAGAAAAATTATAGCTCTCAATATGTGGTGATGCAAAAACTATTTTTACAATAAAAAGCGTCTTTTAGCGTGCGACAGCTGCCAAACATAAAAACCGCCATAAATAGTAAATCAAACCCCCCGTTATCTCCCCCTTAGTTAGGGAAAAATAATAAAATAAAAAAAATGTATTTATTTCCATTTTTCCATTAGGGTTAGGGTTAGGGTTAGGGTAGGGTAGGGTTAGGGTTAGGGCTAGGGTTAGGGTTAGGGTTAGGGCTAGGGTTAGGGTTAGGGTTAGGGTTAGGGCTGAGATTAGGGTTAGGGGTGTGTTGGGGTTCGGGTTGGAGTTAGAATTGGGGGTCTCCACTTTTTGGGCACATCAGGGGCTCTCCAAATGCACCTGATCTCAATTCCAGCCAATTCTGAGTTGAAAAAGTCAAATGGTGCTCCTTCCCTTCCAAGCTCTGCAATGCGCCCAAACAGTGTTTTACCCCCACATGTAGGGTATCAGCCTACTCAGGACAAATTGCAAAACAATTTTTGGGGTTCAATTTCTCCTGTTACCCTTAGGAAAATAAAAAATTGGGGGCAAAAATATAATTTTTGTGGAAAAAAATGATTTTTTTATTTTCACGTTCGAGCGTTATAAACTTCTGTGAAGCACTTGGGGGTTCAAAGTGCTCACCACACATCTAGATAAGTTCCGTGGGGGGTCTAGTGTCCAAAATGGGGTCACTTGTGGGGAGTTTCAATAGTTTAGGTACATCAGGGGCTCTCTAAATGCACATGACACCCGCAGACCATTCCCTCAAAGTCTGCATTCCAAAACGTCACTGCTTCCCTTCCGAGCCCCGACGTGTGTCCATACAGTAGTTTTCTCCCACATTTGGGGTGTCAGCGTACTCATGACAAATTGGACAACAACTTTTGGGGTCCAATTTCTCCTGTTACCCTTGGGAAAATGAAAAAATTGGGGACTAATTGATCATGTTTGTGGAAAAAATACGATTTTTTTTATTTTCATGCCCGGGCATTATAAACTTCTGTGAAGCCCTTGAGGGTTCAAAGTGCTCACCTCACATCTAGATAAGTTCCTTAGGGGGTCTAGTTTTCAAAATGGGGTCATTTGTGGGGGATTTCCACTGTTTAGGTACATAACGGGCTCTCCAAAGGCAACATGACACCCGCAGAACATTCCCTCAAAGTCTGCATTCCAAAACGTCACTGCTTCCCTTCCGAGCCCCGACGTGTGTCCATACAGTAGTTTTCTCCCACATGTGGGGCGTCAGCGTACTCAGGACAAATTGGACAATAACTTTTGGGGTTCAATTTCTCCTGTTACCCTTGGGAAAATAAAAAAATTGGGGACTAATTGATCATGTTTGTGGAAAAAATACGATTTTTTTATTTTCATGCTCTGGCATTATAAACTTCTGTGAAGCCCTTGGGGGTTCAAAGTGCTCACCTCACATCTAGATAAGTTCCTTAGGGGGTCTAGTTTTCAAAATGGGGTCATTTGTGGGGAGTTTCCACTGTTTAGGTACATTAGGGGCTCTCCAAAGTCAACATGACACCCGCAGACCATTCCATCAATGTCTGCATTCCAAAACGTCACTACTTCCCTTCCGAGCCCCGACGTGTGTCCATACAGTAGTTTTCTCCCACATATGGGGTGTCAGCGTACTCAGGACAAATTGGACAACAACTTTTGGAGTTCAATTTCTCCTGTTACCCTTGGGAAAATAAAAAAATTGGGGACTAATTGATCATGTTTGTGGAAAAAATACGATTTTTTTATTTTCATGCTCTGGCATTATAAACTTCTGTGAAGCCCTTGGGGGTTCAAAGTGCTCACCTCACATCTAGATAAGTTCCTTAGGGGGTCTAGTTTTCAAAATGGGGTCATTTTTGGGGGGTTTCCACTGTTTAGGTACATTATGAGCTCTCCAAAGGCAACATGACACCCGCAGACCATTCCATCAATGTCTGCATTCCAAAACGTCACTGCTTCCCTTCCGAGCCCTGACGTGTGTCCATACAGTAGTTTTCTCCCACATATGGGGTGTCAGTGTACTCAGGACAAATTGGACAACAACTTTTGGAGTTCAATTTCTCCTGTTACCCTTGGGAAAATAAAAAATTGGGGACTAATTGATCATGTTTGTGGAAAAAATACAAATTTTTTATTTTCACGCCCGGGCGTTATAAACTTCTGTGAAGCACTGGGGGGTTCAAAGTGCTCACCACACATCTAGATAAGTTCCTTGGGGGGTCTAGTTTCCAAAATGGTGTCATTTGTGGGGGGTTTCCACTGTTTAGGTACATCAGGGGTTTTCCAATCGCTACATGGTGTCCGATCTCAATTCCAGCCAAAAACGTCAAATGGCGCTGCTTCCCTTCCGAGCTCTGCCATGCGCCCAAATAGTGGTTTACCCCACATGTGGGGTATCAGCGTACTCAGGACAAATTGCACAATAACTTTTAGGGTCCTGTTACCCTTGGGAAAATAAAAATTGGGGTGAAAAGATCATTTTTGTGGAAAAAATATGATTTTTTAATTGTACCGCTGTACGTTATAAACTTCTGTAAAGCCCTTGTGGGTTCAAAGTTCTCACTACATGTCTAGATAAGTTCCTTGGGGGTCTAGTTTCCAAAATGGGGTCACTTGTAGGGGGTTTCCACTGTTTAGGTACATCAGGGACTCTCCAAACGTGACATGGCGTCCGATCTGAATTCCAGACAATTTTGCATTGAAAAAGTCAAACGGCGCTCCTTCCATTCTGAGCTCTGCCATGCGCCGAAACAGTCGTTCCCCCCCACAAATCAGGTATCAGCGTACTCAGGACAAATTGCACAATAACTTTTGCAGTCCAATTTCTCCTGTTACCCTTGGTAAAATAAAAAAAATTGAACCAGAAGTATTTTTTTTGTGAAAAAAAGTTAGATGTTCATTTTTTTTTTAAATATTCAAAAAAATTCCTGTGACGCACCTAAAGGGTTAATAAACTTCTTGAATGTGGTTTTGAGCACCTTAAGGGGTGCAGTTTTTAGAATAGTGTCACTTTTGGGTATTTTCTATCATATAGACCCCTCAAAGTATCTTCAAATGTGATGTGGTCTTAAAAATAAAATGGTGTTGTAAAAATGAGAAATCGCTGGTCAACTTTTAACCCTTATAACTTCCTAACAAAAAAAAATTTTGGTTCCAAAATTGTGCTGATGTAAAGTAAATATGTGGGAAATGTTAGTTATTAAGTTTTTTCTGTGCCGTATCTCTGTGATTTAAGGGCATAAAAATTCAAAGTTGGAAAATTGAAAAATTTTCAAAATTTTTACCAAATTTCCGTTTTTTTCACAAACAAACGCAAGTTATTTGAATGAAATTTTATGACTAACATGAAGTACAATATGTCACGAGAAAACAATGTCAGAATCACCGGGATCCATGGAAGCGTTCCAGAGTTATGACCTCATAAAGGTACAGTGGTCAGAATTGTAAAAATTGGCCCGGTCATGAACGTGCAAACCACCCTTGGGGGTGAAGGGGTTAAAATAATTTTTTTATCAAGCACATTGGAGAAAGACATTACAACTGACGGATGTAGAATTCTCTATAAGAAAGGGCTGCCTTACAAAAAATAAAAAATATTTTAACCAAACAAGGACGGTACAGTGTAAAAATGTACATTATGTAAGATTCGAAAATGGATTAAATTGCTGCTAAATTGATGCAAGAAATCAAGGACTCGCTTACTCCAATTCAATTTTTTAAAACTATAATGAAAGTAACACAACATAGATTAACATAGGCAAATATTATACATCACGATCCATTAGTCAACCTACTTGGTAACCGTTAAACAGTTGTGTATGGAGCAGTAGCATAGCTACTGGGGGTCAGAGGGTGCGTTTGCCCCTGACCCTGCGCTCAGAGGTGCCCACCCAGAACTATGCTATTACTGACTATATCGGTGTGCACAGCACTCCAATATAGTTAATCCCTGTGATAGACCTTTGATTTTTGCCTTGTTGAATGATCCCTGGAACAGTCATTTCATTGGTGAACACAGATGAAAAATGCCTGTTTAATATCTCAGCCTTTACCTTGTCCTCTTTACCTTATCCCCGCTTCGCTCAGCAGCCGCGCTTAGCTTCCCTGGAACTTATAGTTCTCCAACCAGCACTCATTAGGCTGTGTGCTACAGTTTCCATACAATAAATGTTCTATCATCAGGAGGTTATCACTGTAGAACTAAATCATGCAGCGAAGAAAACGAAATCTCCGAGCACGTCAAAATACTCGAAGAACACCTGGGCATGCTCGGGGAGACACGAGCAATGATGCTACTCGCCCATCACTATACACCATAGATACTCTATGGGGTTATGTCAGGCGAGTTTGCTGGCCAATCAAGCACAGTGATACTGATGTTTTTAAACCAGGTGTTGGTACTTTTGGCAGTGTGGACAGGTGCCAAGTCCTGCTGGAGAATGAAATTTCCATCTCCAATAAGTTTATCAGCAGAGGGAAGCACGAAGTGCTCTAAAATTTCCTGGTAGACGGCTGCGCTGACTTTGGCCTTAATAAAATACAGTGGACTTACACCAGCAGATGACATGGCTCCCCAAACCAACACTGATTGTGTGCCTGTCCACTCTTCCTCCAGACTCTGGGACCTTGATTTCCAAATGAAATGCAAAATTTACTTTCATCTGAAATAACACCTTGGACCACTGAGCAACAGTCCAGTTCATTTTCTCCTTGGTCCAGGTAATACGCTTCTGGTGTTGTCTATTGGTAAAAAGAAGGCATAGTTCCAGCTCCTTAAAATTTCAATCTTTATTACTCCATATTAAAATTGCAATAAAGGTGGGTGCTCCTCATGACAAGAAATGAAGGGGGATACAAGCGACGCGTTTCAATCGTATTAACCATCTTTTCCACAGCTACGTCCCTTGAGACAGTATATACATTTAAGGTGTGCACCCACCAATCCTAAAATCACAGTGTCACATGACATTTGACAGGCCCTAAAAGATCAATTGTGCACATAAGAAACAGAAAAAAATCTAAAGAATAGAAGGCAAAAAAAGGAAATCAACAAAACAATACAGTGACTCTAATAACAATCTCATTGTCCCTATTGAGGTCATTGGGGAATCCAGTATCAAGAATGCAGACCCAAAACGCCTCATGTGTAAGGCAATGCCATCCAACATCTCCCCCACGTAAGGATCTGCTTACATGTTCTATACCACATTTTCACAAAGAAATGGTGCTGTGTGCATGGTAAGTAATAAACTGCTTTGCCTCTGACGATATATTGCAATTTTAATTATTTGTATTTGATATATCATACATATGTTTGGAAATGCGTACCTTGAGTTTGTGTAATACACACCACAGATACCACTTGGCAAATAGAGCAATCAATTTTATAAACAACATTTATTGTGTTGCAATTGATGAATTGTTTTATATTGAATTGTGACGAATTATCATAATTAGTGAATGTCTTGGTAATTAAAGCAAGTTAGTTTGCACATTCTACATTTACCGCTGCCACACTTATAAAAACCCCTACATTCCAACCAGGTTCTATTAGGAGTCTTTGAGCGGACCATGCTTGGAGAGATTTTCTTTCCTAACGTGGGTGCTCTTTGGGCTACTATTAGAGTTGAGCAACTTTTGCTTTTTTAGGGTCGAGTTTCGTTTCATGAAACCCGACTTTTCCAAAAGTCGGGTCGAGCAAAATCGGCCGACTATAGGGAAAAGTCAGGGGTCTGCCCGAAACACGAAACCCAATGTAAGTCAATGGGGAATTAAAGTCGGCAGTGAGAGGAGGACAGGAAACACACCTACAGTGCCCATTTGAATGCCAAAAGCATCAATTCTTCTTACTTAAGCTTGTCAACCTTAATTAACTTCATAATACTAGTTATGCACTGAAAAATGGGGGTTATTTGGCTAAAGTTGTGGGGGGGTAGGGCTGGCTCCAGGTTTCCATGTGCCCTGGGCAAAAGAGCGCCCCTTAACACATACCACAACTCATGATGCTCCGATACGGCAGAGAAATAGCGGTATAGTACAATGAAAAATACTTCAATTTTTACATCTCATGACGAGGCCCATCTATTTCTCCATACAGAATCATTGGTCCCATATAATGTTTGAAACAGTATATGATGAGCTCCACATAATGCTACAGTATATGATGGTTCCCATGGATGAAGCTCCACTGTCTTATGGGCCCAAATAATGCTCCAAACATAATGGGCCCCATTTCTAATGCTCTAGTGTATAATGGGCCCTGTAAATGCTGCTCCAGTGTCTGATGTCCACCTTTGGAATGTTCCAGTGTATGGTGGGCCCCATCTATCATTCTCCAGAGTATAGTGCTCCCCAAAAATTGCTGTCCCAACATTGAAAACAATGAAATAAGTCTCCTCGCTAGGGAATCCCTGTACTAGTCTGGACTCCTCGTCGTCCCCATCTTCCATCTCACTGCACAGTATTTCAACCTTGCAAGTGCTGTGATCCTGAGCAAGCAGGGGGCGGCCACTCTTTGGCTACGGCACTGGCACAGGACCCCTGATAGTACGGTGGTGTGTCTGACGGCGGGTGGGCCGAACCTGCACTTTCATCTGCAGCTTCCTCTTTGTCACCGTGTAAGATGGAACTGTATATGGGAAGGGTAACCTGAGTTTCATCAGGGTCAGATTCAGGCCGTGTAGCGTGCGAGGGGAATGTAGTGGTCTGGGTCAATGTACCAGCAAATTCATTGAGCAGTGGCTGGGCATCAGTGCACTTGTGTCGCCCCCAGGAGTACGGTCGCCACAGTGGCATTACCTTCCTCCTAGGGAGTGTGATGTCATGCTTGGGAGCAACGAAGGATCTCTCTAGCAGGTTAACTGATTGGGCGGCGTTATTCCCACGAGTCACGACCCTCCAAAGAGCGTTCATGAAGGCAAAGTGTTTGTTTTACGTGGGCAGTATGGTTGCAAAGCTGAACCTTAAAGGAATGTCCAGAAGGTCACCACCAGGAGTGGAGCCTACGGCGTAATTTGACTCAACATGGGCAACCTCAACCATCCAGCCACAAAAAAGATGCACACATTGCAAGCTTAATTCCGTTAACGAACGAGACTCCGTCATGCCCCGCGGTCCGAGGCCGGCTTACTAGAGGGACACGCGAGGCTCTGGCACGTGAAATTGGCCAATAACAGGTGTGTCATGCCCTTACATGTCCATGGCTGCATGTGCGCTACACTGAAAAGGCCAGCGTTTGTCGCTTACAGGTGCAGATAACCCGCTGAACAACGTTAGCGATGGGGATCTGGGATTACAATTATTACCCGCGAACGATGATTTCCCAGTAAGTGCAGGTCAACCGCAGTTCCGGAATTAGGCCTAACCGTCATTCCTGAAAAAATGAAAAACTTACGTGTGCAAACCACAGGTGCTGTTGCTTGCTTAACAGCTCGCCAGCCGTTCTCACGCCCAGTATGGATTACACGTGATTGCACAAAGGTGAGAAAGGGTACCGTATCCCCGGATAACATGTATGGATAGCATAGTGTACACATTCAAAATATATGTCTATAGATCAGGAGGCAGGCTCAAGCGGTGTCAGGCCCAGTATGGATTACACGTGATTGCACAAAGGTGAGAAAGGGAACCGTATCCCCGGATAATATGTATGGCTAGCATAGTGTACACATTCAAAATATATGTCTATAGATCAGGAGGCAGGCTCAAACGGTGTCAGGCCCAATATGGATTACACGTGATTGCACAAAGGTGAGAAAGGGTACCGTATCCCCGGATAACATGTATGGATAGCATAGTGTACACATTCAAAATATATGTCTATAGATCAGGAGGCAGGCTCAGACGGTGTAAGGCCCAGTATGGCTTGCAAGTGATTGCACAAAGGTGAGAAAGGGTACCGTATCCCCGGATAACATGTATGGATAGCGTACACATTCAAAAGTTATGTCTATACATCAGGAGGCAGGCTCAGACGGTGTTAGGCCCAGTATGGCTTGCAAGTGATTGCACAAAGGTGAGAAAGGGTACCGTATCCCCAGATAACATGTATGGATAGCGTACACATTCAAAAGATATGTCTATACATCAGGAGGCAGGCTCAGACGGTGTCAGGCACAGTATGGATTTGACGGCCCAGACTACACAGCGGAGGAGCAGGGAGAGGTAAAGATTGCAAATGCTGGGGCCCTGCCCAAGCAAGGGGGGCCCACTCGTGGGCGTCAGTACTGGCACTGGGCCCCTCATAGTACGGCGGTGTGTCTGACGGCGGGTGTGCATGACCACCGTCAGAGACACTTGATTGCACTATGAGGGACCCTGTGCCAGTGCCCGCGCCCAAGAGTCGGCCTACCCACCTGTCCAGGGCAACGGCACTCACACGGTGTCGTGCGCTAGGTGGTGACCCCGGCCATGGGGGGGAAGGCAGCACAGTTAGGGAGTTTTAGAAAGTGGCATATGCTGATGTTGGACATTCAGCTGATGCAAAAGGCGAAATAGGTCAAGTCCCAGGAAGAGGTGGACCAAAGCAAGCCATTTTTCTGTCACCCTATGTGTCATCAGGGGAAGGTGGGACAAAATCCTTGGAAACCCATGCATGGTTCACTTTAATGAAGGTTAGATCATCCACATTTTGGGTTGACAGACGGGTCCTTTTTTCTGTCAGGATTGATCCAGCTGCACTGAAGACTCTTTCCGATAGCACACTTGCAGCTGGGCAAGCGAGCTCCTGTAAGGCATATTGTGCCAATTCAGGCCAGGTGTCCAGTTTAGCAGCCCAATAGTCAAAGGGGAATGACCTGTGTGGGAGAACATCGATATGGGAGGAAAAGTAGTTTGTAACCATAGTTGACAACTGCTGTCTCCTGTCACTTTCCATCGATGCTGTATTACCATGAACACCTCTGCCAAGCTGCCCCCGGCCCGTACGGCTCGTGTGAGAACCATCACCGCTGCTGTGTGCTGGGAATGCCTCAATCAACCGATTTACCAGAGTTGCTTGTTTATTAGCCAATATTAGGTCAAGGTTTTCCTGTGGCATGATGTTTTGTAATTTGCCTTTATAGCGTGGATCCAGGATGCTGGCCAACCAGTAGTCGTCATCGTTCATCATTTTGGCAATGCGGGGGTCCCTTTTTAGGATCCGCAAGGCATAATCTGACATGTGGGCCAATGTTCCCGGTGTCAATGATGCACTGCGAGTGCTGGTTGGAGGAGCACTTTCTGGCAAATCCACATCCCTCCAGTCACGCACAAACCCTGCACCAGACCTTGCCACGCCAACATTTTCACTTGCCCCACGAGATGCATCCTCCTCCCCTAAGTAATCATTCCCATCATCATCCTCCTCCTCCTCTTCTTCCTCCAACTCATCCAGGAGAGGTCCCTGAGCAGACAATGGCTGAATGTCATCAAGGATTCCCTCCACCTCTTCTCCTCGTCAACATTGGCTGCAGATGCCTGCTCCTTAAGGTGCGTCAAAGTTTGCATGAGCAGACGCATAAGTGGGATTCTCATGCTTAGGATGGCGTCGTCTGCGCTTACCAGCCGTGTGCATTCCTCAAAACACTGAAGGACTTTACAGAGGTCTTTCAGCTTCGACCACTGCACACCTGTCAACTCCATGTCTGCTCTCAAAGTGCCTGGCCGTGTATCCTCCCACAAATGCATTATGGCCTGCCTCTGCTCGCACAGCCGCTCCACCATATGCAGGGTAGAGTTCCACCTTGTTGCAATGTCGATAATGAGGCAGTGGTTGGGAAGGTGGAGCAATCGCTGCAGCTTCTGCATACGAACGGAGTGTACAGGCGACCGGCGGATGTGCGCGCACAGTCTTCGCACCTTATGGAGCAGGGCTGTTAACTCCGGATAATTTTTGAGGAAGCACTGCACCACCAGGTTCAAGGTGTGAGCCAAGCAAGGTATGTGGCTGAGTTTTGAAAGGGCTATGGCTGCCACAAAATTACGGCCGTTATCACTAACTACACTGCCCAGCCATGACTCAGTTTGTCGCTTCAAGTACTCGGCCAGCACCTCCGCGGTGTGTCTGTCGCCCAAACACATCATCTGCAACACAGCCTGCTGACGCTTTCCACTAGCTGCTCGATAGGGGGACACCTCGTGTGCAACAGTGGCAGCTGCAGATGGAGTGCTGGTACGACTGCGCTCTGTGGACGAGCTTTCGCTTCTGGAGGAGGAGGAGGAGGAGGAGGAGGGTGGAACGCCTACAGCCAACTGTTTCCTATACCGTGGGCTAGGCAGCACTGTCCCACCACCGCTGTCCCCTGTGGACCCTGCATCCACCACATTAACCCAGTGCACAGTGATGGACACGTAACGGCCCTGGCCATGCCGA
Organism: Dendrobates tinctorius; assembly: GCF_039654945.1. NCBI lineage: Eukaryota > Metazoa > Chordata > Amphibia > Anura > Dendrobatidae > Dendrobates > Dendrobates tinctorius. Next base: position 50,435,201 of record NW_027361684.1, read on the forward strand.
CTGGACCATGCATCAGTTGTGAGGTGCACCTTTCCACTCACTGACTGCTTGAGTGCATGGACAATGCGGTCTTTCACATGATGGTGGAGGGCTGGGATGGCTTTGCGAGAGACGAAGTTGCGACTGGGTAGGTCATAGCGTGGTACTGCATAGGCCATGAGTTCGCGGAAAGCTGCGCTTTCCACCAACCAATAGGGCATCATCTCAAACGAGATTAGTTTGGCAATGTGGGCGTTCAAACCCAGTGTACGCGGATGAGAGACTGAGTACTTTCTTGACATACTCATAGTGTCTGGGAGGGTGAGCTGGACTTGAGAGCTGCATATGGTGGAAGTAGCGGTGGACAGGGCGGACTGAGAGAGGGTTGATGATGGTGATGGAGTTGGTGTTCTTTCTGATGGCCTAGATTCAGTATTTCGTTGATATAACAGTGGGATTCCCTGACTGCTGTGGCCTTGCAACGACACCTCAACATTTGCTGCTGTGCTAACCGGTGGGCTTACAGTGGGGGAAACAATGTAGCATTGCTGACTACCTTCTTTGTGATCAGTTGCACATGTGGCACTTGAGGTTTGGTGTTGTGTCCACGCTTGCAAGTGCATGCTGGTTAAATGTCTAAGCATGCAACTGGTATTCAAATTTTTCAGATTTTTCCCTCGGCTAAAGGTCTTTGCGCACTTCTTACAGATAACCTTGGCCTGATCATGAGGATTTTGTTCAAAAAAGTGCCACACTGCACTCTTCCTACTTTGGCAGACATTTTGCGGCCTAGCATGCTGTGATGTTTTGACCCTCTGGACAAGCTGTCCAGCAACTCTTTTGATTTTTGGAACCTGTCTTTGGAGTGCTCCGGGCCTGCCAGATAACAGCTGTTGCGATGTTGATGTCTGCTGTGGATGCTCCTCATCTGAGCTATTGGAAGCAGCACCCTCTTCCCCCAATGGATGCCAACCTGGGTCAACAACTGGGTCATCCATCACCTCCTCTTCAATGTCATGTGCACCTTCCTCTGTGTCACCGTGTATGGTGGTATAGTGTGCGGGAAGGGGCACCTGAGTCTCATCAGGGTCAGAATCTGGCTCTGTACACTGCGAGGACAATGTAGTGCTCTGAGTGAATGTACCAGCAGAATCATCTATCAGCGGCTGTGCATCAGTGCACTCCATGTCAGATTCATCTTGGCCTGGGTAATTCACCATTTCACTTGATAATCCAGGCATGGTATGTGAAAACAGCTCCATGGAGTAATCAGTAGTATGGCCTGCGTCATCCTTCAATCTTGGTTGTGGTGAAGGACACAAGGAAAGGTGTGGTTCATGAACATGAGCCTCCAATGACGACTCAGTGCTTTTACTTTTTACAACTTCAGAAGAGGAGGCGATAGAGCTGGAGGCTGAGTCAGCAATGTAAGACAAAACTTTTTCCTGATGGTCTGGCGTTAAAAGCGGTTTGCCAACTCCTAGAAAACTAAGCCTTCGAAGCCTTATGGAGCCAGACGATGACGCAGGCTCAACACCTCCTGCATTCGGTCCTATTTGCTTTTGCCACTACCATCAGATCCACCACCAACACCATCATTACCAGCTGCCAACCCCCGCCCAATTCCACGTCCTCTTCCACCAGCCTTCCTCATTTTTGGTAGAAATGTAGACAAAATCCTACAAACTATATAGTAATGTAAAACAAGGTACAAGGTGTCTATAGGACAGGGGAGATTTAGATTTTCTGCAGACACTTGTGGACACTGGACACTTGGATTGTGTGAGGCCCACTGAATATCACAGCACTATGTCACAGGCTCGATGGCACAGGTGTGAAAAAAGTGACTACAGGATAAGGGAGATTTTGAATTTCTGGGAGATTTTGAATTTCTGCAGACACTTGTGGACACTGGACACTTGGATTGTGTGAGGCCCACTGAATATCACAGCGCTATGTCACAAGCTCGATGGCACAGGTGTGAAAAAAGTGACTACAGGATAAGGGAGATTTTGATTTTCTGGGAGATTTTGAATTTCTGCAGACACTTGTGGACACTGGACACTTGGATTGTGTGAGGCCCACTGAATATCACAGCGCTATGTCACAGGCTCGATGGCACAGGTGTGAAAAAAGTGACTACAGGATAAGGGAGATTTTGAATTTCTGGGAGATTTTGAATTTCTGCAGACACTTGTGGACACTGGACACTTGGATTGTGTGAGGCCCACTGAATATCACAGCGCTATGTCACAGGCTCGATGGCACAGGTGTGAAAAAAGTGACTACAGGATAAGGGAGATTTAGATTTTCTGCAGACACTTGTGAACACTGGACACTTGGATTGTGTGAGGCCCACTGAATATCACAGCGCTATGTCACAGGCTCGATGCAGCAGGTGTGAAAAAAGTGACTACAGGATAAGGGAGATTTTGAATTTCTGCAGACACTTGTGGACACTGGACACTTGGATTGTGTGAGGCCCACTGAATATCACAGTGCTATGTCACAGGCTCGATGGCACAGGTGTGAAAAAAGTGACTACAGGATAAGGGAGATTTTGAATTTCTGCAGACACTTGTGGACACTGGACACTTGGATTGTGTGAGGCCCACTGAATATCACAGTGCTATGTCACAGGCTCGATGGCACAGGTGTGAAAAAAGTGACTACAGGATAAGGGAGATTTTGAATTTCTGGGAGATTTTGAATTTCTGCAGACACTTGTGGACACTGGACACTTGGATTGTGTGAGGCCCACTGAATATCACAGCGCTATGTCACAGGCTCGATGGCACAGGTGTGAAAAAAGTGACTACAGGATAAGGGAGATTTTAAATTTCTGCAGACACTTGTGGACACTGGACACTTGGATTGTGTGAGGCCCACTGAATATCACAGCGCTATGTCACAGGCTCGATGGCACAGGTGTGAAAAAAGTGACTACAGGATAAGGGAGATTTAGATTTTCTGCAGACACTTGTGGACACTGGACACTTGGATTGTGTGAGGCCCACTGAATATCACAGCGCTATGTCACAGGCTCGATGCAGCAGGTGTGAAAAAAGTGACTACAGGATAAGGGAGATTTTGAATTTCTGCAGACACTTGTGGACACTGGACACTTGGATTGTGTGAGGCCCACTGAATATCACAGTGCTATGTCACAGGCTCGATGGCACAGGTGTGAAAAAAGTGACTACAGGATAAGGGAGATTTTGAATTTCTGCAGACACTTGTGGACACTGGACACTTGGATTGTGTGAGGCCCACTGAATATCACAGCGCTATGTCACAGGCTCGATGGCACAGGTGTGAAAAAAGTGACTACAGGATAAGGGAGATTTTGAATTTCTGCAGACACTTGTGGACACTGGACACTTTTGGATTGTGTGAGGCCCAATGAATATCAGAGCGCTATGTCACAGGCTCGATGCAGCAGGTGTGAAAAAAGTGACTACAGGATAAGGGAGATTTTGAATTTCTGCAGACACTGGACACTTTTGGATTGTGTGAGGCCCAATGAATATCAGAGCGCTATGTCACAGGCTCGATGCAGCAGGTGTGAAAAAAGTGACTACAGGATAAGGGAGATTTTGAATTTCTGCAGACACTTGTGGACACTGGACACTTGGATTGTGTGAGGCCCACTGAATATCAGAGCGCTATGTCACAGGCTCGATGGCACAGGTGTGAAAAAAGTGAATTGTAGAATTGGGCAGAATAGGAATCTCCCTAGAGTGTAGGTCTGTAAGAACGGAACAAGTCCTCCACTTATCCTTCCACAGTGACACACAGATAGCTTCACTGTGGCTGTGATAACAGCCGTTACACGGTACTGTGTGAGGAGCGTACACCGCTGTATGGTGTGAATAAATGCACGCTCAGTACCTTAGCAGGACAAAAAAAAAATTGGGATTGCTTTTAAAAAAGCAGTTTGCAGAGCAGTGGGGAAACAGCAATGCAGCTGTCAGGAAGCCTTAGAAGGCAGCCTAACAACCAACACCGCTGATCCACCACAATATAGCCTCCCCTTGCATTGCACACACAGTGACTGGTGTGTTGCACAGGCAAAATCGCTAGCAGCAGAAGCAGTTTTTTTGTCTTCTTCCCTGCCTAACGCTCTCCCTACAGAATTAGCAACCTCTCCCTATGCTAAGATCGGCAGAAGTAAGATGGCGGTCGGCGTGCACGCCCTTTTATAACCCCTGTGACGCCCACCAAAGCAAGCCAATCACTTGCATGCCCTTCTGAAAGATGGTGGCGACCCCTGCCTATGTCATCACGTTGCCCACAGTGTCCGTGGATCCTGATTGGCTGAAAAAGAGCGCTAAACAAACTTTTGAAACGCGACTTTGGCGCGTAAGTTGCCGACCTCGTGGCCGACCTCATCCTAGGGCCGGGTTTCGTTTCATGAAACCCGACTTTGCCAAAAGTCGGCGACTTTTGAAATTGTTTGACCCGTTTCGCTCAACTCTAGTTTTCATTGCATAAAACCGACAAAACATAAAAAAACGACCTAAATGAGGTATCGCTGTAACCGTACTGACCCGAAGAATAAAACCGCTTTATCAATTTTACCGCACGCGGAACGGTGTAAACGCACTCCCCCAAAAGAAATTCATGAAACGCTGGTTTTTGTTCATTCTGCATCCCAAAAATCGGAATAAAAAACGATCTAAAAATGTCACGTGCCCAAAAATGGTACCAATAAAAACGTCAACTCGTCCCGCAAAAAATAAGACCTCACATGACTCGGTGGGTCAAAATACAGAAAAATTATAGCTCTCAATATGTGGTGATGCAAAAACTATTTTTACAATAAAAAGCGTCTTTTAGCGTGCGACAGCTGCCAAACATAAAAACCGCCATAAATAGTAAATCAAACCCCCCGTTATCTCCCCCTTAGTTAGGGAAAAATAATAAAATAAAAAAAATGTATTTATTTCCATTTTTCCATTAGGGTTAGGGTTAGGGCTAGGGTTAGGGTTAGGGTAGAGTTAGGGTTAGGGCTAGGGTTAGGGTTAGGGCTAGGGTTAGGGCTAGGGTTAGGGTTAGGGTTAGGGCTGAGATTAGGGTTAGGGGTGTGTTGGGGTTCGGGTTGGAGTTAGAATTGGGGGTCTCCACTGTTTGGGCACATCAGGGGCTCTCCAAATGCACCTGATCTCAATTCCAGCCAATTCTGAGTTGAAAAACTCAAATGGTGCTCCTTCCCTTCCAAGCTCTGCAATGCGCCCAAACAGGGTTTTACCCCCACATGTAGGGTATCAGCCTACTCAGGACAAATTGCAAAACAATTTTTGGGGTCCAATTTCTCCTGTTACCCTTAGGAAAATAAAAAATTGGGGGCAAAAATATAATTTTTGTGGAAAAAAATGATTTTTTTATTTTCACGTTCGAGCGTTATAAACTTCTGTGAAGCACTTGGGGGTTCAAAGTGCTCACCACACATCTAGATAAGTTCCGTGGGGGGTCTAGTGTCCAAAATGGGGTCACTTGTGGGGAGTTTCAATAGTTTAGGTACATCAGGGGCTCTCTAAATGCACATGACACCCGCAGACCATTCCCTCAAAGTCTGCATTCCAAAACGTCACTGCTTCCCTTCCGAGCCCCGACGTGTGTCCATACAGTAGTTTTCTCCCACATTTGGGGTGTCAGCGTACTCATGACAAATTGGACAACAACTTTTGGGGTCCAATTTCTCCTGTTACCCTTGGGAAAATGAAAAAATTGGGGACTAATTGATCATGTTTGTGGAAAAAATACGATTTTTTTTATTTTCATGCCCGGGCATTATAAACTTCTGTGAAGCCCTTGGGGGTTCAAAGTGCTCACCTCACATCTAGATAAGTTCCTTAGGGGGTCTAGTTTTCAAAATGGGGTCATTTGTGGGGGGTTTCCACTGCTTAGGTACATTACGGGCTCTCCAAAGGCAACATGACACCCGCAGAACATTCCCTCAAAGTCTGCATTCCAAAACGTCACTGCTTCCCTTCCGAGCCCCGACGTGTGTCCATACAGTAGTTTTCTCCCACATGTGGGGCGTCAGCGTACTCAGGACAAATTGGACAATAACTTTTGGGGTTCAATTTCTCCTGTTACCCTTGGGAAAATAAAAAAATTGGGGACTAATTGATCATGTTTGTGGAAAAAATACGATTTTTTTATTTTCATGCTCTGGCATTATAAACTTCTGTGAAGCCCTTGGGGGTTCAAAGTGCTCACCTCACATCTAGATAAGTTCCTTAGGGGGTCTAGTTTTCAAAATGGGGTCATTTGTGGGGAGTTTCCACTGTTTAGGTACATTAGGGGCTCTCCAAAGTCAACATGACACCCGCAGACCATTCCATCAATGTCTGCATTCCAAAACGTCACTACTTCCCTTCCGAGCCCCGACGTGTGTCCATACAGTAGTTTTCTCCCACATATGGGGTGTCAGCGTACTCAGGACAAATTGGACAACAACTTTTGGAGTTCAATTTCTCCTGTTACCCTTGGGAAAATAAAAAAATTGGGGACTAATTGATCATGTTTGTGGAAAAAATACGATTTTTTTATTTTCATGCTCTGGCATTATAAACTTCTGTGAAGCCCTTGGGGGTTCAAAGTGCTTACCTCACATCTAGATAAGTTCCTTAGGGGGTCTAGTTTTCAAAATGGGGTCATTTTTGGGGGGTTTCCACTGTTTAGGTACATTAGGAGCTCTCCAAAGGCAACATGACACCCGCAGACCATTCCATCAATGTCTGCATTCCAAAACGTCACTGCTTCCCTTCCGAGCCCTGACGTGTGTCCATACAGTAGTTTTCTCCCACATATGGGGTGTCAGCGTACTCAGGACAAATTGGACAACAACTTTTGGAGTTCAATTTCTCCTGTTACCCTTGGGAAAATAAAAAATTGGGGACTAATTGATCATGTTTGTGGAAAAAATACGAATTTTTTATTTTCACGCCCGGGCGTTATAAACTTCTGTGAAGCACTGGGGGGTTCAAAGTGCTCACCACACATCTAGATAAGTTCCTTGGTGGGTCTAGTTTCCAAAATGGTGTCATTTGTGGGGGGTTTCCACTGTTTAGGTACATCAGGGGTTTTCCAATCGCTACATGGTGTCCGATCTCAATTCCAGCCAAAAACGTCAAATGGCGCTGCTTCCCTTCCGAGCTCTGCCATGCGCCCAAATAGTGGTTTACCCCACATGTGGGGTATCAGCGTACTCAGGACAAATTGCACAATAACTTTTAGGGTCCTGTTACCCTTGGGAAAATAAAAATTGGGGTGAAAAGATCATTTTTGTGGAAAAAATATGATTTTTTAATTGTACCGCTGTACGTTATAAACTTCTGTAAAGCCCTTGTGGGTTCAAAGTTCTCACTACATATCTAGATAAGTTCCTTGGGGGTCTAGTTTCCAAAATGGGGTCACTTGTAGGGGGTTTCCACTGTTTAGGTACATCAGGGACTCTCCAAACGTGACATGGCGTCCGATCTGAATTCCAGACAATTTTGCATTGAAAAAGTCAAACGGCGCTCCTTCCATTCTGAGCTCTGCCATGCGCCGAAACAGTCGTTCCCCCACACAAATCAGGTATTAGCGTACTCAGGACAAATTGCACAATAACTTTTGCAGTCCAATTTCTCCTGTTACCCTTGGTAAAATAAAAAAAATTGAACCAGAAGTATTTTTTTTGTGAAAAAAAGTTAGATGTTCATTTTTTTTTTAAATATTCAAAAAAATTCCTGTGACGCACCTAAAGGGTTAATAAACTTCTTGAATGTGGTTTTGAGCACCTTAAGGGGTGCAGTTTTTAGAATGGTGTCACTTTTGGGTATTTTCTATCATATAGACCCCTCAAAGTATCTTCAAATGTGATGTGGTCTTAAAAATAAAATGGTGTTGTAAAAATGAGAAATCGCTGGTCAACTTTTAACCCTTATAACTTCCTAACAAAAAAAAATTTTGGTTCCAAAATTGTGCTGATGTAAAGTAAATATGTGGGAAATGTTAGTTATTAAGTTTTTTCTGTGCCGTATCTCTGTGATTTAAGGGCATAAAAATTCAAAGTTGGAAAATTGAAAAATTTTCAAAATTTTTACCAAATTTCCGTTTTTTTCACAAACAAACGCAAGTTATTTGAATGAAATTTTATGACTAACATGAAGTACAATATGTCACGAGAAAACAATGTCAGAATCACCGGGATCCATGGAAGCGTTCCAGAGTTATGACCTCATAAAGGTACAGTGGTCAGAATTGTAAAAATTGGCCCGGTCATGAACGTGCAAACCATCCTTGGGGGTGAAGGGGTTAAAATAATTTTTTTATCAAGCACATTGGAGAAAGACATTACAACTGACGGATGTAGAATTCTCTATAAGAAAGGGCTGCCTTACAAAAAATAAAAAATATTTTAACCAAACAAGGACGGTACAGTGTAAAAATGTACATTATGTAAGATTCGAAAATGGATTAAATTGCTGCTAAATTGATGCAAGAAATCAAGGACTCGCTTACTCCAATTCAATTTTTTAAAACTATAATGAAAGTAACACAACATAGATTAACATAGGCAAATATTATACATCACGATCCATTATTCAACCTACTTGGTAACCGTTAAACAGTTGTGTATGGAGCAGTAGCATAGCTACTGGGGGTCAGAGGGTGCGTTTGCCCCTGACCCTGCGCTCAGAGGTGCCCACCCAGAACTATGCTATTACTGACTATATCGGTGTGCACAGCACTCCAATATAGTTAATCCCTGTGATAGACCTTTGATTTTTGCCTTGTTGAATGATCCCTGGAACAGTCATTTCATTGGTGAACACAGATGAAAAATGCCTGTTTAATATCTCAGCCTTTACCTTGTCCTCTTTACCTTATCCCCGCTTCGCTCAGCAGCCGCGCTTAGCTTCCCTGGAACTTATAGTTCTCCAACCAGCACTCATTAGGCTGTGTGCTACAGTTTCCATACAATAAATGTTCTATCATCAGGAGGTTATCACTGTAGAACTAAATCATGCAGCGAAGAAAACGAAATCTCCGAGCACGTCAAAATACTCGAAGAACACCTGGGCATGCTCGGGGAGACACGAGCAATGATGCTACTCGCCCATCACTATACACCATAGATACTCTATGGGGTTATGTCAGGCGAGTTTGCTGGCCAATCAAGCACAGTGATACTGATGTTTTTAAACCAGGTGTTGGTACTTTTGGCAGTGTGGACAGGTGCCAAGTCCTGCTGGAGAATGAAATTTCCATCTCCAATAAGTTTATCAGCAGAGGGAAGCACGAAGTGCTCTAAAATTTCCTGGTAGACGGCTGCGCTGACTTTGGCCTTAATAAAATACAGTGGACTTACACCAGCAGATGACATGGCTCCCCAAACCAACACTGATTGTGTGCCTGTCCACTCTTCCTCCAGACTCTGGGACCTTGATTTCCAAATGAAATGCAAAATTTACTTTCATCTGAAATAACACCTTGGACCACTGAGCAACAGTCCAGTTCATTTTCTCCTTGGTCCAGGTAATACGCTTCTGGTGTTGTCTATTGGTAAAAAGAAGGCATAGTTCCAGCTCCTTAAAATTTCAATCTTTATTACTCCATATTAAAATTGCAATAAAGGTGGGTGCTCCTCATGACAAGAAATGAAGGGGGATACAAGCGACGCGTTTCAATCGTATTAACCATCTTTTCCACAGCTACGTCCCTTGAGACAGTATATACATTTAAGGTGTGCACCCACCAATCCTAAAATCACAGTGTCACATGACATTTGACAGGCCCTAAAAGATCAATTGTGCACATAAGAAACAGAAAAAAATCTAAAGAATAGAAGGCAAAAAAAGGAAATCAACAAAACAATACAGTGACTCTAATAACAATCTCATTGTCCCTATTGAGGTCATTGGGGAATCCAGTATCATGAATGCAGACCCAAAACGCCTCATGTGTAAGGCAATGCCATCCAACATCTCCCACACGTAAGGATCTGCTTACATGTTCTATACCACATTTTCACAAAGAAATGGTGCTGTGTGCATGGTAAGTAATAAACTGCTTTGCCTCTGAAGATATATTGCAATTTTAATTATTTGTATTTGATATATCATACATATGTTTGGAAATGCGTACCTTGAGTTTGTGTAATACACACCACAGATACCACTTGGCAAATAGAGCAATCAATTTTATAAACAACATTTATTGTGGTGCAATTGATGAATTGTTTTATATTGAATTGTGACGAATTATCATAATTAGTGAATGTCTTGGTAATTAAAGCAAGTTAGTTTGCACATTCTACATTTACCGCTGCCACACTTATAAAAACCCCTACATTCCAACCAGGTTCTATTAGGAGCCTTTGAGCGGACCATGCTTGGAGAGATTTTCTTTCCTAACGTGGGTGCTCTTTGGGCTACTATTAGAGTTGAGCGACTTTTGCTTTTTTAGGGTCGAGTTTCGTTTCATGAAACCCGACTTTTCCAAAAGTCGGGTCGAGCAAAATCGGCCGACTATAGGGAAAAGTCAGGGGTCTGCCCGAAACACGAAACCCAATGTAAGTCAATGGGGAATTAAAGTCGGCAGTGAGAGGAGGACAGGAAACACACCTACAGTGCCCATTTGAATGCCAAAAGCATCAATTCTTCTTAAGCTTGTCAACCTTAATTAACTTCATAATTCTAGTTACGCACTGAAAAATGGGGGTTATTTGGCTAAAGTTGTGGGGGGGTAGGGCTGGCTCCAGGTTTCCATGTGCTCTGGGCAAAAGAGCGCCCCTTTAACACATACCACAACTCATGATGCTCCGATACGACAGAGAAATAGCGGTATAGTACAATGAAAAATACTTCAATTTTTACATCTCATGACGAGGCCCATCTATTTCTCCATACAGAATCATTGGTCCCATATAATGTTTGAAACAGTATATGATGAGCTCCACATAATGCTACAGTATATGTTGGTTCCCATGGATGAAGCTCCACTGCCTTATGGGCCCAAATAATGCTCCAAACATAATGGGCCCCATTTCTAATGCTCTAGTGTATAATGGGCCCTGTAAATGCTGCTCCAGTGTCTGATGTCCACCTTTGGAATGTTCCAGTGTATGGTGGGCCCCATCTATCATTCTCCAAAGTATAGTGCTCCCCAAAAATTGCTGTCCCAACATTGAAAACAATGAAATAAGTCTCCTCGCTAGGGAATCCCTGTACTAGTCTGGACTCCTCGTCGTCCCCATCTTCCATCTCACTGCACAGTATTTCAACCTTGCAAGTGCTGTGATCCTGAGCAAGCAGGGGGCGGCCACTCGTTGGCTACGGCACTGGCACAGGACCCCTGATAGTACGGTGGTGTGTCTGACGGCGGGTGGGCCGAACCTGCACTTTCATCTGCAGCTTTCTCTTTGTCACCGTGTAAGATGGAACTGTATATGGGAAGGGTAACCTGAGTTTCATCAGGGTCAGATTCAGGCCGTGTAGCGTGCGAGGGGAATGTAGTGGTCTGGGTCAATGTACCAGCAAATTCATTGAGCAGTGGCTGGGCATCAGTGCACTTGTGTCGCCCCCAGGAGTACGGTCGCCACAGTGGCATTACCTTCCTCTTAGGGAGTGTGATGTCATGGTTGGGAGCAACGAAGGATCTCTCTAGCAGGTTAACTGATTGGGCGGCGTTATTCCCACGAGTCACGACCCTCCAAAGAGCGTTCATGAAGGCAAAGTGTTTGTTTTACGTGGGCAGTATGGTTGCAAAGCTGAACCTTAAAGGAATGTCCAGAAGGTCACCACCAGGAGTGGAGCCTACGGCGTAATTTGACTCAACATGGGCAACCTCAACCATCCAGCCACAAAAAAGATGCACACATTGCAAGCTTAATTCCGTTAACGAACGAGACTCTGTCATGCCCCGCGGTCCGAGGCCGGCTTACTAGAGGGACACGTGAGGCTCTGGCACGTGAGATTGGCCAATAACAGGTGTGTCATGCCCTTACATGTCCATGGCTGCATGTGCGCTACACTGAAAAGGCCAGCGTTTGTCGCTTACAGGTGCAGATAACCCGCTGAACAACGTTAGCGATGGGGATCTGGGATTACAATTATTACCCGCGAACGATGATTTCCCAGTAAGTGCAGGTCAACCGCAGTTCCGGAATTAGGCCTAACCGTCATTCCTGAAAAAATGAAAAACTTACGTGTGCAAACCACAGGTGCTGTTGCTTGCTTAACAGCTCGCCAGCCGTTCTCACGCCCAGTATGGATTACACGTGATTGCACAAAGGTGAGAAAGGGTACCGTATCACCGGATAACATGTATGGATAGCATAGTGTACACATTCAAAATATATGTCTATAGATCAGGAGGCAGGCTCAAACGGTGTCAGGCCCAGTATGGATTAAACGTGATTGCACAAAGGTGAGAAAGGGAACTGTATCACAGGATAACATGTATGGATAGCATAGTGTACACATTCAAAATATATGTCTATAGATCAGGAGGCAGGCTCAAACGGTGTCAGGCCCAGTATGGATTAAACGTGATTGCACAAAGGTGAGAAAGGGAACTGTATCCCCGGATAACATGTATGGCTAGCATAGTGTACACATTCAAAATATATGTCTATAGATCAGGAGGCAGGCTCAGACGGTGTCAGGCCCAGTATGGATTTGACGGCCCAGACTACACAGCGGAGGAGCAGGGAGAGGTAAAGATTGCAACTGCTGGGGCCCTGCCCAAGCAAGGGGGGCCCACTCGTGGGCGTCGGTACTGGCACTGGGCCCCTCATAGTACGGCGGTGTGTCTGACGGCGGGTGTGCACCACCACCGTCAGAGACTCTTGATTGCACTATGAGGCACCCTGTGCCAGTGCCCGCGCCCAAGAGTCGGCCTACCCACCTGTCCAGGGCAACGGCACCCGCACGGTTTCATGTGCTAGGTGGTGACCCCGGCCATGGGGTGGGCAGCACAGTTAGGGAGTTTTAGAAAGTGGCATATGTTGATGTTGGACATTCAGCTGATGCAAAAGGCGAAATTGTTCAAGTCCCAGGAAGAGGAGGACCAAAGCAAGCCATTTTTCTGTCACCCTATGTGTCATCAGGGGAAGGTGTGACAAAATCCTTGGAAACCCATGCATGGTTCATTTTAATGAAGGTTAGATCATCCATATTTTGGGTTGACAGACGGGTCCTTTTTTCTGTCAGGATTTATCCAGCTGCACTGAAGACTCTTTCCGATAGCACACTTGCAGCTGGGCAAGCGAGCTCCTGTAACTCATATTTTGCCAATTCAGGCCAGGTGTCCAGTTTAGCGGCCCAATAGTCAAAGGGGAATGACCTGTGCGGGAGAACATCGATATGGGAGGAAAAGTAGTTTGTAACCATAGTTGACAACTGCTGTCTCCTGTCACTTTCCATCGATGCAGTATTACTAGTTGTGTGAGCGGTACTTGAAAAATCAGTCCACAACATTGTCATGAAACCCCTGTCTCCAACGCCACTTCTGCTGTGTGCACCACGAACGCCTCTGCCAAGCTGCCTCTGGCCCGTACGGCTCGAGTGAGAACCATCACCGCTGCTGTGTGCTGGGAATGCCTCAACCAACCGGTTTACCAGAGTTGCTTGTTTATTAGCCAATATTAGGTCAAGGTTCTCGTGTGGCATGATGTTTTGTAATTTGCCTTTATAGCGTGGATCCAGGATGCTGGTCAACCAGTAGTCATCATCGCTCATCATTTTGGCAATGCAGGGGTCCCTTTTTAGGATCTGCAAGGCATAATCTGACATGTGGGCCAATGTTCCCGGTGTCAATGATGCACTGCGAGTGCTGGTTGGAGGAGCACTTTCTGGCAAATCAACATCCCTCCAGTCATGCACAAACCCTGTACCAGACCTTGCCACACCAATATTTTCACTTGCCCCACGAGATGCATCCTCCTCCCCTAAGTAATCATCCCCATCATCATCCTCCTCCTCCTCTTCTTCCTCCACCTCATCCAGGAGAGGTCCCTGAGCAGACAATGGCTGAATGTCATCAAGGATTCCCTCCTCCTCTTCCTCCTCGTCAACATTGGCTGCAGACGCCTGCTCCTTAAGGTGTATCAAAGTTTGCATGAGCAGACGCATAAGTGGGATGCTCATGCTTAGGATGGCGTCGTCTGCGCTTACCAGCCGTGTGCATTCCACAAAACACTGAAGGACTTTACAGAGGTCTTTCAGCTTCGACCACTGCACACCTGTCAACTCCATGTCTGCTCTCAAAGTGCCTGGCCGTGTATCCTCCCACAAATGCATTATGGCCTGCCTCTGTTCGCACAGCCGCTCAACCATGTGCATGGTGAAGTTCCACATTGTTGCAATGTCGATAATGAGGCGGTGGTTGGGAAGGTGGAGCAATCGCTGCAGCTTCTGCATACGAATGGAGTGTACAGTCGACCAGCGGATGTGCGCACACAGTCTTCGCACCTTCTGGAGCAGGGCTGTTAACTCCGGATAATTGTCGAGGAAGCACTGCACCACCAGGTTCAAGGTGTGAGCCAAGCAAGGTATGTGGCTGAGTTTTGAAAGGGCTATGGCTGCCACAAAATTACGGCCGTTATCACTAACTACCTTGCCTGCCTCAAGATGTATACTGCCCAGCCATGACTCAGTTTGTCGCTGAAAGTACTCGGCCAGCACCTCCGCGGTGTGTCTGTCGCCCAAACACATCATCTGCAACACAGCCTGCTGACGCTTTCCACTAGCTGCTCGATAGGGGGACACCTCGTGTGCAACAGTGGCAGCTGCAGATGGAGTGCTCGTACTACTGCGCTCTGTGGACGAGCTTTCGCTTCTGGAGGAGGAGGAGGGTCGAACGCCTACAGCCAACTGTTTCCTATACCGTGGGCTAGGCAGCACTGTCCCACCACCGCTGTCCCCTGTGGACCCTGCATCCACCACATTAACCCAGTGTGCAGTGATGAACACGTAACGGCCCTGGCCATGCCGACTGGACCATGCATCTGTTGTGAGGTGCACCTTTCCACTCACTGACTGCTTGAGTGCATGGACAATGCGGTCTTTCACATGATTGGGGAGGGCTGGGATGGCTTTGCGAGAGAAGTGGCGACAGGGTAGGTCATAGCGTGGTACTGCATAGGCCATGAGTTCGCGGAAAGCTGCGCTTTCCACCAACCGATAGGGCATCATCTCTAGCGAGATTAGTTTGGCAATGTGGGCGTTCAAACCCAGTGTACGCGGATGAGAGACTGAGTACTTTCTTGACATACTCATAGTCTCTGGGAGGGTGAGCTGGACTTGAGAGCTGCATATGGTGGAACTAGCGGTGGACAGGTCGGACTGAGAGAGGGTTGATGATGGTGATGGAGTTGGTGTTCTTTCTGATGGCCTAGATTCAGACTTTGGTTGATATAGCCGTGGGATTCCCTGACTGCTTTGGCCTTGCAATGACACCTCAACATTTGCTGCTGTGCTAACCGGTGGGCTTACAGTGGGGGAAACAATGTAGCGTTGCTGACTACCTTCTTTGTGATCAGTTGCACATGTGGTACTTGAGGTTTGGTGTTGTGTCCACGCTTGCAAGTGCATGCTGGCTAAATGTCTAAGCATGCAACTGGTATTCAAATTTTTCAGATTTTTCCCTCGGCTAAAGGTCTTTGTGCACTTCTTACAGATAACCTTGGCCTGATCATGAGGATTTTGTTCAAAAATGTGCCACACTGCACTCTTCCTACTTTGGAAGACATTTTGCGGCCTAGCACGCTGTGCTATTTTGACCGTCTGGACAAGCTGTCCAGCAACTCTTTTGATTTTTGGAACCTGTCTTTGGAGTGCTCCGGGCCTGCCAGATAACAGCTGTTGCGATGTTGATATCTGCTGTGGATGCTCCTACTCCTCATCTGAGCTTTTGGAAGCAGCACCCTCTTCCCCCAATGGATGCCAATCTGGGTCAACAACTGGGTCATCCATCACCTCCTCTTCAATGTCATGTGCACCTTCCTCTGCGTCACTGGTGTATGGTGGTATAGTATGCGGGAAGAGGCACCTGAGTCTCATCAGGGTCAGAATCTGGCTCATTACACTGCGAGGACAATGTAGTGCTCTGACTGAATGTTTCAGCAGAATCATCTATCAGTGGCTGTGCATCAGTGCACTCCATGTCAGATTCATCTTGGCCTGGGTAATTCACCATTTCACTTGATAACCTAGGCATGGTATGTGAAAACAGCTCAATGGAGTAATCAGTTGTATGGCCTGAGTCATCCTTCAATCTTGGTTGGGGTGAAGGACACAAGGAAAGGTGTGGTTCATGAACATGAGCCTCCAATGACGACTCAGTGCTTTTATTTTTAACAACTTCAGAAGAGGAGGCGATAGAGCTGGAGGCTGAGTCAGCAATGTAAGCCAAAACTTTTTCCTGATGCTCTGGCTTTAAAAGCGGTTTGCCAACTTCTAGAAAACTAAGCCTTCGAGGCCTTGTGTAGACAGACGATGACGCAGGCTCAACACCTCCTGCATTCGGTCCTATTTTGCTTTTGCCACTACCATCAGATCCACCACCAACACCTTCATTACCAGCTGGCAACCCCCGCCCAATTCCACGGCCTCTTCCACCAGCCTTCCTCATTTTTGGTAAAAATGTACTCAAAATTCCACAAACTATATAGCAATGTAAAACAAGGTACAAGGTGTATATAGGACAGGGGAGACGTAGAATTTCTGAACACACTTGTGGACACTGTTGGATTGTGTGAGGCCCAGTTAATATCACAACGCTATGTCAAGGCTCAATGTCGCAGGTTTGAAAAATGTCACTATAGGACAGGGGAGATGTAGAATTTCTGAACACTCTTGTGGACACTGTTGGATTGTGTGAGGCCCAGTGAATATTACACCGCTATGTCACAGGCAGAAATTGGCTAGTGTATGACAAACTACAAGGTGTATATAGAATTGGGCAGAATAGGAATCTCCCTAGAGTGTAGGTCTGTAAGAACGGAACATGTCCTCGACTTATTCTTACAGAGTGACACACAGATAGCTTCGCTGTGGCCGTGATAACAGCCGTTACACGGTACTGAGAGAGGAGCATGCACGTACACCGCTGTCCGGTGTCCGTAAAATTGTCAAGCTCCGCGTTTTTTAAGTATACGGACTGACACACGCTGTCTCTCTATAGTTTTGAATGTGATCAAACAGCAAATATACTTAACTGTTTGAAAAGCAGACAAAACTAGAAGGTGGAGGTCTGTAAGAACGGAACATGTCCTCGACTTATTCTTACAGAGTCACACACAGATAGCTTCACTGTGGCCATGATAACAGCCGTTACACGGTACTGTGTGAGGAGCGTACACCGCTGTATGGTGTGAAAAAATGCACGCTCAGTACCTCACCAGGACAAAAAAAAAAATTTGGATTGCTTTTAAAAAAGCAGTTTGCAGAGCAGTGGGAAAACAGCAATGCAGCTATCAGGAAGCCTTATAAGGCAGCCTAACAACCAACACAGCTGATCCAGCAAAATATAGCCTCCACTTGCACTGCACACACAGTGACTGGTGTGTTGTACAGGCAAAATCGCTAGCAGCAGAAGCAGTTTTTGGTGTCTTCTTCCCTGCCTAACGCTCTCCCTACAGAATCAGCAGCAGCAGCAGCTCTCCCTATTCTGAGATCAGCATGAGTAACATGGCGGTCGACGTGCACGCCCTTTTATACCCCCTGTGACGCCCCCCAAAGCAAGCCAATCACTTGCATGCCCTTCTCAAAGATGGTGGTGACCCCTGCCTATGTCATCACGTTGCCCACAGTGTCCGTGGATCCTGATTGGCTGAAAAAGGGCGAAAAACAAACTTTTGAAATGCGACTTTGGCGCTAAAGTCGCCGAGCTCGTGGCCGACCTCACCCTAGGGTCGGGTTTCGTTTCATGACACCCGACTTTACCAAAAGTCGGCGACTTTTGAAATTTTTCGACCCGTTTCGCTCAACTCTAGCTACTATATTGACTCAAGATCCCAAAATTGTTCCTAGAGTCTGATCCTCATACAAAATAGGAATAAATTTGTTTATGATCGCCCTAATCATGTTAGATTGGGGACTATACTGTATACAAATGAATGGTTTCTGTCTAACATTGTGACTCGATTTACTACTTGTGGGTTTTGGATTCACTATGTCACGTGCTCTATTAAGTGTCCATTGGGCATAATTTCTAAGCCTAAGCTTTCTCATTGACTGACTCAATTCCATATCTAGATCTTTATTATTGCTACAATTCCTTTTGATCCTTGTGAATTATCCTACCGGGATGGATCTAATGGTGTGTTTGGGGTGACTACTTGTGGCAAGTAGTATAATAGCAGCCTTCAACTCATCTGCATTGTTGGGTCTGGTGTCTCTCATCTTCCTCTTGACAATACTCCATAGATACTCTATGGGGTTAAGGCCAGGCAAGTTTGCTGGCCAATATTGTTTTTATAAACTAGGTATTGATACTTTTGGCATTGTGGACAGGTGCCAAGTCCTGCTGGAGCATGAAATTTCCATCTTCAAAAAGCTTATCGGCAGACGGAAATATGAAGTGCTCTAAAATTTCCTGGTAGACAGCTGCGCTGACTTTGATCTTAATAAAATGCAGTGGACCTACACCAGCAGATGACATGGCCCCACAAACCATCACTCATTGTGGAAACTCCACACTACACCTCAATGAGCTTGCATTGTGTGCCTCTCCACTCTTCCTCCAGACTCTGGGACCTTGATATCCAATTGAAATGCAAAATTTGCTTTTATCTGAAAAGAACACATTGGATCACTGACCAACAGTCCAGTTCTTATTCTCCTTGGCAGAGGTAAGATGCTTCTGGTGTTATCTATTGGTCATGAGTGGCTTGACACAATGAATGCGACACTTGTAGCCCATGTCCTGGATACATCTGTGTGTGATTGCTCTTGAAGCAATGACTCCAGCAGCAGTCCACTCCTTGTGAATCTCCCCCAAATTTTTGAATGGCCATTTTTTTAACAATCCTTTCAAGACTGCGATTATCCCAGTTGCTTGTGCTTCTTTTTTTATCACACTTTTTCCTTCCACTCAACTTTGCATTAATATGCTTGGATACAGAAAGTTAGGGCTGGCGGAACGCACCAAATAATAAAATAACGGTAAGGTGCGTTCGCAGCCCGGGGTCCACCATGCAGGGGTGGTAAACTGCTGCTTAGTAATGGCAGAAGTATAAAGCGGTATACAAGAGGTCACACATGGGTTAATGTCACCCAGTGTGAACAGAAGTGACGCCACCGCTGAACATAAATGCCGGAGCCTCTTAAAATCACAGCACTCGGCAAGAGAACGCACAGTATGCGGTCACAGAACTCAGCCCCAAGGACATGAGGTCTGAGTCCCTCTAGACCTACTGAGCAAACGGCGTCGCACCTGCAGACGCCACGATAGATGCTGACTATGGTGGAGTGTTGAGCACGTGCACCGTGGCGTGCAGAGCCACTGGTGGACACTGATGTGAGTCTCAGACTCTGCCTCTACCTACACCTAAGCCAGGGTGCTTAACAGGCCAGGCTGCACAACACATGCGTACCAAGGGTAGGGGTTTCAAATGAGTCAGTCACCAGAGACATTCATACATGCATACAGCACTCACTCCTCATAGTCTGGTAATGCAGTCTATACTAGCGCATGGCCGAGCGGCCATGCAAACCTTTTATAGCCATGTCCTTCCGGGACCTTCCTGACCTTTCTGATGGTCTAATCAGAGCTGGAGAAGGACCTGAGCATGTGACCTCCGATCTCCAATGAGAGATCGTCCCACGGGCATGCTCAGTGGACCGAAAGGATGACTTAGTACCTGGAGTAGCTCGCTGCTGACCAGCATGCGTTGCTATAGCTCGACCAGAGGTGGCAGCAGCAACCAAACACATGGAGCTAGTCTGGGCAGAGTGCCGGGACCGACAAGTCTGCTGAGCAGCCTCCTCTGTGGCTGGAGAGGAATGGGGGACCGCCGGAAGCAAGGCTCGGGATTCCCGCTGTGCAGCGACAGGAACCCGACTCCTAACATTACCCCCCCTCCTCTCTGAGCCTCGCTATGCTCAAATTCCACAATGAGAAGTGGGGTAAAACTGAAAAGGAAGGAGCGCAATAGGGTCTTATCTGGGTGGAAGATAGAATAAATTCAAATGGAATCTACTCACCTTTCCACGAACGAACAAACGCATGTAAATCAATGTCAGCCTGCTGCACGCCCGAGGTTCACAAACGTGACCGCCAATATAATTCCTTTTGGATAAAAATTTGGGCTTACTGTGCGCTGCTGAGACCAGGATAAAGTCACCACATGAGAATCTTTTTAACTCTTTATTCCCAATGCGTTTCAAAGTGAAAAAGCCACTTCTTCTTCAGGGGATGACATATAGACTATACTATATATATTTGACTATATGTCATCCCCTGAAGAATAAGTGGCTTTTTCACTTTGAAACGCGTTGGAAATAAAGAGTTAAAAAGATTCTCATGTGGTGACTTTATCCTGGTCTCAGCAGCGCACAGTAAGCCCAAATTTTTATCCAAAAGGAATTACAATGAGAAGTGGAGCGCGGATGTTCTCCACTGGCTCCAGGTCCGAGCCTCTGGACCATGACTCTTCCAGTCCACCAAATAAAACTTTTTACCACGCACCACCCTGCATCCCACGATGGCATTAACCTCAAACTCGTCTGAGGACAGGTCAGATGTCCCGGCAGATGACTCGGAGAACCGGGACATGAGGACAGGCTAAAGGAGGGACATGTGGAGGGTGTTGGAGATAGCAAATGTGGTGGAAGGGCCAGACGGTAGACCACAGGGTTGATCTGCTCAAAGACATTGAAGGGGCCAATGTAGCAAGGGGCGAATCTTGTGGACTCGACACGCAGCCTGATGTTACAGGCAGAGAGCCATACCAAGTTGCCAGGAGCAAAGGTCGGAGCGGGGTGCCGGTGCATGTCGGCGGATGCCAACATTATCTCCTTGGAGACCCTGATAGCATCCTGAGTGCGATCCCAAATGTCACATGCCTCCACCGCCCAGTCTGCCACCCTGGAATTGGTGGACGACATGGGCATGGGCACAGGGACGCGTGGATGCTGGCAGTAATTTAGGAGGAATGGGGTCTCACCGGTGGAGTCAGCCACAGCATTGTTCAAAGGGAACTCCATCCACGGCAGCAAGGATGCCCAGTCATCCTGCCTGGCTGAGAAAAAATGTCATAGATATGTGATCAGGGTCTGGTTGGCTCTCTCTACCAACCCGTTCGTCTCGGGATGATAGGCCGAGGAGAGATTTAGCTCAATGATGAGCAGGCTACAGAGCTCTCTCCAGAACCGAGACGCAACTGGGGACCCCAGTTGCTGAAAATCTTGTCCGGCATGCCGTGCAGGTGGAAAACGTGCTTAATGAACAACGCTGCCAGGCCCCATGCAGAAGGTAACTGGGAGAGAGGTACCAGGTGTACCATCTTGGAGAAATGGTCAGTGGCAACCCAAATGACTGTGCTGCCACTGGACTTGGGTAGCTGTTATGATTGAGTCACCGTAGGAGGCAAAAATAGAAATGCTAGCTAAGTCCAGAAAACCAGAGAAGTTGGCAGCTATCGGATTGCAGACCCCTGAACCTATCAACACAACTAGCAGTAGCCGTGGGGGGCTCCTACGATGCCCTAGGCCCCTCGATCACAGCCGGAGGACTACATAGCCTAAAGACAGAAAGGAAAATCTAAACTGCCCCAGAACAGACCCCAAAGTAAAAGGCAGCCCCCCACATATAATGATGATGAAGCAAGAAGAAAGAACAAAACACAGACAGAAAGATAGACTGAGCAAAGATGGGGCCCACGCTAGCTTAGATAGGAAAGGACAAGAAGGCTGCTGTCTGCAATCCGTGAAAAACCCTATGAAAATAAGAGCCAACAAACTGACAGTAAAAAAGGCCCTGAAGACGCTAGGCTTCAAAAAAGCTATGTCAGTACTCAGGAATATTCTGAAGACAGAGCAACAGGCAAAAGGAGATTCAGCTCACCCCAGCAGGGAATGGCAGAATCTAGAAAAGCAAGGAAAACAAAACACTAATGCAAAAAGGCAAAGCAGAAATCTTAGCTTTAGATGAGCAGGAATCAGACTGGTTTCCTAGAAGTCCACAGAGAAATCACCCGCAGGCCAGAAGGGCGTCGGCAGCCTTATATCCAGTCATTAACTCCACTCAGCCAATCATCATCATCAGCCCCAGGTGTTTGACAATCAGGCTCACTACCTTTCTTCACCAGAAGAGGGAGTTCCTCGGGCCTCAGTAGTGAAGGGGAAAATGAACTCACAACAGTACCTCCCCCTTGAGGAGGGGTCACCGAACCCTCAACCACGCCACCAGGGCGATCAGGGTGAGCCCGATGAAAGGCACGCACCAATCTTTTGGCATGAATATCAGAAGCAGAGACCCAGGAATTATCCTCCTGACCATAACCCTTCCACTTAACCAAATACTGGAGTCTCCGTCTAGCCAGACGGGAATCCAGCACTTTCTCTACCTCATATTCCATGTTACCTTCAACCAATACAGGGTCTGGATGTGCAACCCCCGGAACAACAGGTTCAACAAACCTCTTCAACAAAGATTTATGGAACACATTATGGATTTTAAATGTGACAGGAAGAGCCAAACGAAAAGAGACCGGATTAATAATCTCCAAAATCTTGTAAGGTCCAATAAATCTAGGCTTAAACTTAGGAGAAGCCACCTTCATAGCAATATTTTTTGATGATAACCACACCATATCACCAACCTTAAATTGGGGACCAATGGTCCTATGTCGGTTGGAAAACCGCTGGGCCTTTTCCTGGGAGAGAGATAACTTATCCACCACTTGGTCCGAGATCTGGTGCATTCTCTCCACCACAGTGTCAACCCCTGGGCAGGCAGAGGGCTCCACCTGCCCTGAAGAAAATCGAGGATGAAACCCAAAGTTACAAAAAAAAGGAGACATCAAAGTGGCAGAACTAGCTCTATTATTTAAAGCAAATTCAGCCAAGGGCAAAAATGAAACCCAATCACCCTGATCAGCAGAAATAAAACATCTCAAATATGACTCCAAGGTCTGGTTTGTTCTCTCTGTCTGCCCATTGGTCTGAGGGTGAAAAGCAGAGGAGAAGGACAACTGAATTCCCAGCTTGGAACAGAAAGTTCTCCAAAATCTAGACACAAACTGGACTCCTCTGTCAGATAAATGTTCTCAGGAATCCCTTGCAAGCGAACCACCTGTTGTAAAAACAGGGGCACCAATTCAGAGGAAGACGGCAACTTAGGAAGTGGTACAAGGTGAACCATCTTAGAGAACCTTTCACAAATCACCCAAATAACAGTCATCCTTTGAGAGACAGGCATATCAGAGATGAAATCCATTGAAATATGGGTCCATGGCCTCTTGGGGACAGGCAAAGACATCAACAACCCACTAGAGCGAGAACACGATTTAGACCGGGAGCACGTCCCACAGGACTGCACAAAATTCCTGACATCACGAGACAAGGAGGGCCACCAAAAAGACCGACTCACCAGATCTCTAGTACCAAAAATACCTGGATGACCAGCCAAAGCAGAGCAATGAACTTCAGACATCACTCTCTTCTTCCACTGGTCAGGAACATACAACTTTCCACTGGGACAACGCTCAGGTTTGTCCTCCTGGAACTCTTCCAGAGCACGTCTCAAATCGGGCGAGATGGCAGAAAGAACTACCCCTTCGCCAAAGATGGTAGCAGGCTTGGTCACCACAGGAGAATCAGCAAAGAAGCTCCTAGAGAGGGCGTCAGCCTTGACATTCTTAGTTCCAGGAAGAAAAGAAACCACAAAATCAAAATGTGTAAAAAACAAGGCCCACCTAGCCTGTCTAGGGTTCAAGCGCTTAGCCGACTCTAGGTAAATCAAATTCTTGTGGTCAGTGAGGACCACGACTTGATGCTTAGCTCCCTCCAACCAATGTCTCCACTCCTCAAATGCCCATTTCATGGCTAACAGTTCCCAATTCCCCACATCATAGTTACGTTCAGATGGAGAGAACTTTTGGGAAAAGAAAGCACAGGGATTCATTTTAGATGTTACAGGATCCTTTTGGGACAAAACAGCTCCTGCACCAATCTCAGAAGCATCCACCTCTACCTGGAACGGAAGTGAGACATCAGGTTGCCGCAAAACCGGGGCGGAGGTGAATCTTCGCTTCAGCTCCTGAAAGGAAGAAACAGCCTCCGGAGACCAATTTAACACATCAGCACCCTTCTTAGTCAAATCAGTCAATGGCTTGGCAATACTAGAAAATTTTGCTATAAATTTCTGATAAAAATTAGCAAAACCCAAAAACTTCTGGAGGGCCTTCAAAGAAGTGGGCTGAACCCAATCGTAAATGGCCTGTACCTTGGCCGAGTCCATTTCAATAGTTGACTGGGACAAAATAAATCCCAAAAAAGAAATCCTCTGTACTCCAAAAAGGCATTTAGATCCTTTGACATACAGGGAATTCTCCCTCAAGATCCGGAACACAGTCCGAATATGTTCCACATGAGAATCCCAATCCTTGGAGAAGATCAAAATATCATCCAGATAGATAATCAAAAATGTATCGACAAAATCTCGGAAAATATCGTTCATGAAGCACTGGAAGACAGAAGGGGCATTAGTGAGCCCAAAAGGCATCACCAGGTACTCAAAATGTCCCTCCGGAGTATTAAACGCCGTCTTCCATTCATCCCCATGCTTAATGCGAATAAGATTATACGCCCCCCTGAGGTCAAGCTTGGTAAACCAGCAAGCACCTTTAACTCTGGAGAATAGATCAGAAATCAGGGGTAACGGATACTGATATTTAACAGTAATTTTGTTGAGAGCACGATAATCAATACAAGGTCTTAATGATCCATCCTTTTTGGCAACAAAAAGAAAACCGGCACCTAAGGGTGACGAGGATGATCTAATATGACCCTTCTCCAACGCCTCCTTAATATAGGATCGCATAGCCTCGTGCTCGGGTACAGATAAATTGAAGAGCCGACCCTTGGGAAATTTACACCCCGGGCACAGTTCAATAGCACAGTCATAACTCCTATGAGGAGGCAGAGACGCAGACTCATTCTCACTAAATACATCATAAAAGTCCGCCAAATAATCAGGAACATCGTGCGACTGAGGAGAGGTGGAAAACAGCGGAGCCTCACTAAAGGCACACCGACAACCCCAACTCACCACAGACACAGATTTCCAATCCAAAACTGGATTATGAATTTGTAACCAGGGAAACAACAGAACAATAGTATCATGCAGATTATGTAGCACCAAAAACCTGCAATTTTCTTGATGGTCTGGGGCGACCTGCATTACCACCTGGGTCCAAAACTGAGGTTTATTTTCTGCCAAAGGAGTAGCATCAATCCCCCTCAAAGGGATAGGCGTCTGCAGAGGTGTCATCGGAAATCCACAACATTTAGCAAAATCCAAGTCCATTAGGTTTAGGGCTGCTCCCGAATCCACAAAAGCCTTGGCGGAAAATGTGGACAGGGAGCAGATCAGAGTAATAGCCAGAAGAAACTTAGGTTGAACACCACCAACAGAAAACGTGTGTGCAAAGCGTCTCGCGTTTAGGACAGACAGAAATAATATGCGAGGCATCTCCACAGAAAAAACACAACTTATTACGCCTTCTGAACTCCTGACGCTGCACTCTGGAAAAAACTCTATCACATTGCATAGGTTCAGACATCTGTTCAACAGGTGGCAACACCTCTCGTGCAGCTCTGCGTTCACGTAAACGCCGATCAACCTGAATGGCTAAAGACATAGAATCGTCAAGACCAGAGGGAACAGGAAATCCCACCATAGTATCTTTTACGGCTTCTGACAACCCCTTCCGAAAGAGAGCAGCCAAGGCATTATCATTCCAGGTAGTAAGTAATGCCCACTTTCGGAATTTTTGACAGTACAATTCTGCAGAATCATGACCCTGGTTCAATGCCAGCAGGGTCTTTTCAGCCTGATCAATGGCATTAGGTTCGTCATACAACAACCCCAAGGCCTGAAAAAATGCGTTCACATTAGTCAGAATAGGATCATCTGGTTTCAAAGAAAACGCCCAATCCTGGGGATCGCCACGCAGCAAAGAGATGACAATTTTAACTTGCTGCGCGGAGCTCCCTGATGAGTTAGGTTTCAAGGCAAAAAATAATTTACAATTATTTTTCAAATTTAAAAATTTAGACCGATCCCCAAAAAATTCATCAGGTGTAGGAATCTTTGGTTCAGCAGCATGTGAATGAGCAAGGTAGGCGGAAATTCCCCGCACTTCCGCAGCGAGCTGCTCCACACGATCAGACAATTGCTTTATCTCCATTGAGAGAAAAAAAAAATTCCCCCTACGGCCTCAGAGATATAGAGGAAAAAATATACACTTTTTTTTTTTTTTTTACACAATTCTTTCCTGCTATTGAGTACCCTAGAATCTGCGGTATGGCGGGTGATTCTGTTATGATTGAGTCACCGTAGGAGGCAAAAATAGAAATGCTAGCTAAGTCCAGAAAACCAGAGAATTTGGCAGCTATCGGATTGCAGACCCCTGAACCTATCAACACAACTAGCAGTAGCCGTGGGGGGCTCCTACGATGCCCTAGGCCCCTCGATCACAGCCGGAGGACTACATAGCCTAAAGACAGAAAGGGAAATCTAAACTGCCCCAGAGCAGACCCCAAAGTAAAAGGCAGCCCCCCACATATAATGATGGTGAAGCAAGAAGAAAGAACAAAACACAGACAGAAAGATAGACTGAGCAAAGATGGGGCCCACGCTAGCTTAGATAGGAAAGGACAAGAAGGCTGCTGTCTGCAATCCGTGAAAAACCCTATGAAAATAAGAGCCAACAAACTGACAGTAAAAAAGGCCCTGAAGACGCTAGGCTTCAAAAAAGCTATGTCAGTACTCAGGAATATTCTGAAGACAGAGCAACAGGCAAAAGGAGATTCAGCTCACCCCAGCAGGGAATGGCAGAATCTAGAAAAGCAAGGAGAACAAACCACTAATGCAAAAAGGCAAAGCAGAAATCTTAGCTTTAGATGAGCAGGAATCAGACTGGTTTCCTAGAAGTCCACAGAGAAATCACCCGCAGGCCAGAAGGGCGTCGGCAGCCTTATATCCAGTCATTAAATCCACTCAGCCAATCATCATTATCAGTCCCAGGTGTTTGACAATCAGGCTCACTACCTTTCTTCACCAGAAGAGGGAGTTCCTCGGACCTCAGTAGTGAAAGGGAAAATGAACTCACAACAGGTAGCCCCACCACAAAGTCCATACCGACCATCTCCCAGGCCCTGTCCGCTACTGGTAGGGGGTAAAGTAGCCCAGTGGGCCACTGCCGAGAGGACCTATTCAGGTCGCAAGAGACGCATGCCTGAATATAGTCCCTGACGATATGGGCCATATGCGGCCAACAGTACGTCCTCTCCAGAAGCTCAGATGTCCGTTTTGTCATGAAATGTCCACCCACTCTGGACAAATGAGCCCAAGAGAGGACCTCCAGTCACAGATGGGCAGGGACAAATGTCTTGCCCGGAGGTACTGACTCAAGGGCGACCGGAGCCACAGTCCTCAGGCTCTTGGATGGGACAATCAGCTGAGGCTCCTCCTCCTCTTCCTCTGATGACACCACGGAGTGGGAGAGAGCATCGGCCCAGACGTTCTTCTCCCCGGAGAGAAAATGGAGTGTGAAGTGGAACCGGGAGAAGAGCAAGGACCATCTGGCCTGGCGAGAATTTAGCTGCTGGGCTGTTTTCAAATACCCCAAGTTCTTGTGGTCGGTGAACACCTGGAAAGGGTGGCGAGCCCCCTCCAGGAGGTGTCTCCACTCTGAGAAGGCCAACTTCATTGCTAGCAACTCCCTGTCCCCGATGGAATAATTCCTCTCCTCCGGTGTGAAGGACTTGGAGAAAAAGAAGCATGGGTGCTTCCGACCTTGCGTGTCCTTCTGAAACAGGACCGCTCCAGCACCAATGGAAGAGGCATCCACTTCCAGAATGAAGGGTTTATCTACATCTGGGTGATGTAGAATGGCAGCTCTAGCGAAATGGGACTTAATGGAGGAGAAGGCCTTAGAGACATCTTCTGACCACAACTTGGGATTTGCACCCTTCTTGGTGAGGGCCACCAAGGGGGCTACCAACGTCGAGAAGTGGGGGATGAAATGGTGGTAATAATTTATGAACCCCATAAAGCGCTGCACCGCTTTGAGAGAATGGGGCTCCTGCCAATCCATCACCGCCTGTAGCTTGGCAGGATCCATGGCCAATCCCTGGGCAGAGATGATATAGCCCAGGAAAGGCAAGGACTCCTGCTCAAACACACACTTCTCCAACGTGGCGTAGAGGGAGTTTGCACATAGGAGGTCGAAAACTTTGCAAACATCTCTCCGGTGAGAGTCAATATCTGGAGAGTAGATGAGGATATCATCCAGATAGACTACAACCAAGGTGGTGAGCATACCCCGGAAGATGTTGTTTACAAAGTCTTAGAAGACAGCTGGAGTGTTACAGAGCCCGAAGGACATCACCAGGTATTCATAGTGCCCATCCCTGGTGTTAAAAGCTGTCTTCCATTCGTCCCCCTCACGGATGCGAATCACGTTGTAAGGCCCCCGCAGATCAAGCTTAGTAAACACTCTAGCTCCCCGTAGCCTATCGAACAGTTCCGATATCAGGGGCAGAGGAAACTTATTCTTAATGGTGATGGCGTTAAGACTAGAGATGAGCGACTTTGCCTTTTTACGGGTCGAGTCAGGTTTCATGAAACCTGACTTTCTCAAAAGTCGGGTCGAACGAAATCGGCCGATAATCGTGAAAAGTCGAAGGCCGACTGAAACACGAAACCCAATGCAAGTCAATGGGGAAGAAAAGTCGGCAGTGAGTGGAGGACAGGAAACACACCTACAGTGCCCATTTTAATGCCAAAAACATCAATTCTTATTACTTAAGCTTGTCAACCTTAATTTACTTTATAATAATAGTTAGGCATTGAAAACTGGGGGTTATTTGGCTAAAGTTGTGGGGGAGTAGGGCTGGCTCCAGATTTTCGTGGGCCCAGGGCCAAAGAGTTTCAATGGGCTCCTTTAACACATGCCACAATTCATGATCCTCTGATATGACAGAGAAATAGCGGCATAGTACAATGAAAAATACTTCACTTCTTACATCTCATGACTGATATCCATTTTAAATTCTCCAATAGCTCCAAAAACGGACAGTATATTACTCCATACAGTATTATGGCCACCGCATAGTGCGCTATACAGCGTAATGAGGCCCATATATTTCTCCGTACAGAATCATTGGTCCCATATAATGTTTGAAACAGTATATGATGAGCTCCACATAATGCTACAGTATATGTTGGTCCCCATGGATGAAGCTCCACTGTGTTATGGGCCCAAATAATGCTCCATATATAATGGGCCCCATTTCTAATGCTCCAGTGCATTATGGGCCCTGTAAATGCTGCTCCAGTGTCTGATATCCATCTTTGGAATGCTCCAGTGTATGGTGGGCCTCATATATCATTCTCCAGAGTGTAGTGCTCCCCAAAAATAGCTGTCCCAACATTGAAAACAATTAAATAAGTCTCCTCGTTAGGGAATCCCTGTACTAGTCTGGACTCCTCGTCGTCCCCATCTTCCATCTCACTGCACTTGGACTGTTTAGGCAGAGGGCGTACAGACGTGATGTCATCACGCTCTCTGACCAGAATGTCACTGTCAGGAAACGCGGAAGACGTCACGGCGGTGGAGCAGGGAGAGGTAAGTATTTCAACTTTGCAAGTGCTATGATCCTGAGCAAGCAGGGGGGCCCACTCGTTGGCGACGGCACTGGCACAGGGCCCCTCATAGTACGACGGTGTGTCTGACGGCTGGTGTGCACCCCCATCGCCAGAGACACTTGATTCTACTAAGAGGGACCTTGTGCTAGTGCCGTTGCCAAACAGTGTGCCCACCCACCTGTCCAGGGCAATGGCACTCGCACGGGTGCGTGCGCCAGGTGGTGACTCCGGCCCTGTGGGGGAGGCAGCCCAGTTAGGGAGGTGGAAAAATTGGCATATGTTGTTGTTGGACATTCAGCAGCTGCAAATGGAGTAATTGGAGAAGTCCGCGGAAGAGGAGGACAAAAGCAAGCCATTTTTCTGGCAACCTACGTGTCAGCAGGGGAGGGTGGGACAAAATCCTTTGAAACCCATGCATGGTTCATTTTAATGAAGATTAGATCATCAACATTTTGGGTCGACAGACGGGTCCTTTTTTCTGTCAGGATTGATCCAGCAGCACTGAAGACTCGTTCAGATAGCACACTAGCAGCAGGGCAAGCGAGCTCCTAAGCATATTGTGCCAATTCAGGCAAGGTGTCAAGTTTACTGGTCCAATAGTTAAAAGGGGAATGACTGGTGAGGGAGAACATCGATATGGGAGGAGAAGTAGTTTGTAACCATAGCTGACAACTGCTGTCTCCTGTCACTTTTGATCGATGCAGTATTACCAGTCGTGTGAGCGGTAGTTGAAAAATCAGTCCACAAGATGGTCATGAAACCCCTGTGTTCAACACCACTTCAGCTGTGTGCACCGCGAACACCTCTTCCATGTTGCCCTCTATGGCTTGTTGGAAAAACATCACCGCCGCTGTGTGCTGGGAATGCCTCAAACAAACAGTTTACCAGGGTTGCTTGTTTGCTAGCCAATATTAGCTCTAGATTCTCCTGTGGCATGATGTTTTGGAATTTGCCTTTATAGCGTGGATCCAGGATGCTGTCCAACCAGTAGTCATCATCGTTCATCATTTGGCAATGCGGGGGTCCCTTTTTAGGATCTGCAAGGCATAATCAGACATGTGGGCCAATGTTCCAGGTGTCAATGATGCACTGCGAGTGCTGGGTGGAGGAGCACTTTCTGGCAAATCCACATTCCTCCAGTCATGCACAAACCCTGTACCTGACCTTGCCAACATTTTTTCTTGCCCCCTGAGAAGCATCCTCCTCCCCAAAATAATCATCCCCATCATCCTCCTCCTCCTCCTCCACTTCCTCTTCTTCCTCCACCTCGTCCAGGATAGTTCCCTGAGCAGACAATGGCTGACTGTCATCAAGGCTTCCCTCCTCCTCTTCCTCCTCGGCTGCAGACACCTGCTCCTTAATGTGCGCCAAAGTTTGCATGAGCAGATGCATAAGTGGGATGCTCATGCTTATGATGGCGTCGTCTGCTCTTACCAGCCGTGTACATTCCTCAAAACACTGAAGGACTTTACAGAGGTCTTTCAGCTTCGACCACTGCGATGTAGCGTTGTTGACTGCACTTATTCGGAGCAGGTGCACGTGTGGTACGTGAGGTTTGGTAGTCCATCCATGCTTGCAAGTGCATGGTGGTTAAATGTCTAAGCATGCAACTGGTATTCAAATTTCTCAGATTATTCCCTCGGCTAAAGGTCTTTGTGCACTTCTTACAGATAACTTTTGCCTGATCATTAAGATTTTGTTCAAAAAAGTGCCACACTGCACTCTTCCTACTATGGAAGACATTTTGAGACCTTGCACGCTGTGCTAATTTGACCGTCTGGAGAAGCTGTCCTGCAACTCTTTTGGTTTTTGTAACACGTTTTTGGACTGCTACGGTCCTGCCATATAACAGCTGTTGCGATGTCGTTGCCTGCTGCGGATCCTCCTCCTCCTCTTCTGAGCTATTGGCAGTGGCACCCTCTTCCCCCAATGGATGCCAATCTGGGTCAACAACTGGGTCATCCATCACCTCCTCTTCAATTTCATGTGCACCTTCCTCTGTGTCACCGTGTAAGGTGGTATAGTATGCGGGAAGGGGCACCTGAGTTTCATCAGGGTCTGATTCTGCCTCAGTACACTGCGAGGATAATGTAGTGCTCTGAGTGAATGCACCAGCAGAAAAATCTAGCAGTAGCTGTGCATCAGTGCACTCCATGTCAGATTCATCTTGGACTGGGGAATTCACGATTTGACTTGCTAACCCAGGCATGGTATGTGAAAAGAGCTCCATGGAGTAATCGGTAGTGTGGCCTGCCACATCCTTCACTTTTGGTAGGGGTGAAGGACACAAGGAAAGGTATTGTTCCTGACCAGGAGCCTCCAATGAAGACTCAGTGCTTTTATTTTTTGAAACTTCAGAAGAGGAGGCAAGAGAGCTGGAGGCTGTGTCAGCAATGTAAGCCAAAACTTGTTCCTGAAGCTCCGGCTTTAAAAGTGGTTTACCTACTCCCAGAAAAGAGAGCCTTCGAGGCCTTGTGGAGCCAGACGATGACGCAGGCACAACACTTCCTGCCTTAGGTGCTATTGTGCTTTTGCCACTACCAACAGATGCAACACCACCACCACCACCATCGGGACCAGCTGGCAACCCCCGCCCACTTCCATGGCGTCTTCCACCATACTTGCTCTTTTTTGTGAAAATGTACCCAAAATACCACCAGCTATATGGTACTGTAAAACAAGGTAGAAGGTGTATCTACTATTGGTGAGAATTTGAATCTCACTAGAGATTTGAGGACGCTGAACTATTGTCTCAGGCCCAGTAGAGATTACACCTCAATGTAACAGGCTGAAATTGGATGGTGAATGACAAGGTGGAGGGTGTCTATAGGATTGGTGAAATTTTGAATCTCACTATAGATTTGAGGATGCAGAACTATTGTCTCTGGCCCAGTAGAGATTATACCTCAATGTAACAGGCTGTAATTGCACGGTGAATGACAAGGTGGAGGGTGTCTATAGGATTGGTGAGATTTTGAATCTCACTATAGATTTGAGGACACAGAACTATTGTCTCTGGCCCAGTGGAGATTACACCTCAATGTAACAGGCTGAAATTGGATGGTGAATGACAAGGTGGAGGGTGTCTATAGGATTGGTGAGATTTTGAATCTCACCATAGATTTGAGTACGCAGAACTATTGTCTCTGGCCCAGTAGAGATTACACCTCAATGTAACAGGCTGAAATTGGATGGTGAATGACAAGATGGAGGGTGTCTATAGGAATGGTGAGATTTTGGATCTCACTAGAGATTTGAGGATGCTGACAATGATGCTCTCAGTCCAAGTATGGACGCAGGCAGCCTAATAAGCAGGACTGCTGCACAGTGCACACACAAAAGGGTGGAAAAATGAACGCTTGGTGACTGTGCAGAAAAAAGGAAGAAAAGTATTTTTGCTTTTAAAAAAGCAGTTTGCACAGCAGTGTGCAAACAGCAATGCAGCTATCAGGGAGCCTTATAAGGCAGCCTAATAACCAACAGAGCTGATGCACAAAAATATAGCCTCCCCTGTCACTGCACACAAACTGTTGTGTTGTACAGTGGAAATTGCTAACAGCAGAAACAGTTTTTTGGTTCTTCTTCCCTGCCTAATGCTCTCCCTACAGAATTAGCAGCAGCAGCAGCTCTCCCTATGCTAAAATCGGCATAAGTAAGATGGTGGTCGGCATTCACGCCCTTTTATAGCCCCTGTGACGCCACACAAAGCCAGCCAATCACTTGCATGCCCTTCTCAAAGATGGTGGTGACCGATGCCTATGTCATCGCATTGCCCACAGTGTGCATCCTCCATCATTGGCTGAAAAAGGGCGCTGGAAGCATCTTTTGAAACACGACTTTGGCGCTCTGGTCCCCGACCTCGTGGCGGACCTCACGCTATTGTCGGGTTTCGTTTCATGAAACCCGACTTCAGCGAAAGTCGGCGACTTTTGAATATGACCGACCCGTTTCGCTCAACTCTAGTTAAGACCCCTGTAATCGATGCAGGGACGTAATTCTCTATTCTTCTTCTGGACGAAGAAGAATCCCGCCCCTGCTGGTGACACTCACTTACTAATGAATCCTCTTGCCAGATTCTCCCTGATATACTGAGACATGGCCTCTGTCTCCGGGAGAGATAGGGGATAGACTCGACCCCGGGGAGGCTCAGCACCAGGTAAGAGGTCAATAAGACAGTCGTAGGGGCGGTGAGGCGGAAGGGTCTCCGCCGCCTTCTTGGAGAATACATCTGCATACTGTCGATAACATTTGGGGAGAGAGGAAAGGTCTGCGGGGACTTCAGTGGAGGCAACCTGAATGCACTCCCTCTGACATCTACCCTCACATGATTTACTCCACCTAAGAATTCTCCCTGAAGACCACTCTACATGGGGAGAGTGATGATGCAACCAGGGGACCCCTAAGAGGACCTGTTCGATACCCTCGGGCATGACAAGGAGAGATATCATCTCCTGATGGGAAGGAGACAGCGAGAGTATCAGCGGGGTGGTCTGGTGGGTGATGTGAGAGGGTAGTGTCACTCCATTCAGCACTCTGATGGTGACTGGCTGAGGTAGTAAAACCAGAAGAAATGCATGCCGTTGGGCGAAGGCAGGCGACATGAAATTGCCCTCCGCCCTGGAATCCATTCAAACCTCCACCGTCAGAGTGGAAGAGCCAAACTCAAGCGTGCCGTCAAAGGACAGCTTGGAGGAAAATGATGCAGTATCTAGTAGGCCTCCTGCAAAGGCCAGTAGATGTGAGCATTTTCCAGGCCGCTGTGGGCACCTGTTGGCAGGGTCACCAGACTGCCGGCAAATGTAACAGACCACAGGTGCTCGAGCGGGCCAGGACCTGGATCCCACGCAAGAATTCCCCATGGCCTCTTGGGGCTCTGACGCCCAATTGGGAGGTTCCGGAGGTTTAGTAAAACTAGGTTCCAACCTAAACCTCTGCCTACACTGGGACCGCTCCAACCTTCGCTCCGAAAAACGAAGGTCTATGCGGGTGGAGATGGTGATAAGCTCCTCCAGTATGGAGGGAATCTCCCTGGTGGCCAGGGCGTCCTTTACATGGCCAGCCAGACCTCTCAAGAACACAGGAATGAGGGTCTTATCTGACCACTCCAGTTCTGAAGCCAGCATCTGGAACTGGATGGCATAATGGCTGACCAGAGACTAGCCCTGTGATAGCGCCAGCAGCTGGAGTGCGGTATGATGGGTGACTCTTGGTCCCAAAAAGACCTGCTTCAGAGTGCCCAGGAACCGTGAGGCACTCTGCACCACATGATCACCACGCTCCCACAGCGGTGTGGCCACTCCAGAGCCCTGCCCGATAAGAGGGAAATAACAAATCCCACTTTAGCCCGCTCGGAGGGGAATCGTGCAGCCAGCATCTCCAGCTGTATGGTGCACTGGCTCACGAAACCCCTACAAGAAGCACTATCGCCCGAGAACTTTCTGGGCAATGGGAGGCGGGACAAAGTCAGGGCAGGGATGGCAGGGGACACACGGGAGACAGCCTCTGTTAATGCTTGAATGGCGACTGCGGTAACATCCACAGCTGAGACTGAGTGCTCAAGAGCCACCAGCCTGCCCTCCAGCTGCTGGATGTACCGCTGCAGTCGTTGTTCATCCGTCATTACTGGCCAGACCCTGGCGCTAGTATAATGTTAAGGCTGGCGGAATGCACCAAATAATAAAATAATAGTAAGAAGCGTTCGCAGCCCGGGGTCCATAGATGCTGACTGTGGTGGAGTGTCGAGCACGTGCACCGTGGCGTGCAGAGCCACCGGTGGACACTGATGTGAGTCTCAGACTCTGCCTTTACCTACACCTAAGCCTTGGCGCTTAGCAGGCTAGGCTGCACAGCACATGCGTACCAAGGGTAGGGGTTTCAAATGAGTCAGTCACCAGAGACATTCATACTTGCATACAACACTCACTCCTAGTCTGGTAATGCAGTCGATACTAGCGCATGGCCGAGCGGCCATGCAAACCTTTTATAGTCGCGTCCTTCCGGGACCTTCCTGACCTTTCTGATGGTCAAATCAGAGCTGGAGAAGGACCTCCGATCTCCATTGAGAGCTTGTCCCACGGGCATGCTCAGTGGACCAAAAGGAGAACTTAGCCCATGGAGTAGCTCATTGCTGACCAGCATGCATTGCTATAGCTCGACCAGAGGTGGCAGCAGCAACCAAACCCACGGAGCTAGTCTGGGCAGAGTGCCGGGACCAACGAGTCTGCTGAGCAGCCTCCTCTGCGGCTGGAGAGGAATGGGGGACCGCCGGAAGCAAGGTTCGGGATTCCCGCTGTGCAGCGACAGGAACCCGACGCCTAACACAGCACTCTGTGAACAGCAAGCTTCTTTAGCAATGGCCTTTTGTAACATACCATCCTTGTGGAGTGTGTCAATAACTGCCTTCTGGACATCTGTCAAGTCAGCAGTCTTCCCCATGATTGTGGAGCCTACTAAAATAGACTACGGGACCTTTTTAAATGCTTTGGAATCCTTTGCAGGTGTTTTGTTAATTATTCTAATTTACTGAGATAATGATTTTTGGGTTTTCATTGGTTGTAAGCCATAATCATCAACATTAACAGAAATAAACACTTGAAATAGATCACTCTGTTTGTAATGACTCTATATAATATATGAGTTTCACTTTTTGTATTCAAGAACTGAAATAAATTAACATTTTGATTATATTCTAATTTTCTGAGAAGCACCTGTACATCCTACCTTTCCATGTGCCAAACCAGCCTCATATGAATGTGGAGTGAAAAAGAAACCAGGCGTAGCTTGCAATTGAAACCTTTCCTGGGAAGAATGTGGCGATAAGGGAGATGAGCCGTCGAGAGGGTCCATAAATTAAAATACAAGAGCATAAATATGCTATGTGGACAATATACAAACATTTACTATATTTCAGCACACTACAATTAATATAGGAACTCCACGATTGCAGTAAACGTTAAAAACATCAGATAGTTATCTAGCATTTTTTTTTTGTAAAAGAGCACAAAGGCCTATTTGTTTGTTTTTTTTTACATTTTTAATGTTTTGGAGTTTTCTCTGCAGTATTCATGGCAAATCAAATAGCTGCAAATTGAATTTCTTGGAAAAATTTGTTAAACCTGGCGAGTTTGAATTTTAAAATATTTTAGCATTTCTACTTCAAAGCAAATACTGTAAAAAATAGTATTATAGAAGTTTCACAGTGATTATTACACAGTGGTGTCTTTTGTTCAAGTTTGCCCCCGGTGGTGGTTAGCGTTATTACACAGGAATCTAACAGGTGTGATTCCTCTGGCTTATCTATAAAGGTGTGTCATGTGCTCTCACTGGTGTTGGTGATAGTTTTCATTTCCAACCATCCTTGGTGAAGAAAGGAGCTGGAGAGAGTTCCTTGCTGCACAGTCAGAGCCTGGTGTGGAAGGAGTCAGAGGGGATTTCCTTGCAGCTCTGACAGACCTTGGTAACAGCTATTCAGGAGGAAAGCTGCATTCTGGTGGTGGACTCTGTTGCTGGGAGCAAGAGCAACATTGCAAAGGTAAGTGGTGTTTCCCTGTTTGTGCCTTTCCTTTATGTGTGTTTCAGTGCAGTGGTGGGATTAGTCTCTGTACCGGCCATTTCACTAGAAAGGGGTAGGTACAGGGTGAGCTAGGATTTAAAGGTATCCTGAGTGGCGCCTCATGCGGAACCGGCCTAGGGATCGGTAGGAGTGTAGAGATACTGACTCAGGGGAGTGCAGGAGGTCTCCACGTCCCCGTTCCCTATCGCAGGGCCCACCATTGTAATTGTTTCCCTGGTGTTTCCCCTTATTTAAATTCGCCCTGCTGGAGGCAGTGTATCCGGTTTTACGGGTATTTCTGAAATTCGCCTGCTGGAGGCGGTGTATCCGGCTGCACGTCTTATTATTTAAATTCGCCCTACTGGAGGCGGTGTATCCAGGGTTGGGTGTGTCATATAAATTCGCCCTACTGGAGGCGGTGTGTCCAGTCACATGTTGATCATTACATTATCACCAACCCTAACATTTTTTTTCTCTCTGGTGAGCCATGGGCCAAGTTCAGACCAGTGAGCAGTTGTTGCTGGCCCTCACTGAGATTGGTGAGGAGCTGAATGATGCGATTCAGCAGCACCTGCAGCGGAATTATGGGTCTGAGTCCTATCCTCGGTCTCAACTAGAAGGTCCATATATGGCTTCGGCGAGGATGTGCCGTGGAGTCACTGCTGGGGAGCAGGACTTGCTTATACAGGTGGACGTACCCAGGCAGGTGGGTGGAGTCGGTGTCCCCATGGTGCTGCCTGGCGTTCCCCAAGGTGAAGGGGTACGTTCCTGTAGTGAGCAGACTAATGATTTAGTCCTTGGCACTGATGCCGAAAATTCTGTATTGTCAGAGAAGCCGTGCCCCCCTGGTCGTGTGGAGGAAGACGACCTGGGAGTGTATATTTCCTCCTCGCCCTCAGAAGGTGCCATGTCAGCAGAGGTGATGGTTGGCGAGGTACCTGAAGGCATACCGGTGCTTGTGAACAGTGGAGCTGAAGTCAGTCTGGTGGATGCTCAGTTTTTCCAGACTCATGGTCTGAGGTGTGAGACGCCGGACAGACCCATAAGCGTCCAGGCCATTGACTCTGTCCCACTGAGCCAGGGGGGTTAAACCAAGTTGTAGAAGATATTGTGCTGTATAGTGAACATCATGATGAGTCCCAGTCATACTACGTCTTGGAGGGAAATCCAGCACCTATTGTTGTGGGCCCCCCTTGGTCTAAAAAACACAACCCGGTTTAAGATTGGCAGACTAGGGAAGTAATCAGCTGGGAGCAGTCTTGTGAGGGCTGCTGCCTAGGGGCTACTGTCTCTACCATCTATCTACAACCATCCCCTGCCTCTCCAGTGGGGGCAGCAGAGGTGCTGCGGGAGAGTAGGGGCAAGTCTCAACCCTCGTCATTAGCCAAACCTGGGAGGCGGAGACCTCGTGGTGGAAGAGGTTGGAGGGTGGTGTACCCCTTGGTGAATTGCGGGGATGTGAGTGTGGTGACACAGGGGGATGCCTCTGTTGTCAGTTCCAGAATGAGTTCACCCTATTTTGACAAACGAATGTGTGGCAATAAATGTTCAGGTCCGGACCTGTGTGTGAACGAGCATGTATGGGTGGCCACCAAAAACATCCAGTGGAAGTGTGTTGCGGGGGTCTGGAATTCTCAGGTGATCGGGCTGTTTCTGGTGTCGGCTCTCCAGGGTGTGGAGTCTTACTAACTTGAGTTACCCCCAAACATACACATACACAACTCGTTTCCCAGGTCGGTGCTTCAGAGATCTCTGGTGCCTCCAGAACATCCATTGCCAATATCAGCGGTGTTCGTTTGTCATCAACCTGACGTGCAGGTAGTTGCAGGGGTGAACTCTGGATCTGGGCATCCCCTCTGTAGGTGGTTCCCTGATGAGGAGCGGTCTTGAGGGTCCAGGGGCCCCTCATTGAGGGAGGGTACTGTCATGATCCAGGTTGGTTGATGACAGTTAAAAGCACATGTAACCTTTTTTTTCCTTAAGCTGTGTGCTTAAGTTTGGCTTTGCCCCCGGTGGCCATTAGGTTTATTGCACAGTGGTGTATTTTGTTCAAGTTTGCCCCGGTGGTGGTTAGCATTATTACATGGGAATCTAACAGGTGTGATTCCTCTGGCTTATCTATAAAGGTGTGTCATGTGCTCTCACTGGTGTTGGTGATAGTTTTCATTTCCAACCATCCTTGGTGACGAAAGGAGCTGGAGAGAGTTCCTTGCTGCACAGTCAGAGCCTGGTGTGGAAGGAGTCAGAGGGGATTTTCTTGCAGCTCTGACAGAGCTTGGTGGCAGCTATTCAGGAGGAAAGCTGCATTCTGGTGGTGGACTCTGTTGCTGGGAGCAAGAGACACAGAGCAAAGCTAAGTGGTGTTTCCCTGTTTGTGTCTTTCCTTTATGTGTGTTTCAGTGCAGTGGTGGGATTAGTCTCTGCACCAGCCATTTCACTAGAAAGGGGTAGGTGCAGGGCGAGCTAGGGTTTAAAGGTATCCTGAGCGGCGCCCGGTGCGGAACCGGCCTAGGGATCAGTAGGAGTGTAGAGATACTGACTCAGGGGAGTGCAGGAGGTCTCCACGTCCCCGTTCCCTATCGCAGGGCCCACCATTGTAATTGTATCCCTGGTGTTTCCCCTTATTTAAATTCGCCCTGCTGGAGGCAGTGTATCCGGTTTTACGTGTGTTTCTGAAATTCGCCTGCTGGAGGTGGTGTATCCGGCTGCACGTCTTATTATTTAAATTCGCCCTACTGGAGGCGGTGTATCCAGGGTCACGTGTGTCATATAAATTCGCCCTGCTGGAGGCGGTGTGTCCAGTCACACGTTGATCATTACACTTTTTTAAAGAATACACCTTATTTAATCAGGCTTGGAATGCTTTATCAATAAAACATATTTGTAAATTCAGAAAAATAAGCTCGTCAGTTTAGAAATTTTCCCCAATTGATTGGAAGTAGCTATATAACCTTGAACGCATCAGGTTTTTTCTTACACACAGTGAAGAGATGAAGAATTTTTATGCAGTTACAAGAATTTCAAGATGATTTGCTATTCCGAACCATAGACTTACAATTATTTTAGCATCCAATTTGGTATACGCCTACTAACAGATTGGATTCATGTTGTGAGGATCCTAAAAGTGCTAAAGAACTAGAACTAGAATACAAAATTCAAATTATACAGAAATTTACTGTATTTTTTGCTTGGTAAGACGCACTTTTTTCCCCCAAATTTTGGGGGAAAATTGTGGTGCATCTTACAAAGTGTACAAGACTTACAGATACTGTTGGGCTAGGCCGCAGGCTAAGATGAGGGGGTGTCCGGTTGTCTCCGTTGCCCGGCAGTTGCTGGCTGGTGCTGCGGGTGTCTCCATTGCCCAGCGGTGCTGCATGGGTGTCCGGTGCTTGCCTGGGACTTTGCTGACATTTTGCGACAGGTCAGGGCCCCAACACTTCCACTGTTCCCAGTGCGGTGGACTGCACTCCGGGAATATGGCCGCCGCTGGGGGCGGCGCATGAGCAGATGGTGATTTCAGGACTAAGATTTCGAGAGATGAGATTTCAGCAGGTCCTGAGATCACAATCTGGGCATGCACCGCCCCCCAGCGGCAGCCATATTCCCGGAGTCTAGTCCACCGCACAGGGAACAGTGGAAGTGTCAGGGCTCTGGCCTTCGCAAAATGTTGGCAGAGCCCCGGGCAAGCGCCTGATACCCACACAGCAGCACTGGGCACTGGAGACACCCGCAGCACCGGCCAGCAACCACAGGGCACCCAGAGACACCCGGTATCAGCATCGGACACCGCAGAAGCACAAGACTCCAGCAGCAGCACAAGACACCACAGCAACACAAGACCACTGCAGCAGCGTTCCGCACATCGAATCCTTCAGCCTGTATCATCACCCCACTCCTGCCTCCTCTAGCAGTGACCCTGGGACCCCGCTTCACCGCAGCCACCACCCCCGGTAAGCAATAAGATGCATGGATTATAAGAAGCACCACCATCTTATGAAAAAATATTTTTTTCTTATTTTTCTCCTCAAAATTTGGGATGCATCTTGTAATCCGGAGCGTCTTATATTCCGAAAAATACGGTAGCTAAATTTTTTGTTACAATTTTACTGTATAATAATGCCTGACCTGTCATTTGAAATGATCCCCAAAATCTTCAACATAATAAATCAAGAAACGCTTCCAGTGATTAAAACAAAAAAAAATGCTAGTGTATACTAAAGGTATATAATAAAAATTCTATGTATGTTAAAATGGGCACTGTTGTTTCTGAAAATATTGCATTAATCAAAAGTAAAAGCAAATATACTAAACTCTGTAATATACTTTATCTTATTCTAGAATTATTATTCTTTCTTCACTAATGCGCCATTTTTTCCTCCGCTTCTTGAACTTATCGTTTACTCTAACTATTAAAATCTGCATTGCTCAAGTCAAGATGGATTGAAATCTCAATCAGAGATTAGATTGACTATCTCAGTGAATGAAAAAGGGCAAGATGAGAAGAGCAAGAAAAAAGAAGCAGAAAGACAAACACATTCACTCACAGACCATGATTCTCCTTTCCAGTAAGTGCTTTACCTCACCCCAGTGTAGAATTCACTGCTACACTGCTCGGTACTGCTGTATGATACTCTATGCTACTTTTGTTTCTAAACATGTTGAACATAGGGACCAGAGAGTAGGAATCTCTCATATTTCTGTGTATTTTGTATTAGAGACGTTATAACAGTTATTCTTTATTGGCTAGATCCAAGATATCTGAAAATTAAGAATCCTAAAAACAAAGTAAGAAAACTAGTGAAAAGCCTAAGATTCATATCATATAATGTTCAGAAATAGTGTTATTCCTCATGTGAACACACATGGCAGGTTATCCTGAAAGTCATCTAAAGTTTAAGCTACCTTTTAAAGAAGAAAAATTATCTAATAGTGATTTTCTTGAGCTTCAATGACTGTATAGCATGGTATGGAGATATAGCTTTTTCTTTACAATGTGGCATTTCCTTGTCTTATTTTCTTTAGCTGATCATGTATGATCAACTACAGAGATAAGACAAGGAAATCCCACATGTGAGAATGAGTGCAATATCATAGCACTAAATTAAACAGAACATGTCATCACCTCTTCCTATAATGTGTAAAATAATATTTTGACAAATTTTTAAATAAATGACAAACTTGCAAATTATTAATTTCGAGTTCAACCATTCCACCTATAGCTGTATATCCATTTTTTCCATGAGACATACATTGTTGCTATACATTACCAGTACCACATCAGTAATACTATCTTGATGGAGTAGTACTTGGTTAGCTGTCAGACAAGATATGGATAAGTAGGGATGAGCAAGTATACTCGTTAGGATTCGGTACTTGGCGAATAATTCGGTACTCTCGGTACCCGAATCCTGGCGAGTATTTCACTACTCCCTTCGCAATATTTGGCCCAGCCCCACAGTCCCCACACAGCCCAACACAGTCCCCGCACAGCCCAGCACAGTCCCGCACAGTACCTGCACAGGACAGCACAGTCCCACACAGCCCAGCATAGACCTCGCGTAGTACCTGCACAGCCCAGCACAGTCCCACACAGCCCGGCAGAGTCTTCACACAGGCCAGCACAGTCCCGTAAAGCCCGGCAGTCTTCGCACAGTCCCCGCCCGGCCCAGCACACACACACAGCCCATTAATCACATTTCCCATAGACTTACATTGGACTCGCTACTCGTTATGAGTACCCGAGTATTAGGAGGTACTCGTAATGAGTACAGCGAGTCCGAATACTTCACTACTCGCTCATCCCTAATAATAAGCAAAAAAGTTG
Organism: Dendrobates tinctorius; assembly: GCF_039654945.1. Taxonomy (NCBI): domain Eukaryota; kingdom Metazoa; phylum Chordata; class Amphibia; order Anura; family Dendrobatidae; genus Dendrobates; species Dendrobates tinctorius. The sequence continues at coordinate 50,478,433 of NW_027361684.1, forward strand.
GGTAGTAGGAAGAAAAAAAGAAAAACAAAATCCCATAGCTAAAACAGTGATGATAGCAATGACAGTAAAATGCAGTTGCATTATTTATTACAAGTCCCCAAACGGGGTCTAACTCCTTCCTGCCATAGAAAATTTGCTCCTTTTAAATTTTGAATTTTTACACCATAAAAGCAGATACCACATGGCCATACCACTCAAAACAGTTAATAAATACGACTTACCATATCTCTACTTTACATCAGCATCATTTTGAAATGTCCTTTTATTTGTCTATTTATTATGTTAAAAAGCTTAAAAGTTTGCATCAATTTTTCATTTTTTCAATTTAATTTACAGAATCTATTTGAAGGGACTAGTGTTGAGCATTCCGATACTGCAAATATCGGGTATCGGCCGATATTCGCTGTATCGGAATTCCGATACCGAGTACCGATATTTTTACAATCTCGGATACCGGAATCGGAAGTTCCCATAATGCAATGAGCCAGTGCTGTGGCTGTGATTGGCTGCTGAAATGATGTCATCATGATGCGCGGTCTGTGCGCATCATGATGCGTGGTCTGTGCGGGCCTGCCGGGGTCTGTGCGGGCCTGCCGGGGGTCCATATGGGCTGCCGGGGGTCTGTGCGGGCTGCCGGGGGTCTGTGAGGGCCTGCCGGGGGTCTGTGCGGGCTGCCGGGGGTCTGTGCGGGCCTGCCAGGGGTCTGTACGGGCCTGCTGGGGTCTGTACGGGCCTGCTGGGGGTCTGTGTGTGCCTGCCGGGGGTCTGTACGGGCCTGCCGGGGGTCTTGTGTGTGCAGGCATCGTCCGATGGGACTACAAGTCCCATCGGGCTATGCCTGCTACAATGACAGTGATTGACACATTAGCCAATGATGGGACAGCGGTAGTCCCATCATCCAGCTAATGTGTTGAATGTAAAAAAAAAAAGCATACATACTACATACATACTACATATATACAACATTCATACAGCATACATACATACATACATACTACATATATACTACATATATACTACATTCATACAACATACATACATACAGTGGGGCAAAAAAGTATTTAGTCAGTCAGCAATAGTGAAAGTTCCACCACTTAAAAAGATGAGAGGCGTCTGTAATTTACATCATAGGTAGACCTCAACTATGGGAGACAAACTGAGAAAAAAAAATCCAGAAAATCACATTGTCTGTTTTTTTTTCATTTTATTTGCATATTATGGTGGAAAATAAGTATTTGGTCAGAAACAAGCAATCAAGATTTCTGGTTCTCACAGACCTGTAACTTCTTCTTTAAGAGTCTCCTCTTTCCTCCACTCATTACCTGTAGTAATGGCACCTGTTTAAACTTGTTATCAGTATAAAAAGACACCTGTGCACACCCTCAAACAGTCTGACTCCAAACTCCACTATGGTGAAGACCAAAGAGCTGTCAAAGGACACCAGAAACAAAATTGTAGCCCTGCACCAGGCTGGGAAGACTGAATCTGCAATAGCCAACCAGCTTGGAGTGAAGAAATCAACTGTGGGAGCAATAATTAGAAAATGGAAGACATACAAGACCACTGATAATCTCCCTCGATCTGGTGCTCCACGCAAAATCCCACCCCGTGGGGTCAGAATGATCACAAGAACGGTGAGCAAAAATCCCAGAACCACGCGGGGGGACCTAGTAAATGAACTGCAGAGAGCTGGGACCAATGTAACAAGGCCTACCATAAGTAACACACTACGCCACCATGGACTCAGATCCTGCAGTGCCAGACGTGTCCCACTGCTTAAGCCTGTACATGTCCGGGCCTGTCTGAAGTTTGCTAGAGAGCATTTGGATGATCCAGAGGAGTTTTGGGAGAATGTCCTATGGTCTGATGAAACCAAACTGGAACTGTTTGGTAGAAACACAACTTGTCGTGTTTGGAGGAAAAAGAATACTGAGTTGCATCCATCAAACACCATACCTACTGTAAAGCATGGTGGTGGAAACATCATGCTTTGGGGCTGTTTCTCTGCAAAGGGGCCAGGACGACTGATCCGGGTACATGAAAGAATGAATGGGGCCATGTATCGTGAGATTTTGAGTGCAAACCTCCTTCCATCAGCAAGGGCATTGAAGATGAAACGTGGCTGGGTCTTTCAACATGACAATGATCCAAAGCACACCGCCAGGGCAACGAAGGAGTGGCTTCGTAAGAAGCATTTCAAGGTCCTGGAGTGGCCTAGCCAGTCTCCAGATCTCAACCCTATAGAAAATCTTTGGAGGGAGTTGAAAGTCCATGTTGCCAAGCGAAAAGCCAAAAACATCACTGCTCTAGAGGAGATCTGCATGGAGGAATGGGCCAACATACCAACAACAGTGTGTGGCAACCTTGTGAAGACTTACAGAAAACGTTTGACCTCTGTCATTGCCAACAAAGGATATATCACAAAGTATTGAGATGAAATTTTGTTTCTGACCAAATACTTATTTTCCACCATAATATGCAAATAAAATGAAAAAAAACAGACAATGTGATTTTCTGGATTTTTTTTTCTTAGCTTGTCTCCCATAGTTGAGGTCTACCTATGATGTAAATTACAGACGCCTCTCATCTTTTTAAGTGGTGGAACTTGCACTATTGATGACTGACTAAATACTTTTTTGCCCCACTGTACATACATACTACATACATACTACATATATACTACATTCATACAACATACATACATACATACTATATATATACTACATTCATACAGCATACATACATACTACATATATACTACATTCATACAACATACATACTACATATATACTACATTCATACAACATGCATACATACATACATACTACATACATACTACATACAATACATTCATACAATACATACATATAGACATACAGTACATATAACATAGAGTACATACTCACCATCACTTGTCACTTTGATCCCCGAAGCTAGTGTCATCTTTAAAAAATATTAAAACAACAAACAAGCGATATACTCCCTGATCAGCAGAAATCCACGAGTGTCCCACGACGATCTCCTACAGTGCATCACTGAGAGGTTACTATAGTTCACTGGTCTCACTAGGGACAATTTTTTTTACAGTGGCGGAGGAATACAGTGCGGAAGGATACCTACCTCCCGTCATTGTATTCTTGGGGCCCCTAGAGAGCGGTGGCATCAGCTGATGCTGCTGTTCTCCACGGGAGATCGTCGTGGGACACTCGTTGATTTCTGTGGATCAGGGAGTATATCGGTTGTTTGTTATTTTAATGTTTTTTAAAGATGACACTGGCTTCGGGGATCAAAGTGACAAGTGATGGTGAGTATCTACATCAGCTGATGCCACCGCTCTCTAGAGGCCCCAAGAATACAATGACGGGAGGTAGGTATCCTTCCGCACTGTATTCCTCCACCACTGTAAAAAAATAGTCCCTAGTCTCACTTTTGGCATTGCTGTGTGAGAAAGTTCCCACGCAGCTTTTGCCATAAAGTGAGACCAGTGAACTATAGTAACCTCTCAGTGATGCACTGCAGGAGATCGTTGTGGGACACTTGTGGATTTCTGCGGATAAGGGAGTATATTGCTTGTTTGTTATTTTAATATTTTTTAAAGATGACACTGGCTTCGGGGATCAAAGTGACAAGAGATGGTGAGTATGTACTCAATGTTATATGTACTGCATGTCTATATGTATGTATTGTATGAATGTATTGTATGTAGTATGTATGTTGTATGTCTGTAGCATGTTTTATGTATGTTGCATGTATGTAGTATGTATGTAGTATGTACTATGTATGTATGTTGTATGAATGTAGTATATATGTAGTATGTAGTATGTATGTATGTTGTATGAATGTAGTATATATGAAGTATGTATGTAGTATGTATGTATGTTGTATGAATGTAGTATATATGAAGTATGTATGTAGTATGTATGTATGTTGCATGAATGCAGTATATATGTAGTATGTATGTAGTATGTATGTATGTTGTATGAATGTAGTATATATGAAGTATGTATGTAGTATGTAGTATGTATGTATGCTGTATGAATGTAGTATATATGTAGTATGTATGTAGTATGTATGTTTTTTTTTTTACATTCAACACATTAGCCGGATGATGGGACTACTACTGTCCCATCATTGGCTAATGTGTCAATCACTGTCATTGTAGCAGGCATAGCCCGATGGGACTTGTAGTCCCATCGGACGATGCCTGCACACACACACAACCCCCGGCAGGCCCGCACAGACTCCCGGCAGCCCGCACAAACCCCTGGCAGGCCCGTACAGACCACCGACAGCCCACACAGACCCCCAGCAGGCCCGCACAGACCCCCGAGAGGCCCGTACAGACCCCGCCCGCACACACAGACATGCACAGTGTCCGCCCACGCACTGCCCACACTCTTCCCCCCTCCTGAGCTGGATGTACAAGTAAAGAAAGGGTTTTTTTTAATTCCGATATTTCTGTCCCATTGACTTGAATGGGGTTTCCGGTATCGGAAACGGCGATACCCGATACTTTTTGGGTATCGGTCTGATCCAATCCAATCCGATACTTCACGGTATCAGATGGTATCGCTCAACACTAGAAGGGACCACTTCACTTTTGAGTGAAAACTCTAAAACAGCACAGCTTTTTTTAAAAAAAATTCACAAAGAATTAAAAAACAACCACAGAGAGTTTGTTAACCCCTTAGATGCATCACAGGAATCAACAAAACGCGGTATAAAAATAAAAATTTTTCAATAAAATGTTTCAATAGCTCAATTTTTTTCATTTTCCCAAAGGGTTATAGGAGAACTTGGACCCCTCAATATGTTTTTCAAATTCTCTTGACTGTGACAATACCACATATGTGGTCAGAATTATGGTTTGGACATGCAGAAAAGCTTAGAAGGAAAGGGGCACTATAATATTTTTCTTTCCGAGTTTTGATGGAATAGATTGTGTATCACATTTTCATTTTTCAAGTGCCCAAGGTATCAAAACAGTAGCTATAGCAAGTGACCCCATTTTGGAAACTACACTTCTCAAGTAATTTATCCAAGAAAGTTGTTAGTCAGGTCCTGATGACGTCAGCGTCACAGCAGCCAATGAGAGCGCTCGCTGGGAAAGCTGCTCGTTTCACGGCGATCTCACTCATTGTAACGCGACTTCTCCTCTGATCTCACACTGACAGATGATCAGAGGTGAAGCAGCGTTACTGTGTGACTAGATCGCTGCCTGGCACAATTTCTCCTGTTACCCTTGTGAAAATAAAAATTGGGGGCTAAAAGATCATTTTATGGAAAAAAAATGATTTTTTATTTTCATGGCTCTACGTTATAAACTTCTGTGAAGCACTTGGGGGTTCAAAGTGTTCACGACACATCTAGATAAGTTCTTTAAGGGGTCTAGTTTCCAAAATGGGGTTACTTGTCGGGGGTTTCCACTGTTTAGGTACATCAGGGGCTCTCCAAATGCGACATGGCATCCGATCTCAATTCCAGCCAATTCTGCATTGAAAAAGTCAAATGGCACTCCTTCCGTTCTGAGCTCTGCCGTGTGCTCAAACAGTGGTTTAGCCCCACATACGGGGTATTGACGTATTTGGGAGAAATTGCACAAAAAATTTTGTGGTTCATTTTCTCTTTTTACACTTGTGAAAATAAAAAAAAATGGTTTTGAAGTAAAATGTTTGTGAAAAAAAGTTAAATGTTTATTTTTTCCTTCCATATTCCATTCATTCATGTGAAGCACCTGAAGGGTTAATAAACTTCTTGAATGTGGTTTTAAGTACATTGAGAGGTGCAGTTTTTAGAATGGTGTCAATTTGGGTATTTTCTGTCATATTGACCCCCCAAACTCACTTCAAATGTGAGGTGGTCCCTAAAAAAAATGGTGTTGCAAATTTTGTTGTAAAAATGAGAAATCGCTGGTCAACTTTTAACCCTTATAACTTCCTAAAAAAAAAAATTATGTTTCCAAAATTGTGCAGATGTAAAGTAGACATGTGGGAAACGTTATTTATTAACTATTTTGTGCGATATCACTCTCTAATTTAAGGGCATAAAAATTAAAAGTTTGAAAATTGCAAAATTTTCTAAATTTTTGCCAAATTTTGATTTTTTTAACAAATAAGCGCAGATCATATCTAAAAATTTTTACCACCATCATGAAGTACAATATGTCATGAGAAAACATTGTCAGAATCAGTAGGATCCGTTGAAGTGTTCTAGAGTTATGACCTCATAAAGTGACACTGGTCAGAATTGAAAAAATTGGCCCTGTCACGAAGGCAAAAACAGGCTCGGGTGCGAAGGGGTTAACTCACAGGCACTTAATAGACATTAATAACAGTGATCTGTGAAAAAAAGAAATTATGTTTTTCCACTAAACTGTTGCTTTATCCCTATATTTTTAATTTTTACAAGGGTTAATAGGAAACCGACCCCTATGGTTTGTTATATAATTTTTTTTCACTGTTTCGGAAAGGGGTTCAAAAAGTGGAGCTACTTAAGTTTTGGTGCGTAATTTTGGCTGCAATAGATTGCGGATGCAATGTATCATTTCTAGAACCCCTGACGTACCGAAACTGCAGAGATGCAAAAAGTTACCCTATTTTTAAAACTACACCCTGTAATGAATTCATGCATGCACTGAGCTGAATTTTTTAACATTGAGAAGTTGAGATGAAAAATTACATATTTTGTTACATTAAAATATTGCTGTAATCCTAAATATTTCATTTTCACAAGGAATTACAGGAGAAATTGGACGCTGTTTGTGTTACACAATATCTTATGAATGTAGCAATATCCCATATATGGTCAGAAACTACAATTTAAGCACGTGTCGGGGCTTGGAAGGGAAAAATGCTATTTGTCTTTTGGAACTCAATTTCAGATAGAATAGATTGTGAATGCATTGTCACAATTTTCGAGCCCCTGGGGAGCCAAAACAAAAGAAAGCCTCCAGAAATGATCACATTTGGTATACTGCACGTCTCATTGAGATAAGTACTGATCATTCTGAATCCTCAGATGATTCACAGAATTATATTAGTTTGGGCTATGAAACTGGAAATAATTACTTTTACCAATAAAATTTTGCTTTAACTCCAATTTTCTCCAAGCCTTTGAGCTACCAATAAAGTGGAATCTTCTTTTTTTGCATTGACAGCTAAAGAGCCTGAGAGTTAAAGTTTTCATTGGTACCACTGTGAGTAAGTTACATTTTTAATTGGTTTTATAGGCTCAGTTCACTTTTATCCTGTACTCTACACTGCCAGGATTTCCATCTAAGTCTTCAAAAAACATTATTCAGACAAAACCACTTGCAGAAATCTTCATTAGAGTTGAGCGAAACGGGTCGGTCAAATTCATAAGTCACCGACTTTCGCTGAAGTCGGGTTTCATGAAACGAAACCCGACCATAGCGTGAGGTCGGCCAAGAGGTCAGCGACCAGATCGCCAAAGTTGCATTTCAAATGATGCTTCCAGCGCCCTTTTTCAGCCAATGATGGAGGACGCACACTGTGGGCAACACGATGACCTGGGCATCGGTCACCACCATCTTTGAGAAGGGCATGCAAGTGATTGGCTTGCTTTGTGTGGCGTCACAGGGGCTATAAAAGGGTGTGCACGCCGACCGCCATCTTACTACTGCTGATATTAGCATTAGGGAGAGGTTGCAGCTGATGATTCTGAATAAGAGAGAGCGTTAGGTAGGGAAGAAGAACCAAAAAACTGATTCTGCTGTTAGCGATTTCCACTGTACAACACAACAGTTTGTGTGCAGTGACAGGGGAGGCTATATTTTTTGTGCATCAGCTCTGTTGGTTTTTAGGCTGCCTTATATGGCTCCCTGATAGCTGCATTGCTGTTTGCACACTGCTGTGCAAACTGCTTTTTTAAAAGCAAAAATACTTTTCTTCCTCTTTCCTGCACAGTTACCAAGCGTTCATTTTTCCACACTTTTGTGTGCAGCAGTCCTGCTTATAAGGCTGCCTGCATCCATACTTGGACTGAGAGCATTATTGTCAGCCTCCTAAAATCTCTACGGAGATTCAAATTTCCCCAATACTATATACACCTTGTACTTTGTCATACACCAGCCAAATTCAGCCTGTTAAATTGAGGTGTAATCTATAGTGGGCCTGAGATAATAGTTCAGCCTCCTAAAATCTCGAGGGAGATTCAAATTCTCCACAATACTATATACACCTTATACTTTGTCATACACCAGCCAATTTCATCCTGTTAAATTGAGGTGTAATCTATAGTGGGCCTGAGATAATAGTTCAGCCTCCTAAAACCTCTAGGGAGATTCAAATTCTCCACAATACTATATACACCTTGTACCTTGTCATACACCAGCCAATTTCATCCTGTTAAATTGAGGTGTAATCTATAGTGGGCCTGAGATAATAGTTCAGCCTCCTAAAATCTCTAGGGACATTCAAATTCTCAACAATACTATATACACCTTGTACTTTGTCATACACCAGCCAATTTCATCCTGTTAAATTGAGGTGTAATCTACAGTGGGCCTGAGATAATAGTTCAGCCTCCTAAAATCTCTAGGGAGATTCAAATTCTCCATAATACTATATACACCTTGTACTTTGTCATACACCAGCCAATTTCAGCCTGTTAAATTGAGGTGTAATCCTTATTGGGCCGGAGATAATAGTTCAGCCTCCTAAAATCTCTAGGGAGATTCAAATTCTCCCCTATACTATATACACCTTGTACTTTGTCATACACCAGCCAATTTCAGCCTGTTAAATTGAGGTGTAATCTATAGTGGGCCTGAGATAATAGTTCAGCCTCCTAAAATCTCTAGGGAGATTCAAATTCTCCCCAATACTATATACACCTTGCACTTTGTCATACACCAGCCAATTTCAGCCTGTTAAATTGAGGTGTAATCTATATTGGGCCTGAGATAATAGTTCAGCCTCCTAAAATCTCTAGGGAGCTTCCAATTCTCCCCAATGCTATATACACCTTGTGCCTTGTTTTACAGTACCATATAGCTGGTGGTATTTTGGGTACATTTTTCCAAAAATGAGGAAGTATGGTGGAAGAGGCCGTGGAAGTGGGTGGGGGTTGCCAGCTGGTACTGATGGTGGTGGGGGTGGTGCATCTGCTTTTAGTGGCAAAAGCACAATAGCACCTAAGGCAGGAGGTGTTGAGCCTGCGTCATCGTCTGGCTCCACAAGGCCTCGAAGGCTCCCTTTTCTGGGAGTAGGTAAACCTCTTTTAAAGCCGGAGCTTCAGGAACAAGTTTTGGCTTACATTGCTGACACAGCCTCCAGCTCTATCGCCTCCTCTTCTGAAGTTTCAAAAAATAAAAGCACTGAGTCGTCAGTGGAGGCTCCTGGTCAGGAACAACACCTTTCCTTGTGTCCTTCACCCCTACCAAAAGTGAAGGATGCGGTAGGCCACACTACAGATTACTCCATGGAACTCTTTTCACAAACCATGCCTGGGTTATCAAGTCAAATTGTGAATTCCCCAGTGCAAGATGAATCGGACATGGAGTGAACTGATGCACAGCCACTGCTAGATTTTTCTGCTGGTACATTCACTCAGAGCACTACATTGTCCTCGCAGTGTACTGTGGCAGAATCTGACCCTGATGAAACTCAGGTGCCCCTTCCCGCATACTATACCACCTTACATGGTGACACAGAGGAAGGTGCACATGAAATTGAAGAGGAGGTGATGGATGACCCAGTTGTTGACCCAGATTGGCATCCATTGGGGGAAGAGGGTGCCGCTGCCAATAGCTCCGAAGAGGAGGAGGAGGATCTGCAGGAGGCATCGACATCACAACAGCTGTTATCTGGCAGGCCCGTAGCAGTCCAAAAACAGTTTACAAAAACCCAAAGAGTTGCAGGACAGCTTGGCCAGATGGTCAAATTAGCACAGCGTGCAAGGCCTCAAAATGTCTTCCGTAGTAGGAAGAGAGCAGTGTGGCACTTTTTTGAACAAAATCCTAATGATCAGGCAAAAGTTATCTGTAAGAAGTTCGCAAAGACCTATAGCCGAGGAAAAAATCTGAGAAATTTGAATACCAGTTGCATGCTTAGACATTTAACCACCATGCACTTGCAAGCGTGGACGGACTACCAAACCTCACATACCACATGTGCACTTGCTCCGAATGAATGTAGTCAGCAATGCTACATCGCTTCCCCCACTGTAAGCCCACCAGTTAGCACACCACCAGCAGCAAATGTTGAGGTGTCGTCGTAAGGCCAAAGCAGTCATGGAATCACAATGTTATTGCTACGAAAGACTGAATCTAGGCCATCAGCAAGACCACCAACACCATCACCATCACCAACCCTCTCTCAGTCCACCATGTCCACCGCTAGTTCCACCATATGCAGCTCTCAAGTCCAGCTCAACCTACCAGAGACTTTCAGTAGGACAAGAAAGTACTCATCCTCTCATCCGCGTACACAGTGTTTGAACGCCCACATTGCCAAACTAATCTCGTTAGAGATGATGCCCTATGGGTTGGTTGAAAGAGAAGCTTTCCACGAGCTCATGGCCTACGCAGTACCATGCAATGATCTACCCAGTCGGCACTTCTTTTCTCGAAAAGCCATCCCAGCCCTCCACCTGCATATGAAAGACCGCATTGTCCATTCACTCAAGCAATCAGTGAGTGGAAAGGTGCACCTCACAACAAATGCATGGTCCAGTAGGCATGGCCAGGGCCGTTACTTGTCCATCACTGCGCACTGGGTTAATGTGGTGGATGCAGGGTCCACGGGGACAGAGGCGGTGGGACAGTGCTGCCTAGCCCACGGTATAGGAAATAGTTGGCTGTAGGCGTTCGACCCTCCTCCTCCTCCTCCAGAAGCGAAACCTTGTCCACAGACCGCAGTCGCACGAGCACTCCATCCGCAGCTGCCAGTGTTGCACACGAGGTGTAGAGGCTGTGTTGAAGATGATGTGTTTGGTCGACAACAAACACACCGCGGAGGTACTGGCCGACTACTTGCAGCGACAAACTGAGTCATGGCTGGGCAGTCTACATCTTGAGGCAGGCAAGGTAGTTAGTGATAACGGCCGGAATTTTGTGGCAGCCATAGCCCTTTCAAAACTCAGACACATACCTTGCCTGGCTCACACCTTGAACCTGGTGGTGCAGTGCTTCCTCAATAATTATCCGTAGTAACAGCCCTGCTCCATAAGGTGCGAAGACTGTGCTCGCACATCCGCCGGTCGCCCGTATACTCCAGTCGTATGCAGAATCTGCAGCGATTGCTTGACCTTCCCAAGCACCGCCTAATTATCGACGTTGCAACAAGGTGGAACTCCACCCTGCACATGGTTCAGAGGCTGTGCGAACAGAGGCAGGCTGTAATGCATTTGTGGGAGGATACATGAGCAGGCAGTTTGAGGGCAGACATGGAGTTGTCTGGTGTGCAGTGGTCAAAGCTGAAAGACCTCTGTAAAGTCCTTCAGTGTTTTGAGGAATGCACACGGCTGGTAAGCGCAGACGACGCCATCATAAGCATGAGCATCCCAATTATGCGTCTGCTCATGCAAACTTTGACGCACATTAAGGAGCAGGCGTCTGCAGCCGAGGAGGAAGAGGAGGAGGGAAGCCTTGATGACAGTCAGCCATTGTCTGCTCAGGGAACTATCCTGGACGAGGTGGAGGAAGAGGAAGAGGAGGAGGATGATGGGGATGATTATTTAGGGGAGGAGGATGTTTCTCAGGGGGCAAGAGAAAATGTTGGCGTGGCAAGGTCAGGTACAGGGTTTGTGTGTAACTGGAGGGATGTTGATTTGCCAGAAAGTGCTCCTCCACCCTGCACTCGCAGTGCATCATTGACACCTGGAACATTGTCCAACATGTGTGATTATGCCTTGCAGATCCTAAAAAGGGACCCCCGCATTGCCAAAATGATGAACGATGACGACTACAGGTTGGCCAGCATCCTGGATCCACGTTATAAAGGCAAATTCCAAAACATCATGCCACAGGAGAACCTAGAGCTAATATTGGCTAACAAACAAGCAACTCTGGTAAACCGCTTGTTTGAGGCATTTCCAGCACACAGCGGTGGTGATTAGTGTTGAGCCATACCTTCCGATATCGGGAAATATCAGATCGGATTGGATCGGACCAATACCCCAAAAATATCAGATATCGCCGATTCCGATACTGGAAACCAATGCAAGTCAATGGGACACAAATATCGGAATGAAAATAAACCCTTACTTTCCTTGTAGGTTAATTATACATGAAGGAAAACAACTAAGAATAATGTAGAATGTATTGGGGGAGCTAGAGGAGACATTAAAGGCATAGAGGTTTAGCTCAATCACATGGAATAACAGGAATTAATTTTTTTTTAAGACGTTCGGAGTTACAAAGATATTGACTATGTTAAACTTTTTTATATTTTGTCAGATATTTATGTTTCACTACTTCCATGCTCTTCACCTTCTTTTTTTACTTCTCCCACACTTACTCCTTCATCATGCTCAGCAGCACCATATTTTTAATCAACTTCTTCTTCACCTTATTCATCTTCTTCTTCTTCTTCACCTTCTTCCTATTATTCTTTTTTTTTTACATTCTTCATATTCTTCTTATTCAACTATTATTCTTCTTCATATTCTACTTCTTCATCTTCTTCCTATTCTTCTTCTTCATCATATTCTTATTTGTGACAGGCATTCCTGTAGTTGTTATCTATAAAAGTTTGAAGATTACACCTTCCATTCTGCCTGTCACAAAAGTTTTACAACAGGATTTGTCCGCGTTCAGTTTTGCCTGCAGCAGCAGGTATTTTCCAGGGGCACCACGAGGAGTAATGTACTCACCCCATACACTGCTTAGTCTTCTTCTGCTTTTAATTTAGATAATATGTTTTGCTCTGATTTTTAGTCTTAAGCTTAATGTTCTTCTGCTTTCTGTTCTGCAGCTTCTTGTTCTTCTGCTTCTTGGTCTTCTGTCTCTTGTTCTTCTGTATCTTGGTGGTTGTCTTCTTGTTCTTTGTCCTCTTGGTCATCTTCTTCAGGGTCATCTTCTTGGTCTTCTTCGAGTTGGTCTTCGGGGTCGTCGTCTTCTTCGGGGTGGTCTTCAGGGTCGTCATCTCCAGGGTCATCGCTTTCGGGGTCGTCGTCTTCTTCGGGGTGGTCTTCAGGGTCGTCGTCTTTAGGGTCGTCGTCAGGGAGACCCAGAGTGATTACCAAAAAACATTTCAAAAAGCTTGAACTTGGAAATGTAGCAGAAGGTACAAGAAGGCTGAAGAACTGCTGAGAACCAGCTGACGGTACTGGAACCTGGATGGGTAGCTGAAGGTACAAGAGCCAATGGAACTACCGAGGACCAGGTGATGGCACTGGACCCCAGTTACTAAGCAGGAGGTACCTGTGCCAGAAAGCACTACCAAGGACCAGCAGACATTGGTGGAACTCGGATAACGAGAAGGAGGCACCTAAGCCAAAGGCTCTGCCTGGAACCAGCTGCCGTTACTGGAACCAAGGGGGACATATTCAAGATTGACTTCCAAAGAACCAGCTAATGGTACTGGAACTCAGATAGGCAGCAGAAGGTACACATGAAAAAAAAATTTGCAAGGCCGCGAGCCGGGGAGCTTGTCCTTTTGGCTCTACGGAATCAGCCTTCATTGCCAGATCCCGCAGCCCACATAGGAAGCACCTAAACTGCAGGCACCATAGAGTCGGCTAACCCGACCGCAACACGATAGGACAACATATTGGAGGCAAAGTGACGTTGACACTACCCGGAAACAGCTGGCATGCTGGAACCAGGCTGGGCAGAAGGGAGTACCCGTGCCAAAGACACTTCTGAATAGCAACTGGCGGTGTTAGAACTCAGGGATTACAGTAGAAACAGAGTGTAGCCAGAGGCCTAATTGGAGCAAGTTTAATATCTGTAGTAGTGTGAATGTGGACAGAGCAGGTGAAATTGCCAGACACACAGCAGGGGATCAGCTGACATTACTGAACCCCAATAACACTGGAGCATGTGTTGACTGTGCAGACGGCACTTCTGAGCAGCAACTGGAGGTGTTGGAGCCCAGGGATTACAGGAAAAACAGAGTGTAGCCAGAGGCCTAATTGGAGCAAGTTTAACCCCTTTCTGACATCAGACGTACTATCCCGTCCATGGGACCCGGGACCCTATGCCCATGGATGTGATAGTACGTCTAGCGCGATCAGAGGCGCCCACGCGGTGAGTGCCGCTGATTGCGGCCAGGTGTCAGCTGATTATCACAGCTGACACCTGACACAATGTGTCAGGGGCGGTCACGGACCACCCTCGACACCTTAACCCCTTGCACACCGCGATCATGTTTGAACCGGGGGTTAAAGGGAAGCATCGGCAGGGAGGGGGCTCCCTCCGTGCTTCCCTGAGCCCCCCACAGCAGCGCAATGTGCAGCACTGCTGCGGGGGGCTCTTTCCCTGCAGGCCCCTGAATCCAAGATGGCGACGGGGGCCTTTGGGGGCCTGCAGAGAGCTGACTTCCTCAGTGCCTGCAAAGCGCAGGCATGAGTAAGTCTGCAGCAGTGCCTGTGACAGATCGCTGATCTGTCACAGTGATCTGTGATGTGACAGATCAGCGATCTGTCACAGGACAGTGATGTCCCACCTGGGACTATGTAATAAAATTAAAAAAAAAAAGTGTTAAAATAATTTTAAAAAAATCGCCAAATAAATTAGAAAAAAAAAAAAATATTCCCCCAATAAATCCATTTTTTGGAAAAAAAACAAACAATAAAAGTACACATATTAGGTATTGCCGCGTCCGTAATGACCTGCCCTATAAAACTGTCCCCTTAGTTAACCCCTTTAGTGAACCCCTTAAAAAATAAAAATAAAAAACGAAGCAAAAAATAATGATTTATTATCATACCGCCAAACAAAAAGTGCAATAACGCGCGATCAAAAAGACGCATATAAATATCCATTGTGCCGCTGAAAACGTCATCTTCTCCCGCAAAAAACGAGCCGCCATACAGCATCATCAGCGAAAAAATAAAAAAAAGCTATAGCTCGCAGAATAAAGCAATGCAAAAATAATTATTTTTTATATAAAATAGTTTTCATTGCATAAAACTTTTACTAGGCATTGCTCCTACTAGCCAGTTTCCTACTCCACACTGATGAGGGGCAATACCCCGAAACAGCTGTCTGTGGATGGATACCATGTTTTGGCATAGGTGGTTTCCTTCATTGGAGACTGCCCTTCCCGTGGTTGTTCCTTCCCGGGGAAAGACCTGGCTAGTCATTGCTTGCGTTGAGAAACATGTGATGGTGTCTCCGCGGCTTGTGTTTTGCATGTTTTTGCATATTTCCCCTAAGGGATGGGGGCATTGCTCTAGAATCACTGCGTTGAGAAACATGTGATGGTGTCTCCGCAGTGTTGGATGTTGATCTCCATGAGTTCATTCATCCTCATTTTTCACAGTCTTTTACTAGGCATTGCTCCTACTAGCCAGTTTCCTACTCCACACTGATGAGGTGCGGAGTTTCCTGAATACCTTGAGTGTTGTCTCTTGGCCTTCCGGCATCGCCACTTCGGTGGCTTAAGCTGGTCGCTGCTTTTGGGAGATAGCCAGGAGGTTTCGGGGAAAAGACCCTTGGAGTTGTGGACGATGGGAGTCCGACTTCAATTCTCTGGGACCGGTGATAGCCGGGTCAAAAATGGATTCCGGATTGACATCGCTGAAGATAAGAAGTTGCATTTTTCCCTGGGATATTTGGTCAACATGGTGTTTTATGACATCCTGAAGATTCGGAAGTCCGTTATAATATGCATGCAGGAGTTTAGGAGAGAAGGCAGGTATGTACTGGTGCTATCTTCTATGGCGGCTTGCCAGAATTTGTTTACTGCCCTGAAAAATGGAGTGGCAAATCCTTTGCTGGAAGGTCTTACCTTTACTGTGCTGTACTCTAAGGGAGATATCCCACTTGTAGTTTTCATGCACAACCCTTTTGTTTCCCTGGAGGACATTGCTTTATTTTTGAAAAGACATTGCATTTATGTTCAGTACTCCCACAGGGTCCTGAATGGAGAAGGGCTCTGGACTGGGAAGTACAAATTTTTTGTGAGATTTGGGATGGATCCTCAAGGCCCGGGAGGCATCCATTACCCCCCTCTTAATTTTCCAATTGGGAAAAATACTGTTTTTTTGTTCTTTCCAGATGCCCCGATGTATTGCAGGAGGTGTAAAAATTTCGGGCATACCCAGAATAGTTGCAATGAGATGCCAACTTGCAGGAATTGTAATGCTTCTGGCCATATGGCAAAAGACTGCACAAATCCTGTTATGTGTAATGCTTGTGGTGAGGAGGGCCATAAGTATCGGGACTGTAAGGCCAGGATCAGTCCTAGGTCTTACGCTGAGGTCTCAGGTGGGGCACCTGCACCCCCTGCTGCTGTTGTTGACATTCCACACGTTTCAGACCCGGAACTTATTGAGGAACCTGAAATCATGGATGCACGTGAGGAGGCCCTGCCCCAAACGGAGTCTCCCAGTCCAGAGGTGGCAGTTTTGGAAGCTACTGATGTTGAATGTGAGCTCCCTCTTCAGTCTGATGTCTGTGGGGAGGGGGAGTTGGAGAGTACTCTTGGCAATACCCCCAGTGTATCTTGGTTTGCTACTGAGGAGGAGTTGGCCAGTTGTGGAGATCAAGGTGACTTCACTCTTGCAAGGTCCTCTGAGGATGAGGAGCCTGGAACTTCCTGTAAGAAGCCCAGAACGGATTGGGCAGACCCCGGTGAAGTTGGTTTAAGTCCGGTGAGTGAACGTAGTTACCCTCAGAATGTCTTCTCTCCTGACACCAATGCATTTTTAGGCATTCCCGCAGACGTAAACAGATTCAAGGAGTTGCAGTTCCAGATGGAAGATGAAAACGGCTGAAGAGGAAGTGGCGTGTTTGTCGTCATGTAAATAACACAGTCATGTTATGGCTCCCCAAGCTGGTTGGGGCATTGCGTCCCTGAATGTCAGGCAAATTAGATCCAAATTCAGGAGGGCAATCGTTCTAGATTATATTAAACAGATGAATGCTCACATCTTTTGTCTTCAGGAATGTGGGATTGTGGACGCTCCAAGCGATAAGGACTGGCCTTACAGACAGCATGTATGGTCTGGCTCATGTGTTAATAGGAATGATGGTGTAGGGATATTAATGGGTAACAGGGAGATTAGTTTAGATAGCTACACGGTGGTAGAGGTTGGTAGATGTATAATTGCACATGTTAGCTATAGGGGGTGGCGGGCTAGAATTATTAATGTGTACTGTCCATCAGGACACGACAGGAAAAAGGAGCGTCTGGCTCTTTTGGAAAAATTAAGTTTGTTTCTTCTGGGCAAAATGCCTACAGTTTTAGTTGGAGACTTTAATTGCACCACAGAAGGGAATTGTGACATAACTGGTAAAAAGTTATCCAATCTTATTTCTGATTTTTCCCTTCTAGATGCTGCTGCTCTGAAATTTGGCATCCCACCACCGCCAACGTACCATGCTGATAGGGGTGGTATTGCATCCAGGATAGATAAAATGCTGTTTTCCAAAAATATGTTGTGTATAAATTTTGAACAAAATGCTGTACCTTTTTCTGATCATGAGTGTTTGAGAGGTGTGTTTAGTGCAATTGATGACCGTGTGTATGGGGGTGGGGTTTGGAAGCTGAATGTAAGATTGTTAGAAGATGAGGATGTGATGAATGAATTAAAAATAAAGTATAAAGAGTGGAGAGTATGTAAGAGGGATTTTGCGTGTGTACTGGAATGGTGGAACTGGGTTAAGGTGTGTTGCAAAAAATTCTTCAAAAAGTGGGGCTATAAAAAAGCTGCTATTTATCGGAGTAGATTTAATGATTTAAACAGGCGCTTAGACTGGTTAAGGAAGTGTGGAGAAAGTGGCATGGATGTGTCTGATCTGCTGGCTGAGACAAAGAGTGAATCAAAGAGTGTTATGGATGAAAAAGGGAAAGAAATCATCTATCGCACCAAAATAGAACATCTTGAGAAAGATGAAAAGTGCACGAGTTTCTTTTTTAAGAAAATGAATGGGAGAAAGGCTGATATGGATAAAATCCTGGATAGGAATGGTTTGTGTGTGTCAGGTGACAATGTGATAAAGGAGGTGAATAGGTTCTATAGCAAGCTATATGATAAAAAATGGATTGATTCTGGTCTTGTTTCAGAAGTGCTGAATGGGTTAGAGAACAAGTTGGATAGTGGAGAATGTGATATTTTGAATGAGGACGTAATTATGGAAGAAGTAGAAAATGTGATGAAGAGTGCTAAAAAGAATAAGACACCAGGTAAAGACGGATTGCCGGTAGAATTCTATGTGAAGGCGTGGGATTTTCTGGGTGCTGATTTGACTGAGATACGTAAGTATATGTGGGAGAGTGGTAAGTTGTGTGAATCAATGAAAGAGGGGGTGGTTGTGCTTGTGCATAAGAAAGGTGAGAGAAAGTGTTTAGAGAATTGGAGACCTATAACATTGCTGAACGCAGATTACAAAATCTATAGCAAATTGTTGGCGAATCGTATGCGTGAGGTGATTGGTAGTGTTGTGGATGAGGATCAAGTGTGTGCTGTGCCTGGGAGAAGTATGAGTGATAACTTATTGTTATTAAGGGATTTGATTGGAGTCTGCATGGGAAGGAAACGGAAGTGTATGGTTCTGTCAATTGATTTTGAGAAAGCGTTTGATAGGGTCTCGCATGTGTTTTTGTTTAAAGTTCTGGAGAGAATGGGATTTCCTCAAAAATTTGTGAATGGGATAATGTCTTTGTATGATTGTGTGTCAAGTGAGTTTCTTGTTAATGGGTGGTTGAGTGAGAAAGTGAATATTAAGTCTGGTGTGAGGCAGGGGTGTCCCATGTCCCCTGTCTTGTTTGTATGTGTGATTGAACCTCTGTTGTGCTTGGTGAGACGTGATAAAATGATGCGAGGTTTGTTGGTACCTGGGAGTGGTGGGAAGCATGTGAAAGTTCCTGGATATATGGATGATGTTGTGGCTGTGAGTGAAAGTGTTGCATCTATGAGTAGGGTTAAGTTGCTTCTGGAGTTTTTCTGTGGTGCATCTGGCTTTAGAGTGAATTGGAATAAATGTAGTTTTAAATGTTTTGGGTATGACAGGGTTAAAATGGAGGGGGTAAAGTGTGAGGAGGGTGCTATCAAAGTGCTGGGAGTATTATTTAATAAGGACTTGGAAGGTAAGGAGAGCCGGGAGGAGTGTGGATTGCGCATAGAGCGTAAGTTACATTTTTGGCGACTGAGAGACTTGACCTCGAGTGGTAAGATTTTGGTCATAAAAGCGGTGATTCTTCCGATTTTGCTTTTTATTGCAACAGTTTTTCCACCATCATGTAGGAAAATGAAAAGAGTGGAAAAGTTAGTTTTTACTTTTTTCTGGAACAGAAAAATAGAGAAACTTAAGAGAGAAAGTCTTTTCAAGGCGTGTCACCATGGTGGCATGGCCTTTCCAAACATTGAGATTTTTCTGGGGCTTCAGTATATCAAAACTGTTGTTATCTTGCTGAATAAAGGAAATAAGGGAGCGTATATGGCAAGTTATTCTGCTGGTTGGATGTTATATGGCTTATGTTGGAGAAAGAGGGATGCTAGAGTGCCTGTTGCTTTCCAGTGTCCGGTCTGGTATGAGGTGATTGAGAAGTTTGTGAGGAAGCATGATTTGCTGAGTGTGCCGATGAATGATTTTAGAATGGCTAAGAATGTGATGAAAATAATACGTAAGAATGATGTGGAATGTAATATTGTGGGGTTGAGAGGGAATGAAGTTTCGGTTGCATGGAAGAGTTTGGAAATGCACGGGATGTCAAATAGACAAAGGGATATTGTATGGATGTCCTTGCACAATATCTTGCCTGTGCAACAGGTTCAGAAGAGACGAGGTCTGACCAGAACTGATGTGTGCCCGAGGGAAGGATGTGGCGGATGTGAGACTGTGTGGCATACTATGTGGGACTGTGATTACGCATGCAGTGTGTGGAAGTGTGTAGGTGGGTTGTGTAAGGAGTTAGCAGGTGTGAGCTTTATTGACTGGCGTGTTGCGATGTTTGGAATTGGTGCATGCGGTCGTGTGAAAAATAGAATCCTATGGTTAATTATGACTTGTGTGATGCAGAGTTTGTGGGATGTGAGGAATTTAGGAATTTTCAAAGAGAAGCATGTATCTGTGAATAAGTGTGTCGGGCTGATCCTTTCTAGATTATACTTGATTTATAAATTAGACAGCGAAGGCGGTGGTGGTTCTGATGCAGAGGGTGTCTGGAAATTTAAAAAATGGCAGCACCTGATCAAATATCAGTGAATTTTAGTGATGTTTATTGATGTTCAGGATGTTTTTTGTGTATACCCTTGGTTTGTTATACTAAAATAAATATGAACCATGATGATGAGAGTTGAAGCAACGACGTTTAAGTTGATGAGCTTATATTGAGTTGATGATAACTAACCTGAATGGTTTTTAAAAAAAAAAAAAAAGAAAGCTGTCTGTGGATGGATACCATGTTTTGACATAGGTGGTTTCCTTCATTGGAGACTGCCCTTCCCGTGGTTGTTCCTTCCCGGGGAAAGACCTGGCTAGTCATTGCTTGCGTTGAGAAACATGTGATGGTGTCTCCGCGGCTTGTGTTTTGCATGTTTTTGCATATTTCCCATAATGGATGGGGGCATTGCTCTAGAATCACTGCGTTGAGAAACATGTGATGGTGTCTCCGCAGTGTTGGATGTTGATCTCCATGAGTTCATTCATCCTCATTTTTCACAAAACATAAAAAAAGACCTAAATGAGGTATCGCTGTAACCGTACTGACTCGAAGAATAAAACTGCTTTATCAATTTTACCGCATGCGGAACGGTGTAAACGCACCCCCCCAAAAGAAATTCATGAAACGCTGGTTTTTGTTCATTCTGCGTCACAAAAATCGGAATAAAAAGCGATCAAAAAATGTCACGTGCCCGAAAATGGTACCAATAAAAACGTCAACTCGTCCCGCAAAAAATAAGACCTCACATGACTCGGTGGGTCAAAATACGGAAAAATTATAGCTCTCAATATTTGGTGATGCAAAAACTATTTTTACAATAAAAAGCGTCTTATAGCGTATGACAGCTGCCAAAAATAAAAACCGCTATAAATAGTAAATCAAACCCCCCCGTTATCACCCCCTTAGTTAGGGAAAAATAATAAAATTAAAAGAAAATGTATTTATTTCCATTTTCCCATTAGGGTTAGGGTTAGGGCTAGGGCTAGGGTTAGGGTTAGGGCTAGGGTTAGGGCTAGGGTTAGGGCTGAGATTAGGGTTAGGGGTGTGTTGGGGTTCGGGTTGGAGTTAGAACTGGGGTTTTCCACTGTTTGGGCACATCAGGTGCTCTCCAAATGCAACATGGCGTCTGATCTCAATTCCAGCCAATTCTGAGTTGAAAAAGTCAAATGGTGCTCCTTCCCTTCCAAGCACTGCCATGCGCACAAACAGTGTTTTACCCCCACATGTAGGGTATCAGCCTACTCAGGACAAATTGCAAAACAACTTTTGGGGTCCAATTTCTCCTGTTACCCTTAGGAAAATAAAAAATTGGGGGCAAAAATATCATTTTTGTGGAAAAAAATTTTTTTTCATTTTCACGCCCGGGCGTTATAAATTTCTGTGAAGCACTTGGGGGTTCAAAGTGCTCACCATACATCTAGATAAGTTCCGTGGGGGGTCTAGTGTCCAAAATGGGGACAATTGTGGGGAGTTTCAATAGTTTAGGTACATCAGGGGCTCTCCAAACGCACATGACACCCGCAGACCATTCCATCAAAGTCTGCATTCCAAAACATCACTGCTTCCCTTACGAGCCCCGACGTGTGCCCATACAATAGTTTTCTCCCACATATGGGGTATCAGTGTACTCAGGACAAATTGGACATCAACTTTTGGGGTCCAATTTCTCCTGTTACCCTTGGGAAAATAAAAAAATTGGGGACTAATTGATCATGTTTGTGGAAAAAATACAATTTTTTTATTTTCATGCCCGGGCATTATAATCTTCTGTGAAGCCCTTGGGGGTTCAAAGTACTCACCACACATCAAGATAAGTTCCTTAGGGGGTCTAGTTTCCAAAATGGGGTCATTTGTGGGGGTTTCCACTGTTTAGGTACATTAGGGGCACTCCAAAGGCAACATGACACCCGCAGACCATTCCATCAAAGTCTGCATTCCAAAACGTCACTACTTCCCTTCTGAGCCCCGAAGTGTGTCCATACAGTAGTTTTCTCCCACATATGGGGTGTCAGCGTACTCAGGACAAATTGGACAACAACTTTTGGGGTTCAATTTCTCCTGTTACCCTTGGGAAAATAAAAAAATTGGGGACTAATTGATCATGTTTGTGGAAAAAATACGATTTTTTTATTTTCATGCCCGGGCATTATAAACTTCTGTGAAGCCCTTGGGGGTTCAAAGTGCTCACCACACATCTAGATAAGTTCCTTAGGGGGTCTAGTTTCCAAAATGGGGTCATTTGTGGGGAGTTTCCACTGTTTAGGTACATTAGGGGCTCTCCAAAGGCAACATGACACCCGCAGACTATTCCATCAAAGTCTGCATTCCAAAACGTCACTACTTCCCTTCCGAGCCCCGGCATGTGCACATACAGTAGTTTTCTCCCACATATGGGGTATCAACGTACTCAGGACAAATTGGACAACAACGCTTGGGGTCCAATTTCTCCTGGTACCCTTGGGAAAATAAAAAAAAATTGGTGACTAAAAGATCATGTTTGTGGAAAAAATACAAATTTGTTATTTTCACGCCCGGGCATTATAAACTTCTGTGAAGCCCTTCGGGGTTCAAAGTTCTCCCCACACTTCTAGATAAGTTCCTTGGGGGGTCTAGTTTCCAAAATGGTGTCATTTGTGGGGGGTTTCCACTGTTTTGGTACATCAGGGGTTTTCCAATCACGACATGGTGTCCGATCTCAATTCCAGCCAAAAACGTCAAATGGCGCTGCTTCCCTTCCGAGCACTGCCATGCGCCCAAATAGTGGTTTACCCCCACATGTGGGGTATCAGCATACTCAGGACAAATTGCACAATAGCTTTTAGGGTCCTGTTATCCTTGGGAAAATAAAAATTGGGGGTGAAAAGATATTTTTGTGGAAAAAATATGATTTTTTAATTGTACCGCTGTACGTTATAAACTTCTGTTAAGCCCTTGTGGGTTCAAAGTTCTCACCACATATCTAGATAAGTTCCTTGGGGGGTCTAGCTCCAAAATGGGGTCCTTTGTGGGGGTTGCCACTGTTTAGGTACATCAGGGGCTCTCCAAACGTGACTTGGCGTCCAATCTGAATTCCAGCCAATTTTGCATTGAAAAAGTCAAACGGCGCTCCTTCCCTTCTGAACTCTGCCATGCGCCGAAACAGTGGTTCCCCCACATATCAGGTATCAGCGTACTCAGAACAAATTTCACAATAACTTTTGCAGTCCAATTTCTCCTGTTACCCTTGGTAAAATAAAAAAAAATTGAACCTGAAGTATTTTTTTTGTGAAAAAAAGTTAGATGTTCATTTTTTTTAAATATTCAAAAAATTCCTGTGACGCATCTAAAGGGTTAATAAACTTCTTGAATGTGATTTTGAGCACCTTAACGGGTGCAGTTTTTAGAATGGTGTCACTTTTGGGTATTTTCTATCATATAGACCCCTCAAAGTGGCTTCAAATGTGATGTGGTCCGTAAAAATAAAATGGTGTTGCAAAAATGAGAAATCGCTGGTCAATTTTTAACCCTTATAACTTCCTAACAAAAAAAAATTGTGGTTGCAAAATTGTGCTTATGTAAAGTAAACATGTGAGAAATGTTACTTATCAAGTTTTTTGTGTGCCGTATCTCTTTGATTTAAGGGCATAAAAATTCAAAGTTGGAAAATTGCAAAATTTTCAAAATTTTTGCCAAATTTCCGTTTTTTTCACAAATAAACGCAAGTTATTTGAGTGAAATTTTACCACTATCATGAAGTACAATATGTCACGAGAAAATATTGTCAGAATCACCAGGATCCATGGAAGCGTTCCAGAGTTATGACCTCATAAAGGGACAGTGGTCAGAATTGTAAAAATTGGCCCGGTCATGAACGTGCAAACCACCCTTGGGGGTGAAGGGGTTAATATCTGTAGTAGTGTGAGTGTGGTCGGAGCAGGAGAAATTGTCGGACACACAGCAGGGGATCAGCTGACATTACTGAACCCCAATAACACAGGAGCAAGTGTTGAATGTGCAGACAGCACTTCTGAGCAGCAACTGGCGGTGTTGGATCCCAGGGATTACAGTTCAGGTGGTAGAAACATGAACACAACAGGAGACATGGATACTGTTGCCAGGGCCGGACTGGGACTAAAATTCAGCCCTGGCATTTGAAGTTACACAGGCCCACTAGTCACATGGTGACTATATAATATCTTTGTACACTTGTAGGTTACAAGAAGTGAGAGGAGATTAACACGACTATATAACATGTAGTCACAGCTGTGCCCAGTATTTCAGCTCAGTCCTATTTATTGCTTTTAGGTACAGTACTCCTCCCAAATCTCTGTCCCCTTTTGTATGCATGATTACAGAATTCCTGGCAGAACTGCTCTCTATTGGGCAACCAGACCCCCTGGTCATAGCCGCCCCTATCATACCTCCCAACTTTTGAAGAAGGGAAAGATGGACAAAGACTGTAGCGCGCCGCTGCAAATTTTGACCACGCCCAGCCACACCCATTTCACAACTAGTCACACCCATGTCCACACCTAATCGCACCCATTTAGCACTGCTGATCACACTGAATGGTACTGAGGGCACAGTGGCTGGCATTATGGGCACACTGACTGGCACTAAGGAAGAGAGAAAACAGAGAGAGAGAGAAAAAAGAAAATAGAGAGAGAGAGAAAGAAAGGGGAAAGAAAGAACAGTGAGAGACAAAGAAAGAACAGTGAGAGACAGAGAAAGAACAGAGAGAGAAAGAAAGAGGGGAAAGAAAGAAAGAACAGAGAGAGACAGAGAAAGAACAGAGAGAGAAAGAAAGAAGTAAAGAAAAGAAAGAAAGAACAGAGAGAAAGAGAGGAAAGAAAAAGAAAGAGGGGAAGAAAGAACAGAGAGAGAAAAAAGAAAGATTAGAGAGAGAAAGAAAGAACAGAAAGAGAAAGAAAGAACAGAGAGAGAAAGAAAATGAGGGAAAAGACAGAACAGAGAATGAAAGAACAGAGAAAGAAAGAAAAAGAGAGAAAGAAATAAAGAAAGATTCTACAAAGATACTATAGCAGCCCGGCTCCCATTGTAGTGCCCACCTGAGCCTCCCGGTGCAGGACCTATCATGATCCGCTCACATGGCCGGCATCCCCGATTCCAAGGCGATCCTGCTGTCTGCGCTGTCGGAGGAGGACACGGTGATGGATCTGAAGCATTCCTGGTTCCGTCACAATCTCCTCAAGATATTCTCATTTCCGGTCAGCTTCCAGCACATCACTTCAGGTGGAACGTCATGTGTGTGTTTTAAAATGCTCCTCGGGGCTCCGCCGTGTACTCCTGTGTCCGTGGGAAAAGCCCGCTTTGTATGCTTTGTACACACTTGGCTCCGCTCCGTACATCCCGTACACATATGGCTTCACTCCATATATCCCGTACACATATGGCTCCGCTCCGTATATCCCGTACACATATGGCTCCACTCCGTCCACCTCGTACGCGCGCGGCTCCTCTCCGTACACCTCGTACGCGCGCGGCTCCTCTCCGTACACCTCGTACGCGCGCGGCTCCGCTCCGTAAACCTCGTACGCGCGCGGCTCCTCTCCGTACGCGCGCGGCTCCTCTCCGTACACCTCGTACGCGCGCGGCTCCTCTCCGTACACCTCGTACGCGTGCGGCTGCTCTCCGTACACCTCGTACACACTGCTCCGCTCTGTACACCTCGTACACACACGGCTCCGCTCCGTACACCTCGTACACTCACGGCTCCGCTCCGTACACCTCGTACACACACAGCTCTGCTACATCCACACTGTAAATCCTGACCCCACAGATACATACCTCAACCAGCACCATGAAAACAGCAAAGCAGAGTCTTGCAGACGGTAGAGGCAAGGCTGAGCGCACAGGACCTGTGATGAGGTCACAAGAGGGGCGGAGTCAGGGGTGACATGAACGGGGGTCTGGACAAAGGCTCCTGCTGATCATGTGACCCCCTGACTCCTCCCCTCCTGTGACCTCATCACAGGTCCTGCGAACAGAGCGAGCAGGCAAGCGAGTGCGACGCTGTGAGTGGCTGGGGGGAGGGGGTCTCATGCTAAGGCGAGGATGGGGTGCGTGGGGGGGGCGTGGCGGCTTATCTCCCTGCAGTGTGGGAGGAACTTGAAACTATCACCGCCGTGCCCGCAGAGGGCCGGCTGCAGGAGCAACAGTGGCCGCAGCAGCTGGCAAGCGGCCAGATGATCGGGCGCGGCCCACGTGACAGCGGCCCAGCGGGAAAATGCCCGGTTAGTTATATTGCCAGTCCGGGCCTGACTGTTGCCAACCAATTATTTCATCTGGAAGAGGACTGGCAAATTCCTGCGAGATCCAGGCCTTGTTCATTTTCAGAAAAGTAAGCCGGTCAACGTTATCGGAGGATAGTTGCATGCGACGGTCTGTTAGTACACCACCTGCGGCACTAAAGACGCGTTCCGATAATACACTAGCAGCAGGGCAAGCCAGCACCTCCAATGCATACTGGCTAAGCTCTGGCCATGTATCCAGCTTAGAGACCCAAAACTTGAAGGGGGAAGAGAGTCTGTCACCATCTGACGGAAACGTTGCCTCCTGCTGACTGGTGCCGTCTGTGATGGTGTAGACATTTGTGGCGGGGACACAAAATGTTGCCATATTTGGGCCATACTGGTCTTGCCTTGTGCTGAGGCGCTGCTTATGCTCCCTCTTTGTGCAGAGCTTCCTCCACTGCCTCGACGCACTGAGCTGCTTTGTAAAGCACTAGCAGCACTGCTCTCGGGTGGAATGGAGAACATGATGGAATGCACCAGTGTGTCTTGGTACTCCCGCATTTTATGCTCCCGGTTCAACGGTGTTATGAGGCTTTGTAAGTTGTCCCGGTAGCGAGGATCTAGGAGGGTGTACACCCAATAATCAGTCGTGTTGAGAATGTGGGCGATGCGGCGGTCGTTTCTCAGGCACTGCAGCATGAAATCAACCATGTGCTGCAGACTGCCAACTGGCCAAGAAACGCTGTCCCCTGCTTGAGGCGTCATCTTTGCCTGCTCTGCATCACCCCACCCTCGCTCTACATACTGACTACTAGAGCATTGTGTACCTCCCTCCTCTGGACAGATGTCTTCCTCCTCCATTGACTCCTCATCCTCCTCACAAAGTGTCCCTTGCCTAGGCCTTTGTGAGGAACCATGTTGCGCAGACTGTCCAGAAGCAGATGGCATTTGTGACTCCTCATCGTCCACCTCTTCCACAACCTCCTCCCTTAGTGCTTGCAGTGTTTTTCAAGCAGGCAGATAAGGGGGATAGTCATGCTGACTAGTGCATCATCTGCACTCGCCATCCGCGTGGAATCATCGAAGGCACGCAAAAAATGTGGCAGATGTCCTTCATAGAGGCCCACTCAGTGGTGGTGAGGTGTGAACGGCTCGCAGTGCGACTTGTTTGCGTCTGATGCAGCTGGTACTCCATTACTGCTGCCTGCTGCTCACACAACCTCTCCAACATATGTAACGTTGAATTCCACCTGGTGGGTAGGTCACATATGATGTGATGTTCCGGAAGGCGGAATCTGCGCTGCAGAGCTGCAATGTGCGATCTTGCCATGCTGGAACGCCGCAAGTGAGCGCACTCTATGCGGACCTTGTGCAGCAGTGCATCAAGATCCGGATAGTCCCTCAAAAAACTCTGCACGACCAAGTTGAGCACATGTGCCAGACATGGGATGTGAGTGAGGTTGCCTAGGCCCAGAGCCGCCACCAGATTTCGGCCATTGTCACACACTACCATGCCTGGCTGGAGATTCGCTGGCACAAACCACACGTTGCTCTCCTGCTTGATGGCATTCCAGAGCTCCTGTGCTGTGTGGCTTCGATTCCCCAAAGAAATTAATTTCAATACGGCCTGTTGACGTTTGGCCACGGCTGTGCTCATATCGGTCTTAACAGGTAAGCGTTCACGGGTCCATGTGGAGGTAGACTGTGACGGCTCCTGCAGCGCTGATTCAGAGGAACTGGAGTATGAGGAGGAGTCAATGTGTACAGACTGGATTCCTGCAATCCTTGGAGTTGGCAGAACACGTACAGCGCCACTCTCAAGATCTGTACCCGGCTCCACAACATTTACCCAATGGGCGTTGAGGGAAAAATATCGTCCCGGTCCATGGTTACTGGTCCACGCATCGGTGGTCAGGTGGACCTTGCTACTGACGGTGTTTAGTAGCGCATGTTTAATTTTTCCCTCCACATGGTTTTGCAGGGCAGGGACGGCTTGTCTGCTGAAATAAAAGCGGCTGGGCATGTTGTATTGTGGGACTGCCAATGCCATGAAGTTACGGAAGGTTTCAGTCTCCACCAGCCTGAATGAGAGCATTTCAAGGGACAGTAGTTTTGCAATGCCAGCATTCAGAGCCTGTGCTCGGGGGTGGTTTGCCGAGCATGGGCGCCTTTTCTCCCATGCCTGTGCTACCGATGGCTGTAGACTGGCCTGGGAGTGTGAGGATGACAGGGAACATGGTGCTGGTGGAATGACACTGTGTCTCTGTACAACAGTGCCAGAGGTTCTAACATGGCGATCCTGTGAGGAAACCGAACCAGCTGTGTGTGAGCTGGAGGAAGAGGCTACAACACGAGCTGAAGAGGTGGTAGGTGGTGCTGTAGGTTGGCCTAGGTCTTCAGTGTGTCTTTGTAACTCCACCACGTGCTTGGTCTGCACATGTTTCCACATATTTGTGGTATTGAGGTTGCTGACATTTTTCCCTCTTTTCACTTTCTGATTACACAGCTTGCATTTGACAAAGCAAATGTCATCTGCAACTTTGTCAAAAAAGGACCAGGCACTGCAAGTCTTGGGAGCGCCCGCTTTTCCCCCTCCCTCTCCCTGCTTTTTTGGCCGTTCAGGGAATCTCTTCCTCAGAGCTGCTCCCACCACCTTCCTGCACCTCACGCCATGATGGGTCAAGGACCTTATCATCTACACTACCCTCTTCAAACAACTGCTTCTACTGGGTAGTCTTGACAGCACAGTACGCACCAGAAAGTGGCACCTGAGTCTCATCATCAGATGCGTACTGAGGTGTGCTGACCATAGGCACTGTCCCACCCGCCTCTTCAGATTCAGAGAGACAAAGCTGTTGCGCATCACTGCATACTACCTCTTCTTCAATTTCTCGAATGTTGCTTGGCTGGCCCCCTCTTTCCAAGCCAACAGATTCAGAGAACAGAAGTAGAGATGGCTCCGGTCCGGGGCTCTCTGACTGCCTGGGCAATTTGGCAGGTGGTGAAGAGACAGATGGGTGCTCTTCAGTGCTCTGGACCTGAGAGGATCTGAACTAATTGAAGTCGATGCGTTAGCGGCCATCCATCCGACAATGGCTTCAATTTGTTCGTACCCCAGCAGTGGGGTACGGCGAGCTCCTACAAAGCTGCTCATAAAGGATTGTTCCCTGGTAAAACTGGGGGATGCTGAGTCACTGGTGCCCGCAGCAGGCACAGAATCCCCACGTCCTCTCCCTGCAGAAACTCCACGACCACATGCCTTACTCCCTGCCTTCTTCATCTTGGTAGACTGATAAAGATAGGCAGAAAAGTACTAAGGGCTTAATGTGCTTATTCCTGAACAGCTGCTAACAGGTATAAGAAACACTAATTTTATAAAGTGTGTGGACTACACTTTAATATGAGCTAATGTGGCCTACACAACTGTAAAGTGGAGTGTTTGGTGAACGCTATTAATTTTTTTTTTCTCACAAAAAGACACCGGATGTGCCCAAAGATGTAAAACCGATAGTATCACAAACTTTTTGTAACTAATACAATGCAAGAAGGTAACCTACAATGCAATAGATGAGGCTCCAAAAAATAGGCTAATACTAATCTGGCTGGGGCTGCAGGGCACAAGCCAGCAGAAAGGCTCCTCTATCTACTCCTATATAGTGTATGCAAATATTCTAGTTGGATACGGATGGAACCACACCAATAGGAGAAATCTGGAAAAATGAGCAGCACTAATGCAAAAAAGGACAATGTATGAGGCAGTGACGCATGCTGGGCGGACTACAACCAGAGGTGGCTGCAGAACACACTACAGAGTGAGCTGCACTTACACACAGAGACCTCGCAGACAGCCGTGAACAGCGCTGCAAGGCTGCAGAAAAGCTCCTCTATCTACTCCTATATAGTGTTTTCAAGCAATCCAGCTGGATATGGATGGAACCACACTAATAGGAGAAATCTGGAAAAATGAGCAGCACTAATGCAAAAAAGGACAAAGTATGAGGCAGTGAGCTGCACTCACACACAGAGACCTCGCAAACAGCCGTGAACAGCGCTGCAAGGCAAAAGAAAGCTTCTCACACAGCGGTTGCTAAAGTAGCCTGGGTAAAGCACAATAAAGCAAATCGCTAGCTCAAACTGTCACTCAGAGTCAGAACAGCAGTGTCCTGTCCCTAAGTAAATTCACATCAGAGTGAACCCAAAATGGCGGCGGCGGCTTTTACAGTGCATCATGACATCATTTTAGAAGCCAATCACAGCCATACCATTAGTTAACATGCCTAACATGCATAACAGGATGTGCCCACACTTCTTAGGATTCCTCATTGGCTGAATAAAATCAAACTGGCTCATTGCATTATGGGAACTTCCAATTCCGGTATTCGATATTCTCAAAGTATCGGAACTCAGTATCGGAACTTCGATACCGCGAATATCAGCCAATACCCGATATTGCAGAATGCTCAACACTAGCGGTGATGGTTTTCCCACGAGCTGTAGGGGCAACATGGAAGAGGTGTTCGTGGTGCACACAGCCAAAGTGGCGTTGGACACAGAGGTTTCATGAACATGTTTTGGACTGATTTTTCAAGTACCGCTCGCACGACTGATAATACTGCATTGATTGAAAGTGACAGGAGACAGCAGTTGTGAGCTATGGTTACAAACTACTTCTCCTCCCATATCGATGTTCTCCCTCACAGGTCATTCCCCTTTGACTATTGGGCCTGTAAACTGGACACCTGGCCTGAATTGGCACAATATGCCTTACAGGAGCTCGATTGCCCTGCTGCTAGTGTGCTATTCGAAAGAGTCTTCAGTGCTGCAGGATCAATCCTGACAGAAAAAAGGACCCATCTGTCGACCCAAAATGTTGATGATCTAACCTTCATTAAAATGAACCATGCATGGGTTTCAAAGGATTTTGTCCCACCTTCCCCTGCTGACACGTAGGTTGCCAGAAAAATGTCTCGCTTTTGTCCTCTTCCTCGGACTTTTCCAATTCCTCCATTTTCAGCTGCTGAATGTCCAACATCAACATATGCCATTTTTTCAACCTCCCTAAATGGGCTGCCTCCCCCCCAGGGCTGGGGTCACCACCTAGAGCACGCACCCGTGCGAGTGCCTTTGCCCTGGACAGGTGGGTGGGCCCACTCTTGGGCGACGTCACTGGCACAGGGTCCCTCATAGTACAATCAAGTGTCTCTGATGGTGGAGGTGCACACCCGCTGTCAGACACACTGGCGTACTATGAGGGGCCCAGTGCCAGTACCGCCGCTCACGAGTGGGCCCCCCTGCTTGCTCAGGGCCCCAGCACTTGCAATACTGAACTCTCCTTGTGTAGTCTGGGCTGTTAAATCCTTCACTGGGACTGCCAATACAAATTTGGTGAACTGATAGATCATGGTTAAGACGTAGCTATGCCCTGTCCTGCTGAGCTCTATCTTCAGATGATCAATAGCTTCCATTTGTTAAGGACATAGACTCACAATGAGATGCAGTGGTGGTTTATCAGCTTTCACGGTTTTCCTACTCACAGACGTGTGACATTCCTGCCCACTAGTGTTGAGCGACTTTTGGTTTTTTAGGGTCGAGTTTCGTTTCATGAAACCCGACTTTTCCAAAAGTCGGGTCGAGCAAAATCGTCCGACTATAGGGAAAAGTCGGGGTCGTCCCGAAACACGAAACCCAATGTAAGTCAATGGAGAATTAAAGTCGGCAGTGAGAGGAGGACAGGAAACACACCAACAGTGCCCATTTGAATGCCAAAAGCATAAATTCTTGTTACTGAAGCTTGTCAACCTTAATTAACTTCATAATACTAGTTACGCACTGAAAAATGGGGGTTATTTGGCTACAGTTGTTGGGGGGGGAGGGCTGGCTCCAGGTTTTCGTGGGCCCAGGGCCAAAGAGCGCCCCTTTAACACATACCACAACTCATGATGCTCCGATACGGCAGAGAAATAGCAGTATAGTACAATGAAAAATACTTCACTTCTTACATCTCATAACTGATATCCATTTTAAATTCTCCAATACCTCCAAAAACGGACAGTATATAACTCCATACAGTATTATGGCCAGCGCTTAGTGCGCTATACAGAGTAATGAGGCCCATATATTTCTCCATGCGGAATCATTATTCCCATATAATGTTTCAAACCGTATATGATGAGCTCCACATAATGCTACAGTATATGTTGGTCCCAATGGATGAAGCTCCACTGTCTTATGGGCCCAAATAATGCTCCATATATAATGGGCCCCATTTCTACTGCTCTAGTGTATAATGGGCCCTGTAAATGCTGCTCCAGTGTCTGATGTCCACCTTTGGAATGCTCCAGTGTATGGTGGGCCCCATATATCATTCACCAGAGTATAGTGCTCCCCAAAAATTGCTGTCCCAACATTGAAAACAATTACATAAGTCTCCTTGCTAGGGAATCCCTGCACTACTCTGAACTCCTTGTCGTCCATCTCACTGCACTTGGCTGTTTAGGCCCTCCCACCGGCAGAGACATTTTTGCGTACTATGCGGTGCCCTGTGCCAGTGCCATCGCCCATGAGTATGCCCCCCCACCTGCTCGTCGGCCTAACATCTATGTTGCCGAACACCACAGGTGACGTCAAACTATCTATATAAACTCTTTACCATTATACCACGCCATTTACATGGGCGCCCAGAGCCACCGTCCGGGTCACCGCTGCTGTGACACATCCCGCTGACACCGGCCCGGTACCGAGTACCCCACAGCCCTGGGAGGGCGACCCATATGCCGACTGCTGATCGGGCGGCGTTATTCCCACGAACCTCCAAACAGCGTCCCTGAAGGCAAAGTTTTTGGTTTCCGGGGGCAGTATGATTGCAAAGCTGAACCTTAAAGGAATGTCCAAAAGGGCACCACCAGGAGTGGAGCCTGTGGCTTAATTGGACTGCACCCGGGAAACCACTACCATACAAGCTACAGAAAAGATGGACAGATTGCAAGCTTTGTCGATTCTGTGTGTGGTGTGGTATGTCCGTTTGTAGTTGTGCTAGCGATTTCTCAGCTTTATTCCGTTAATGACCGAGACTCCGGCATGGCCCCGCGGTACGCGTCAACCTTACTAGAGGGATACGCGAGGCTGTGGCATGTGAGATCGAGCAATAACAGGTCTAGCATTCCAGTACATGTCCGGGGCTGCATGCACGCTACACTGAAAGGACCAGCTTTTGTCGCTTACAGGTGCAGATAACCTGCTGAACTCCGTTAGTGATGGGGATCTGGGATTCAGATTATTCCCCGCGAACGATGATTTCCCAGTAAGTTCAGGTCAACCGCAATTCCGGAGTTAGGCCTAACCGTCATTCCTGAAAAAATTACGTGTCCAAACCACAGGTGCTGTAGCTTGCTTAACAGCTCGGCAGCCGTTCTCAGGCCCAGTATGGATTCAACAACATTGTAGAAAGTTGATAAAGGGTACAGTTTCACCGGATAACACGTATATATGTAGCCTAGTTTACACATTAAAAATATATGTCTATAGATCAGGAGGCAGACTCAGATGTTCTCAGGCCCAGTATGGATTTGACCAGATTGTACAAAGTTGAGAAAGGGTACTTTATCACTGGATAGCAGGTATATATAGCATAGTTTAAACATGTAAAATCTCCGTGTTCTCAGTATGGATTACACAGCAATCTAAAAAGTGGAAAAAAGGAAATGCATTTGAGGCGTACACAACTATATACTTTTGGTGTTATTTTTAAATCTTCATATATATTTCTGTCTCAGTAATACAGTCCAGCCTCTCCGCAATAGGAAATGAGATGCATACAATTAGTGACAAAAAGGCTATTGATTGCAGAAATCTAGGAATTATTATTCACGGGAAAAACTTCCATCACAATTCTCATAGGCGATGCTGACCCTCAATTAATTTGTGTGTTGAGACAGTGAAAACATTTTTTTGTGAATAAAGTCTTGCTGTATCGCACTTCCGTGGATTCCATCACTGTTACTCATCTCAATCCAATTTTTATCACAGGGAGCGATGTAAACATGGTGCTCACTGGCTATCATGGTCTGTCACGTAACTTTGGAGTGCAAAAGACAGAAGCCACAGGCCGTAGGCGATTCTATTTGATTGGCATGAGAGGGCACATTTTGAAATGTGAGCCGGAATGTCACACGTTTGTGAGTAGGAAAACTGTGAAAGCTGATGAAAAACCACCACTGCATGTAATTGTGAGTCGACGTCCATAAGAAATGGAAGCCACTGATCATCTGGAGCTAGAGCCCGGCCAGCAGGACAGGGCATAGCTACATCTTAACCATCATCTTTCAGTTCAATCAATTTGTAGTGGCAGTCCCAGTGAAGGATTTGACAGCCCAGACTACACAGGGAAGGAGCAGGGAGAGGTAAACATTGCAAATGCTGGGGCCCTGCCCAAGCAAGGGGGGCACACTCGTGGGCGTCGGTACTGGCATTGGGCCCCTCATAGTACGGTGGTGTGTCTGACGGCGGGTGTGCACCACCACTGTCAGAGACACTTGATTGCACTATGAGGGACCCTATGCCAGTGCCCGTGCCCAAGAGTCGGCCTACCCACCTGTCTAGGGCAACGACACTCGCACGGTTTTGTGCGCTAGGTGGTGACCCCGGCCATGGGGGGGACTGCCCACTTAGGGAGGTTTACAAATTGGCATATGTAGATGTGGGTCATTCAGCTGCTGCAAAAGGCAAAATAGGTCAAGTTCGCGGAATAGGAGGAGGACCAAAGCAAGCCATTTTTCTGGCAACCTATGTGTCATCAAGGGAAGGTGGGACAAAATCCTTGGAAACCCATGCATGGTTCATTTTAATGAAGGTTAGATCATCCACATTTTGGGCTGACAGACGGGTCCTTTTTTCTGTCAGGATTGATCCAGCTGCACTGAAGACTCTTTCCGATAGCACACTTGCAGCTGGGCAAGCGAGCTCCTGTAAGGCATATTGTTCCAATTCAGGCCAGGTGTCCAGTTTAGCAGCCCAATAGTCAAAGGGGAATGACCTGTGCGGGAGAACATCGATATGGGAGGAAAAGTAGTTGTAAACCACAGTTGACAACTGCTGTCTCCTGTCACTTTCCATCGATGCAGTATTACCATTTGTGTGAGCGGTCCGTGAAGAATCAGTCCACAACATTGTCATGAAACCCCTGTCTCCATCGCCACTTCTGCTGTGTGCACCACGAACACCTCTGCCAAGCTGCCCCCAGCCCGTACGGCTCGTGTGAGAACCATCACCGCTGCTGTGTGCTGGGAATGCCTCAACCAACCGGTTAACCAGAGTTGCTTGTTTAGTAGCCAATATTAGGTCAAGGTTCTCCTGTGGCATGATGTTTTGTAATTTGCCTTTATAGCGTGGATCCAGGATGCTGGCCAACCAGTAGTCGTCATCGTTCATCATTTTGGCAATGCGTGGGTCCCTTTTTAGGATCTGCAAGGCATAATCTGATATGTGGGCCAATGTTCCCAGTGTCAATGATGCACTACGAGTGCTGGTTGGAGGAGCACTTTCTGGCAAATCCACATCCCTCCAGTCATGCACAAACCCTGTACCAGACCTTGCCACGCCAACATTTTCACTTGCCCCACGAGATGCATCCTCCTCCCCTAAGTAATCATCCCCATCATCATCCTCCTCCTCCTCTTCTTCCTCCACCTCGTCCAGGAGAGGTCCCTGAGCAGACAATGGCTGAATGTCATCAAGGATTCCCTCCACCTCTTCCTCCTCGTCAACATTGACAGCATACGCCTGCTCCTTAAGGTGCGTCAAAGTTTGCATGAGCAGACGCATAAGTGGGATGCTCATGCTTAGGATGGCGTCGTCTGTGCTTACCAGCCATGTGCATTCCTCAAAACACTGATGGACTTTACAGAGGTCTTTCAGCTTCGACCACTGCACACCTGTCAACTCCATGTCTGCTCTCAAAGTGCCTGGCCGTGTATCCTCCCACAAATGCATTATGGCCTGCCTCTGCTCGCCCAGCCGCTCAACCATGTGCAGGGTGGAGTTCCACCTTGTTGCAATGTCGATAATGAGGCTGTGGTTGGGAAGGTGGAGCAATCGCTGCAGCTTCTGCATACGAATGGAGTGTACAGGCGACCAGCGGATGTGCTCGCACAGTCTTCGCACCTTCTGGAGCAGGGCTGTTAACTCCGGATAATTATTGAGGAAGCACTGCACCACCAGGTTCAAGGTGTGAGCCGAGCAAGGTATGTGGCTGAGTTTTGAAAGGGCTATGGCTACCACAAAATTACGGCCGTTATCACTAACTACCTTGCCTGCCTCAAGATGTACACTGCCCAGCCATGACTCAGTTTGTCGCTGAAAGTACTCGGCCAGCACCTCGGCAGTGTGCCTGTCGCCCAAACACATCATCTGCAACACAGCCTGCTGACGCTTTCCACTAGCTGCTCGATAGGGGGACACCTCCTGTGCAACAGTGGCAGCTGCAGATGGAGTGCTCGTACGACTGCACTCTGTGGACGAGCTTTCGCTTCTGGAAGAGGAGGAGGAGGGTCGAACGCCTACAGCCAACTGTTTCCTATACCGTGGGCTAGGCAGCACTGTCCCACCACCGCTGTCCCCTGTGGACCCTGCATCCACCACATTAACCCAGTGCGCAGTGATGGACACGTAACTGCCCTGGCCATGCCGACTGGACCATGCATCAGTTGTGAGGTGCACCTTTCCACTCACTGACTGCTTGAGTGCATGGACAATGCGGTCTTTCACATGATGGTGGAGGGCTGGGATGGCTTTGCGAGAGAAGAAGTGGCGACTGGGTAGGTCATAGCGTGGTACTGCATAGGCCATGAGTTTGCGGAAAGCTGCGCTTTCCACCAACTGATAGGGCATCATCTCTAACGACATTAGTTTGGCAATGTGGGCGTTCAAACCCAGTGTACGCGGATGAGAGACTGAGTACTTTCTTGACCTACTCATAGTGTCTGGGAGGGTGAGCTGGACTTGAGAGCTGCATATGGTGGAAGTAGCGGTGGACAGGGCGGACTGAGAGAGAGTTGATGATGGTGATGGAGTTGGTGTTCTTTCTGATGGCCTAGAATCAGTCTTTCGTTGATATAACAGTGGGATTCCCTGACTGCTGTGGCCTTGCAACGACACCTCAACATTTGCTGCTGTGCTAACCGGTGGGCTTACAGTGGGGGAAACAATGTAGCATTGCTGACTACCTTCTTTGTGATCAGTTGCACATGTGGTACTTGAGGTTTGGTGTTGTGTCCACGCTTGCAAGTGCATGCTGGTTAAATGTCTAAGCATGCAACTGGTATTCAAATTTTTCAGATTTTTCCCTCGGCTAAAGGTCTTTGTGCACTTCTTACAGATAACCTTGGCCTGATCATGAGGATTTTGTTCAAAAAAGTGCCACACTGCACTCTTCCTACTTTGGCAGACATTTTGCGGCCTAGCACGCTGTGATCTTTTGACCCTCTGGACAAGCTGTCCAGCAACTCTTTTGATTTTTGGAACCTGTCTTAGGAGTGCTCCGGGCCTGCCAGATAACAGCTGTTGCGATGTCGATGTCTGCGTCACCGTGTATGGTGGTATAGTGTGCGGGAAGGGGCATCTGAGTCTCATCAGGGTCAGAATCTGGCTCTGTACACTGCGAGGACAATGTAGTGCTCTGAGTGAATGTACCAGCAGAATCATCTATCAGTGGCTGTGCATTAATGCACTCCATGTCAGATTCATCTTGGCCTGGGTAATTCACCATTTCACTTGATAATCCAGGCATGGTATGTGAAAACAGCTCCATGGAGTAATCATTAGTATGGCCTGCGTCATCCTTCAATCTTGGTTGGGGTGAAGGACACAAGGAAAGGTGTGGTTCATGAACATGAGCCTCCAATGACGACTCAGTGCTTTTATTTTTTACAACTTCAGAAGAGGAGGTGATAGAGCTGGAGGCTGAGTCAGCAATGTAAGACAAAACTTTTTCCTGAAGCTCTGGCTTTAAAAGCGGTTTGCCAACTCCTAGAAAACTAAGCCTCCGAGGCCTTGTGGAGCCAGACGATGACGCAGGCTCAACACCTCCTGCATTCGGTCCTATTTTGCTTTTGCCACTACCATCAGATCCACCACCAACGCCATCATTACCAGCTGCCAAACCCCGCCCAAATCCACGGCCTTTTCCACCAGCCTTCCTCATTTTTGGTAGAAATGTAGACAAAATCCAACAAACTATATAGTAATGTAAAACAAGGTACAAGGTGTCTATAGGACAGGGGAGATTTTGAATTTATGCACACACTTGTGGACACTGGACACTTTTGGATTGTGTGAGGCCCACTGAATATCACAGCGCTATGTCACAGGCTCGATGTCGCAGGTGTGAAAAATGTCACTAGAGGATAACGGAGATTTTGAATTTCTGCACACACTTGTGGACACTGGACACTTTTGGATTGTGTGAGGCCCACTGAATATCACAGCGCTATGTCACAGGCTCGATGTCGCAGGTGTGAAAAATGTCACTAGAGGATAACGGAAATTTTGAATTTCTGCACACACTTGTGGACACTGGACACCTTTGGATTGTGTGAGGCCCACTGAATATCACAGCGCTATGTCACAGGCTTGATGTCGCAGGTGTGAAAAATGTGACTAGAGGATAACGGAGATTTTGAATTTCAGCACACACTTGTGGACACTGGACACTTTTGGATTGTGTGAGGCCCAGTGAATATCACAGCGCTATGTCACAGGCAGAAATTGGCTAGTGTATGACAAACTACAAGGTGTATATAGAATTGGGCAGAATAGGAATCTCCCTAGAGTGTAGGTCTGTAAGAACGGAAAAAGTCCTCGACTTATCCTTACAGAGCGACACACAGATAGCTTCACTGTGGCCGTGATAACAGCCGTTACACGGTACTGAGAGAGGAGCGAGCACGTACACCACTGTCCGGTGTACGTATAATTGTCAAGCTCCGTGTTTTTTAAGTATACGGACTGACACACGATGTCTTTCTATAGTTTTGAATGTGATCAAACAGCAAATATATTTAACTGTTTGAAAACTAGACAAAACTAGAAGGTGCAGGTCTGTAAGAACGGAACATGCCCTCGACTTATCCTTACAGAGCGACACACAGATAGCTTCACTGTGGCCGTGATAACAGCCGTTACACGGTACTGAGAGAGGAGCGTGCATGTACACGGCTGTCCGGTGTACGTAAAATTGTCAAGCTCCATGTTTTTTAAGTATACGGACTGACACACGCTGTCTCTCTATAGTTTTGAATGTGATCAAACGGCAAATATATTTAACTGTTTGAAAACTAGACAAAACTAGAAGGTGCAGGTCTGTAAGAACGGAACATGTCCTCGACTTATCCTTACAGAGCGACACACAGCTTCACTGTGGCCGTGATAACAGCCATTACACGGTACTGAGAGAGGAGCGTGCACGTACACGGCTGTCCGGTGTACGTAAAATTGTCAAGCTCCGTGTTTTTTAAGTATAAGGACTGACACACGCTGTCTCTCTATAGTTTTGAATGTGATCAAACAGCAAATATATTTAACTGTTTGAAAGCTAGACAAAACTAGAAGGTGCAGGTCTGTAAGAACGGAACATGTCCTCGACTTATTCTTACAGAGTCACACACAGATAGCTTCACTGTGGCCATGATAACAGCCGCTACACGGTACTGTGTGAGGAGCGTACACCGCTGTATGGTGTGAAAAAATGCACGCTCAGTACCTCACCAGGACAAAAAAAAAAAATTTGGATTGCTTTTAAAAAAGCAGTTTGCAGAGCAGTGGGAAAACAGCAATGCAGCTATCAGGAAGCCTTATAAGGCAGCCTGACAACCAACACAGCTGATCCAGCAAAATATAGCCTCCAATTGCACTGCACACACAGTGACTGGTGTGTTGCACAGGCAAAATCGCTAGCAGCAGAAGCAGTTTTTGGTGTCTTCTTCTCTGCCTAACGCTCTCCCTACCGAATCAGCAGCAGCAGCAGCTCTCCCTATTCTGAGATCAGCATGAGTAACATGGCGGTCGGCGTGCACGCCCTTTTATACCCCCTGTGACGCCCCCCAAAGAAAGCCAATCACTTGCATGCCCTTCTCAAAGATGGTGGTGACCCCTGCCTATGTCATCATGTTGCCCACAGTGTCCGTGGATCCTGATTGGCTGCAAAAGAGCGCAAAACAAACTTTTGAAACACGACTTTGGCGCTTAAGTCGCCCACCTCGTGGCTGACCTCATCTTAGGGTCGGGTTTCGTTTCATGAAACCCGACTTTGCCAAAAGTCGGCGACTTTTGAAATTTTTCGACCCGTTTCGCTCAACTCTACTGCCCACATTTTTAAATGTGTCCTCTCGTGCCAATCCAATAGAATCGCCTACGGCCTGTGGCTTCTCTGTTTTGCCCTCCAAAGTTACCTGACATATCATGATAGGCAGTGAGAAGAATGTCTATGTCTCTCCCTGTGATCACAATTTGATGGAGATGAGTAACGGTGATGGGATCCACGGTACTGCGAAACAGCAAACCTTTCTTCACAAGAACTGTTTTCGCTGTCTGCACAGACAAAGTAATTGAGGGTCAGCATCACCTCTGAGAATTCTCCCGGGAGTTTTTCCCATGATTAGCAATTCCAAAATTTCTGCAATCACTCGACTTTCCGTCTGTACTTGTATCCATCTCGCTTCCTCTTGCGGAATGTCTGGACTGTCTTACTGAGACTGAAATATATATGAAGATTGAAAAATACCCCAACAGTGTATACTGGTGTACGTTTCGAATACATTACCATTTTTCTACTTTTTAGATTCTTGTCTAATCCATACTGAGGCTGTGAATGTCTTTGTCGGACTACGGAAATATACACGGAGATTTTTAATGTTTAAACTATGCTATATATACCTGGTATCCAGTGATACTGTACCCTTTCTCAACTTTCTACAATCTTGTTGAATCCATACTGGGCCTGAGACTGTCTGAGTCTGCCTCCTGATTAGAGATGAGCGGTGTTCGAGTCAACCTGTTCGCCAAGTTTAAATTCCAGCTGTTTTGGGCGGTATTCGAGCCGTTCGTCGAACTTGAACACTTTGCTTAAAATTCGGCTGTACGAGATTCCGTTCGAGAACGGTTCGTTCACCAAAAGCGTAACTTTATTTTCACATTAATAATGGTTTTCAATGTTAATAGACAGTTTCATGGCATAGTAGCGGTGTCTGGTAGCCAGCGGTGTAGTGCACCTGTCAAGGAGCTACACCGTGTGTGTTTCTAATAATTTTTTACCGCATATTGTCCAGAACATTCTTTTGGGCCTCGTAGACCTGTCTGCTACTCAGCAGAGGAGCCCAACCGTGAACCTAGCTATGCCACCTGTTTATGAAAGAACCAGTTTTTGACTGCATTTAGCCCAGTTCATACTTTGGGCCTAGTAACTGTGTTTGCTATTCAGCAGAGGAGCCCACCCGTGAACTAAGCTGTGCCGCCTGTTTATGTAAGAACCATTTTTTAACTCCATTTAGCCCAGTGAATACTTTGGGCCTAGTACCTGTGTCTACTGCTCAGCAGAGGAGCCCACCCGTGAACCTAGCTATGCTGCCTGTTTATGTAAGCACTGTCTGCTACTCAGCAGAGTTGCCCACCTGTGAACCAAGCTATGCCACCTGTTTATGTAAGAACTGCGTGCTACTCAGCAGAGGAGTCCAGCTGTTAAGCAAGCTACAGCACCTGTGGTTTGGACACTTAATTTTTTCACATTCTTTCCGGAATTACGGTTGACCTGCACTCACTGGGAAATCCTCGTTCGCGGGGAAGAATTGGAATCCCAGATCCCCATCACTAACGGGGTTCAGCGGGTTATCCGCACCTGTAAGCGACACACTCTGGTCCTTTCAGTGTAGCGCACATGCAGCCCCGGACATGTGAGGGCATGACAGACCTGTTATTGCTCGATCTCGCGCACCAGAGCCTCGCGTGTCCCTGTAGTAAGGTGGACGCGGACCGCGGGGGCATGCCGGAGTCTCGTTCGTTAACGGAATTAAGCTGACAAATCGCTATCACAACTAAAAACGGCCATGCACCACCACCCACAGAATTGACAAAGCTTGCAATCTGTCCATCTTTTCCGTGGCTGGCATGGTTGTGGTTTCCCGGGTGGAGTCCAATTAAGCCGCAGGCTCCACTCCTGGTGGTGCCCTTCTGGACATTCCTTTAAGGTCCAGCTTTGCAACCATACTGCCCCCGGAAACCAAACACTTTGCCTCCATGGATGCTGTTCAGGGGGTCGTGGGAATAACGCCGCCCAATCAGCAGTTGGCATAATTTATGGTGGGAAGTCCGACGTTATATGATCG
Source organism: Dendrobates tinctorius (assembly GCF_039654945.1). NCBI lineage: Eukaryota > Metazoa > Chordata > Amphibia > Anura > Dendrobatidae > Dendrobates > Dendrobates tinctorius. The sequence continues at coordinate 50,521,333 of NW_027361684.1, forward strand.
TCTTCGATTTTAGAATTCTGGATTTTTAGTCCAGCCTTTCTTGACTTTATAAGGGCATGACATGCCTATATCTGTGTCTCCTCCTCCTCCTTTTACTCCTCCACCTCTTTTCTATATGCAGTTGCCCTTTTCCATATGTTATTTTTGTCTTCTGAGCATTTTGTCTGCTTTGGGACACCTTTTAAGGTGTTTTGTAATTGTTTTCTATGTGTTTGTATGTGTTTGTGTTTGCCTGCCATTGTTTTCAATTGGGCTCGACGATGTTCGTCGAACGTTCGACGAACATTCGACGAACTTGCCTCCTGTTCGACGAACCGAACCGAACTCGAACACTAGCGGGGTGGCTCAACACTATTCCTGATATATAGATGTACATTTTTAATATTTAAACTATGCTATATATACCTGGTATCTGGTGATACTGTACCCTTTCTGCCAGGAAGTCCTCCTCCACCCACCACTCTAAGTGTATCATTGACACCTGGAACATTGGCCCACATGTGTGATTATTTCTTGTGGATCTTCTTTTTATATTGTGGTGTGATCCATCCTGAGCGTGTGCGAGTCTGTGGTTCACGCCTGCAATTTATATGTAGATTTACAAATTACCTCAACAGCTCTACGTTTGTGATACATTACCCATTTACTGCTTTTTATATTCTGGTCTAATCCAAACTGACCAAGTGAGAGTCTGTTTCTGACTGTGGAAATAAATACTGAGATTGACAATGACCCCTACACTGTGTACAGCTGTACGCTTCAGATCCATTACCGTTTTACGGCTTTTTATATTGTGTTGTAATCCATACTGAGCCTGAGAGCATCTGTGTCTGCCTCCTGAAATGTATACGGAGATTTAGAATGTTTAAACTATACTTATATATACCAGGTATATGATGATACTGTACCCTTTTTCTACCTTTTATATTCTTGTCTAATCCATACTGAGCTTGTGAGCGTCTCTGTGTGACTCATGAAATATATCGGGAGATTGACAATTATCTTTTGACTGTATAGAGCTGTACGCTTCTGATACAGTACCATATATCTGATGTTATTTTGGTTACATTTTCTCCAAAATTTGGAAGTATGGTGGAAGAGGAGGTGGACGTGGGCGTGTGGGTGCCAGCTGGAACTGATGGTGGTGGTACATCTGCTGGTAGTGGCAAAAGCACAATAGCAGCTAAGGCAGGAGGTGTTGAGTCTGTGTCATGGTCTTGCTCCGGAACGCCTGGAAGGCTATCTTTTCTGGGAGTAGGTTAACCGCTTTTAAAGCCGGAGCATCAGGAACTGGTTTTGGCTGGATTTGTCTTACATTGCCGAAACAGACTCCAGCAAATATGCCCTCCTCTTCTGAAGTTTCAAAAAATGCAAGCACTGAGTCGTCAAGTGCTGGCTCCTGATCAGGAAGAACCCCTTTCCTTGTGTCCTTCACCCCCACCAAAATTGAATGATGCAGCAGGCCACACTTCACATTAGTCCATGTAGCTCTTTCCCACATACCATGCCTGGGTTATCAAGTCACATCGTGAATTCCCCAGTCCAAGATGAATCTGACATGGAGTGAGGGTAGCCAGCCAGGGCAGTGGGGTTAATCGGTACCGGGCAGGTGTCTCAGAGGGATGTGTCATGGTGGTGGTGACCCGGTCCGTGGGCCTGGGCGTCCATGCAAAGAGGTGAATAACGTTTATAGGTGAAAGATACGTGACTCCACCTCTGGTTTCTGATCAGATTGACCAGCGCTGCAGTGTCGCTTCTGTGGGACAGATGTTGTGGTGCAGCTAAGATGTAGAAGCCTTGCACAGATAGGGCTGTAGTCGCAGGGCAGATGAAAGAGTTGGTAGATGGTGTGCAGGATGTAGCAGAGCCGTGCGCCAGGTGCAGGAGAAAGATGACAGACACAGTCGTGCAGTTCCTTTACCTGTACTTGGTAAGTGCCACACAGGACCCAGAGTACAGATGGAGAAGGAGTTGGTCAGCCTGGAAGCAAATTAGGAATTCTTTCTCTGCAGACAGGTAGTGTGGCCTTCATTCTAGCGCTTATCTGAGGTACTCGCAGTACTGAGTACCCTGAAGTTCCCCCTGTTGACTCTTTTTTGAAACTTTCTCATTTGGCAGGCGGCCATAGACTTTTCCTTCTGGCTCACACAAGTCACTGCTGGGGCCTCCGAGCCTTAGTTGGGAACAGAGCATTTACAGCTGCTACTTCCTCCGGTTTCTGCTGCAGGACCATCAGTGTCCCTACAAACTCGGAGACTGGAATCCAGACCATGCGCTCCAGCTAGGAGTGAGCCTTAACTCTGCTCATCCTCCAGCTCCCCTTCTCACATCCACACACTTCCCCTTCCCTTCACAGACTGCCCTAACTTCCCTCCTCCCGACCACCGAGAGCAGCTCCTCAGCAGTCAGGTTCAGAGCTCTCCCTGCTGGCCTGGAGTGGGAATTGTGTTGGGTGTTGGTTTAACTGCTAGAGAGATCCTTTGTTGCTCCCAAGCATGACATCACACTCCCTAGGAGGAAGGTAATGCCACTGTGGTGACCGTACTCCTGGGGGCGCCACAAGTGCACTGATGCCCAGCCACTGCTAGATGATTCTGCTGATACATTGACCCAGACCACTACATTCCCCTTGCACTCTACACAGCCAGAATCTGACCCTGATGAAACTCAGGTTCCCCTTCCTGCATACTATACCACCTTACACGGTGACAAAGAGGAAGGTGCAGATGAAAGTGCAGGTTCCTTGAGCAGGTGGGGGGGCATACTAATGGGTGACGGAACTGGCACAGGGCCCCTCATAGTACGCAAAAGTGTCTCTGCCGGTAGGAGGGCCCACCCGCCGTCAGACACACCGCTGCACTATGAGGGGCCCTGTGCCAGTGCCGTCGCCAACGAGTGGGCCCCCCCTGCTTGCTCAGGATCACAGCACTTGCAAAGTTGAAATACTTACCTCTCCCTGCTCCACCGCCGTGACGTCTTCCGTGTTTCCTGACAGTGACATTCTGGTCAGAGAGCGCGATGACATCACGTCTGTACGCACTCTGCTTAAACAGTCCAAGTGCAGAGAGATGGAAGATGGGGACGACGAGGAGTCCAGACTAGTACAGGGATTCCCTAGCGAGGAGACTTATTTAATTGTTTAAAAGGTTGGGAGCAATTTTTGGGGAGCACTAAACTCTGGAGAATGATATATGGGGCCCACCATTCACTGGAGCATTCCAAAGGTGGACATCACACACTGGAGCAGCATTTACAGGGCCCATTATACACTGGAGCATTAGAAATGGGGCCCATTATATATGGAGCATTATTTGGGCCCATAAGACAGTGGAGCTTCATCCATGGGGACCAACATATACTGTAGCATTATGTGGAGCTCATCATATACTGTATCGAACATTATATGGGACCAATGATTCTGTATGGAGAAATATATGGGCCTCATTACTCTGTATGGCGCACTCTGCAGTGGCCATAATACTGTATGGAGTAATATACTGTCCTTTTTTGGAGCTATTGGAGAATTTAAAAAGGATATCAGTCATGTGATGTAAGAAGTGAAGTATTTTTCATTGTACTATACCGCTATTTCTCTGCCGTATCAGAGGATCATGAATTGTGGCATGTGTTAAAGGAGCCCATTGACACTCTTTGGCCCTGGGCCCACGAAAATCTGGAGCCAGCCCTACCCCCCCACAACTTTAGCCAAATAACCCCCAGTTTTCAATGCCTAACTATTATTATAAAGTAAATTAAGGTTGACATGCTTAAGTAATAAGAATTGATGTTTTTGGCATTAAAATGGGCACTGTAGGTGTGTTTTCTGTCCTCCACTCACTGCCAACTTTTCTTCTCCATTGACTTGCATTGGGTTTCATGTTTCAGTCGGCCTTCGACTTTTCATGATAATCGGCCGATTTCGTTCGACCCGACTTTTGTGAAAGGCAAAGTCGCTCATCTCTAATCTTCACTATAATGAGGCTTTAAGAGTAACCCTGAACTTTGTCTGGTCTAAGTTCCAGCAGTGCCCATCATTTTAGAGGACCACAAAAGTGCAGATGACTGTGCTTTTGTGCATTCCTAAAAACAATGGACACCACTGGAACAGCGGCAGACAAAGTAAGCAAAAACAATATAAAGTTATATTATTATTTATGATTATGTTTTCTTAAATAGGGCTATCATATTCCACAGATATTGCGATTGCTACCATTGTGGCTCACATTCTAAATTCCCTATCAATGTGGGAGGAAACTGCAGTACCCGGAGGAAACCCACACAAACAAAGGGAGAGCTTACAAACCAACTCCTTGAAGATGTTATCATGTTGTCTGCCTCATTATAGTGACTAGTTCCATCAGGTGTTCTCACTGAATTTTCTTTTTTGGAGATTTAGACATAAACCCTGACATAACTGTTCAGCATAGAGCACAGTATAAATGTGAAATTATCCTTAGGGTATGTGCACATGGCACCTTTTTCAGGCAGATCCCACCTGGAAGCCACATGAAAAAGCACAGCAAAACCACCCCATAAAAATAACATAATGCACACAAATGTCAAAAGGACAATGCTGTTCCATGTCATGTCACTTATTTTAGCCGCATGAGGGTTTGAAAATCCTTGAGCAGTTAAAAGAGGTTACTTGCTCATTCATAGGGTGTCTTTCACTATGGAGCCAACCTCTCTCTATACTTAACATAAGGGGGGTGAAAAATTCCTGCAAATTTGGCCCTTCTTGAATCAATGCTTCTCTCTCTAATGTTTACCATACAGATTAAATAAAGTGACAGTTTTATATCACCAGTTGTTCCAGACACAAATATGTGTACCTTATCATTTTTTTTGGTTTTTGCATAAAAAACTTTGATTTTATTTTTTTTGTGTTTAATTTTGTGGAGTTTTTTAAATATTTTTACAACTGTTTTGAAACTTTTTTCTTTTTTTACTTAGTCCCTCTTCTGATTCCTGGATTTATACACTGCAATACTCATGTATTGCATTGCATTTGACCTAACAGTCTTACAATGACAGGAGGCCTGTTAGACCCTTCTTACAGGAGGGTTTTTAGTGCCACTGGAACTGGCAGACTGATTGACAACTATTGGCCACCCCACGATCACATCACGGAATTCCAGATGTGGTAAGAGAAGGAGTCCCTTCCTCTGACTACCATCTAAATCCCATGATTGGTCACTATTAACCACGTCATCTAAAGGGTTAAACAGCCCTGGCACCAGCTCTGGCTGTACCTCCAGGAGTTAGGAGATAAGTTAAGAAATGTTGTCCAGGACTTTTCAGTGATGGCTTATCTTTTGTGTAGGTCATCAATATATGATTGTTGGGGGTGAGAAGCACAGCACTTCCACCTACCAGCCGTTCCTGATGCCGGTGGCGGCTGGGTGTGCTGCTTTTTGGAGCTGAGTGTCACAGTTTCATCAACTGCATAATTACCACAACTCGGTACTCCACATTTCTTGATTTGAAATGGGGGTGGATGTGATGAATCTGGCCATGGTCGCTATACCATTGATGGAGCTATGCTGTGCAGCTTCACAATTCAGCACATTTGGCTAATACCAGCACCGAGAACAGCTGATCGGCAAGGTTGCTGGGTGTTGTAAACCTCACTGATATTTGATGACCTTTCCTAAGGTTACACTATCAATGTAAAAGTCATGGGCAACCCCTTTAAGTATGCGGCACAGCTCCTGCACTTGTATGATCACTATGACGAAGCTGTACATCATATTGCAAAAACACCTTCCCCAGTATGATGGAAAGGGGTTAAATCTTATTCTAGAATAGTTAAATCAATTTTGTGTTATATTCCTTTCCAGCATGGTTGGCGTATCCCATATTTTCTTTTTTTTTTCCAGTTTTTATGAAGAGGTAAGCTATAGACTGGACCAAGGTGAGTCATTGGATGTGGTATATCTTAATTTTTCCAAAGCGTTTGATACCGTGCCACACAAGAGGTTGGTACACAAAATGAGAGTGCTGGGTCTGGGGGAAAATGTGTGTAAATGGGTAAGTAACTAGCTTAGTGATAGAAAGCAGAGGGTGGTTATAAATGGTATATTCTCTAACTGGGTCGCTGTGAGCAGTGGGGTACCGCAGGGGTCGGTGTTGGGACCTATTCTCTTCAACATATTTATTAACAATCTGGTAGAAGATTTGCACAGTAAAATATTGATATTTGCAGATGATACAAAACTATGTAAAGCAGTCAATACAAGAGAAGATAGTATTTTGCTACAGATGGATCTGGATAAGTTGGGAACTTGGGCCGAAAGGTAGCAGATGCAGTTTAACAATGATAAATGTAAGGTTATACACATGGGAAGAAGGAATCAATATCACCATTACACACTGAACGGGAAACCACTGGGTAAATCTGACATGGAGATGGACTTGGGGATCCTAGTTAATGATAAACTTACCTGGAGCAGCCAGTGCCAGGCAGCGGCTGCCAGGGCAAACAGGATCATGGGGTGCATTAAAAGAGGTCTGGATACACATGATGAGAGTATTATACTGCCTCTGTACAAATCCCTGGTTAGACCGCACATGGAGTACTGTGTACAGTTTTGGGCACCGGGGCACAGGAAGGATATAATGGAACTAGAGCGAGTACAAAGGAGGGCAACAAAATTAATAAAGGGGATGGGGGAACTACAATACCCAGAGAGAATAGCAAAATTAGGATTATTTAGTCTAGAAAAAAGATGACTGAGGGGCGATCTAATAACCATGTATAAGTATATAAGAGGACAATACAAATATCTCTCCGAGGATCTGTTTATACCAAGGAAGGTGACGGTCACAAGGGGGCACTCTCTGCATCTGGAGGAGAAAAGGGTTTTCCATCAACATAGAAGAGGATTCTTTACTGTTAGGGCAGTGAGAATCTGGAATTCCCTGCCTGAGGAGGTGGTGATGGCGAACTCAGTCAAACGGTTCAAGAGAGGCCTGGATGTCTTCCTGGAGCGTAACAATATTGTATCTTACAGTTATTGTTAGGTTCTTTAGAAGGACGTAGATCTGGGGATTTATTCTGACAGAATTTTATAGGCTGAACTGGATGGACTAATGTCTTTTTCCGGCCTTACTAACTGTTATGGACGGCGGAACGCACCAAATATAAAAAATAGTAGGTGCGTTCGCCGCCCGGGGTCCACCGTGCGGTAGGTGACAAGACCGCAGCTGGACAATGGCAGATGCACCTAGTAGGTGCGGTATTGCGCTCAGGTTAACGTCACCCGAACGCTAAAGGAAAGGCGCTGGCCCTTTTAGCGTCACAGAGGCCTGTGTATGGCGTCGCAGCCGCGAACACCAACAGTTGCTTTTACTACAGCACAGCGGCAGAGGGAGCCGCAAGCGTCGGCGCCGAGAACCGGGCGCCAACGGACGCTAGTGGAGGCGTGGAGCAAGTGGCGTGCAGCTTGCCACAACCTGGGACTGACTAATCCAACTCACTGTCACCATTCGTAATAACCAAGGGAGGAGATCTTAATGAGTCAGTCACCAGTCCATACATCCATCACCATACACACACAGAATAATATGCTACACTAGCGCATGGCCGAGCCGCCATGCGGGCTTTTTATAGCCATGCGCTTCCGGGACCTTCCAGTACTTTGGGAAGGACCAATCAGATCCGACATAGGACCTGCACATGTGACCCCTGCTCTCCACTGAGAGGACAAGTTGCGGGCATGCCCAGTAGCACGGCACGAGGACTTAGCCTCTGGAGCAGTTCCCTGCAAAGCAGGTTGTGCTACCATTGCTGCACCAGAGGTGGCAGCAACATCCAGGCTCACAGAACGAGTCTGAGGGGAATGCCTGGCTCATCGTGATTGCTGAGCAGGAGTCTGAGCGGTCGGAGAAGAATGAGAGACCGCAGGATGTCTGGCTCTGGATTCCTGCTGTGCAGTGCCAGGAATCCGACGCCTAACATTACCCCCCCTCCTACGCCCCCCCTCTGAGCCTCACTGCGCTCAAAGGCCACAATCAGGAGCGGTGCATGAATGTTTTCCACCGGCTCCCAGGTCCGAACCTCGGGCCCATGACCCTTTCAGTCCACCAAATAAAATTTTTTGCCACGGACAAACCTGCACCCCACGATGGCGTTAACCTCAAACTCATCAGACGATAAGTCTGATGACCCGGCAGATGACTCAGAAAACCGGACCATGTGAACTGGTTTGAGGAGGGACACATGGAACACGTCCGAAATGGCCAAATGTGCAGGAAGAGCCAGGCGGTAGACCACCGAGCTAAGTCGCTCGAGGACCTTGAATGGTCCAATGTATCGCGGTGCGAACTTGGGAGACTCGACCCACAGTTTAATGTTTCGGGTGGAGAGCCATACCATGTCGCCAGGGGAGAAGCTTGGCGCGGGCCGCCGATGAGTGTCGGCGGACGCCCTCATGCTTTCTTTAGATGCCCAGATAGCATCCTGAGTGCGATCCCAAATGTCCCGGGCCTCCACTGCCCAGTCTGCCACCCTGGAGTCGGTGGAGGACACTGGCATCGGGACAGGGACGCGTGGATGTTGACCATAGTTTAGGAGAAAGGGCGTCTGACCAGTGGAATCAGCCACCGCATTGTTTAGGGCAAATTCAGCCCAAGGTAGCAAGGATGCCCAGTCATCCTGCCTGGCAGAGACAAAATGCCGTAAATAGGTGACCAAGGTCTGATTGGCTCTCTCGACCAAGCCATTCGTCTCGGGATGGTAAGCGGAGGATAGATTTAGCTCGATGCTGAGTAAACTGCAGAGCTCCCTCCAAAACCGAGACGCAAACTGGGGACCGCGGTCACTCACGATTTTGTCCGGCATGCCATGTAAACAGAACACGTGCTTAATGAACAAGGTGGCCAGACCTCGAGCGGAAGGCAGGCGTGCGAGTGGCACCAGATGCACCATTTTGGAAAAATCGTCGGTGACCACCCAGATGACCGTACTGCCACCAGACTTGGGCAGGCCAACTATGAAATCCATGCCAACCATCTCCCAAGGTCTATCCGCCACTGGTAGGGGAAACAACAGCCCCGCCGGCCTCTGTCTAGAGGGTCTGTTCCGAGCACACGAAACACATGCTTGCACGTATTCCTTGACATCTCGAGCCATATGTGGCCACCAATATGACCTTGCCAGGAGTTCGGCGGTCCGTTTATTACCAAAATGGCCACCCACCCTGGAGGCATGTGCCCAGGCGAGGACCTCCGGCCGTAGCTGAGGAGGCACCAAGGTCTTGCCCGGTGGTACCGACTCGAGAGCAACTGGAGCCACGGTCGTAAAACTCTCCGGCGGGAGAATTAACTGAGGCTCAGCTTCTCCTTCTTCCGCTGAGACCACTGAACGTGAGAGAGCATCCGCACGGACGTTCTCTCCAGAGAGGTAGTGGAGGGTGAAGCGGAATCGGGAAAAGAAGAGCGACCACCTGGCCTGACGGGAATTCAGGCGTTGGGCCGTCTGTAGATAGACCAGGTTTTTATGGTCCGTATATACCTGAAAGGGAAACCGGGCTCCCTCCAGGAGATGTCTCCACTCAGAAAAACCAACTTCATGGCTAGCAGCTCCCTGTCACCGATGGAGTAATTTTTCTCCACCGGTGAGAAGGTCTTGGAATAGAAGAAGCAGGGATGCTTCCGACCTTGAGCATCCTTTTGATAAAGGATTGCTCCTGCACCGACGGAAGAAGCGTCTACCTCAAGGATAAAAGGCTTATCCACATCGGGACGATGTAATATGGGAGCGCCAGCAAAATGTGATTTTATAGCCGAGAAGGCCTTGGAGACATGTTCTGACCAAGCATTGGGGTTAGCTCCCTTCTTGGTGAGAGCAACCAAAGGAGCCACCAGTGTGGAAAAGTGTGGTATGAACTGGCGGTAGTAATTCACGAACCCCAAAAAGCGCTGCACCGCTTTGAGGGAATGGGGTTCCTGCCAGTCCATTACCGCTTGTAGTTTGGCAGGATCCATGGCCAGCCCCTGGGCCGAGATGATATAGCCCAGGAACGGCAAGGACTCCTGCTCAAACTGGCACTTCTCCAGCTTGGCAAATAGCGAGTTCGCCAGCAGACGGTCGAAGACTCTGCAGACGTCTCTCCGGTGGGTGGTCAAATCTGGCGAAAAGATGAGTATGTCATCCAGATAGACCACCACCGAGGTAGTGAGCATGTCGCGGAAGACGTCGTTGACAAAATCTTGGAAGACAGCTGGCGCATTACAAAGGCCAAAGGGCATAACCAGGTATTCGTAATGGCCATCCCTGGTATTAAAAGCTGTCTTCCATTCGTCTCCTTCGCGAATGCGGATCAGGTTGTATGCACCCCGCAGATCTAATTTAGTAAAGATCCGGGCCCCCCGCAACCTGTCAAATAACTCCGGGGACAAGGGGGCATCCTCTACGTCTGGAGGAAAGAAGGTTTAAGCATAATCACAGACGCGGATTCTTTACTGTACGAGCAGTGAGACTATGGAACTCTCTGCCATATGTTGTAATGAGTGATTCTCTACTAAATTTTAAGAGGGGACTGGATGCCTTTCTTGAAAAGTATAATATTACAGGGTATATACACTAGTTTCCTTAGTGTTGCGTTGATCCAGGGAGCTAGTCTGATTGCCGTATGTGGAGTCGGGAAGGAATTTTTTTCCCCAATGTGAAGCTTACTGTTTGCCACATGGGGTTTTTTTGCCTTCCTCTGGATCAACATGTTAGGGCAAGTTAGGATAGGATATGGGTTGAACTAGATGGACTTAAAGTCTCCCTTCAACCTTAATTACTATGTTACTATGAGATCAACGGTAGGGGGTATTTGTTTTTAACCGTGATAGCATTGAGACCTCGATAGTCAATGCAGGGGCGTAACTCTCCGTTCTTCTTCTGTACGAAGAAGAACCCTGCACCAGCCGGTGACACAGATTTTCTGATGAAACCCCTAGCCAGGTTCTCCTGGATATATTGGGACATAGCCTCGATCTCAGGGAGTGATAACAGGTAAACACAGCCTCGGGGAGGCTCTGTGCCTGGCAGGAGATCAATCGGGCAATCATAGGAACGGTGCGGCGGGAGCGTCTCCGCAGACTTCTTAGAGAAGACGTCCGCGTACTGGTGGTAGGGTTTGGGGAGCGCGGAGAGATCCGCAGGCACTTCAGTGGAAGCCACCTGAAAGCTGCCCCTCAGGCACCTTCCCTCACAGTCCTTGCCCCAGCCCAGTATCCTCCCCGAAGCCCAGTCAATATGGGGGGAGTGGCAACGAAGCCAGGGAACTCCGAGGAGCACCTGATAGATGCCATTGGGCATAATAAGCAGGGCCAGAGTCTCCTGATGTGAGGGTGAAATAGAGAGTCCGAGTGGGGCTGTCTGATGGGTCACCTGAGACGGTAACGGTGTCCCATTTACCACCCTAATGGTCAGAGGTTGGGAGAGTAACACCAGAGGGATAGCGTGTCTCTGGGCAAAAGTCGAGGACATAAAGTTCCCCTCGGCCCCGGAATCCAGGGTGACCTCTGCCTCCCAGGTGGAGGACCCACTATCTAAAGTACCCCGGAACACCGGTTTGGGTGAAAAGGGCCCACATTGAATTGACCACCACCTACGGCCACTGAACGTGGTCGTCTTTTCGGCCGCTGAGGGCATGTGCCAGCCGAGTGGCCAAACTGTCGGCACTGATAACAGCGCACAGAGCTTCGCATCGGACGCGACTTAGTGCCGGTGCGAGACACCTCCATAGGCTCAGAGGAAGGGAGCTCCTGTGCGGGATATATCAGTGGCTCGGTAAAGGTGGGAGCCAAATTAACCCTACGTCTGCATTGCGCTCGTTCCAACCCGCGCTCCGTGAAGCGGAGATCAATGCGGGTGGAAACGGCGATCAACTCCTCCAGGCTTGTGGGAATTTCCCTAGTAGCTAGGGCATCTTTTACGTGCTCAGCCAGGCCTCTCCAAAACACCGGGACCAACACTTTGTCCGGCCACTCTAACTCGGAAGCCAGTGTCCAAAACCGGACAGCATGATGGCTAACCGAAAGTGACCCTTGTGTTAAGGATAACAGTTGGAGAGCCGTATCGTGTGTGACCCGTGGTCCCAAGAAGACTTGCTTCAGAGCCGCGAGGAACTGAGCAGCTCCCTGGACCACGGGATCATCACGTTCCCACAATGGCGTGGCCCACTGTAATGCCCGGCCAGACAACAGGGAGACAATAAATCCCACCTTAGCCCGCTCTGTAGGAAACCGTGCAGCCAGCAACTCCAGCTGAATGGAGCACTGACTAACGAATCCCCTACAGGAGGCACTATCACCCGAAAACTTATCGGGGAGCGGGAGGCGAGACATTGTCGGCAAGGGCAAAAGTGTGGGCGCACGTGAGACAGCTTCAGCGACTGTCTGAGCAGCAGCTAGCGCAGCATTCGCAGCTGAGTTGGTGCTCTCAATAGCCGCCAACCTGCTCTCCAGCTGCCGAATGTAGCGCTGCAGCTGCTGCACGTCTGCCATTGCCAGCCAGACCCTGGCGCTAGTGTTATGTTATGGACGGCGGAACGCACCAAATATAAATAATAGTAGGTGCGTTCGCCGCCCGGGGTCCACCGTGCAGTAGGTGACAAGACCGCAGCTGGACAATGGCAGATGCACCTAGTAGGTGCGGTATTGCGCTCGGGTTAACGACACCCGAACGCTAAAGGAAAGGCGCTGGCCCTGTTAGCGTCACAGAGGCCTGCGTATGGCGTCGCAGCCGCGAACACCAACAGTTGCTGTTACTACAGCACAGCGGCAGAGGGAGCCGCAAGCGTCGGCGCCGAGAACCGGGCGCCAACGGACGCTAGTGGAGGCGTGGAGCAAGTGGCGTGCAGCTTGCCACAACCTGGGACTGACTAATCCAACTCACTGTCACCATTCGTAATAACCAAGGGAGGGGATCTTAATGAGTCAGTCACCAGTCCATACATCCATCACCATACACACACAGAATAATATGCTACACTAGCGCATGGCCGAGCCGCCATGCGGGCTTTTTATAGCCATGCGCTTCCGGGACCTTCCAGTACTTTGGGAAGGACCAATCAGATCCGACATAGGACCTGCACATGTGACCCCTGCTCTCCACTGAGAGGACAAGTTGCGGGCATGCCCAGTAGCACGGCACGAGGACTTAGCCTCTGGAGCAGTTCCCTGCAAAGCAGGTTGTGCTACCATTGCTGCACCAGAGGTGGCAGCAACATCCAGGCTCACAGAACGAGTCTGAGGGGAATGCCTGGCTCGCCGTGATTGCTGAGCAGGAGTCTGAGTGGTCAGAGAAGAATGAGAGACTGCAGGATGTCTGGCTCTGGATTCCCGCTGTGCAGTGCCAGGAATCTGACACCTAACATTAACTATGTATACTATGATGACAAATCAGTAGTAAAGGTGGCCATTTCTATAGATGGCTCTCTTTGTAAGTTCATTAATTGCTTTTTACTATTGATTAATTGTAAACATAATTTACATTTATAGCTGTCCATATTTTAATCTCTTTGACATTGAATAATTTTCAGGGAACAAAATGATTGCTTGAAGTTTAGACACTCTTTTTTAAACAAATGCAATAATAGATGAAAATTCAATTCAACCCCAGATAACCAGAATGAATGTTTCTTTAATACTTTTACTTTTTGTAGCATTTCTAGACTGTGAATCCAGAAAAAAGCATTAGAGTTTCATGCATTGATTTCTATGAGTCAAAGAGGCAGCATTTAAATTTGAATTTTATTATCAACACTTGGGATTCTGATGTTAACAGCAAAACAGATCAATCTAATTAGCAAATCTTCAAAAGTCAGTTATCTCCTTCCTCGATTTACCACACAGACTCAGGAAATATTTGGATGAGATGTGATATTGACCTTTAAAGGGAACCTGTCAATCGATTAATGCTGCCCAATCCATGGCTGCACAATTGTAGCCTGGTTTGTTTTTTTTTTAAATGCTCTGGTATTTTAGAGAAAACATAGTTTGAAGATGTGACTGGAATCCATAGGCAGAAACGAGATCAGCCTGGTACCACCGACAGCCAGCCTTTTCCTGCACTTCTCTTGTTGATTGGCAGGTGTCTTGCATGTGTTTACATAGGGAAAGACCTGTCACATAGGGAAAGACGTGTCAATCAACTAGTGTAGTGCGAGGCAAAGCCATCTGTGGTCTTTAAGCTATGTTTTCTCTTAAATGCCGTAACGTTTCAGAAAAAAAAAACCTGGCTACAATCATGAAGCCAGACTTTGAATCATGCTGCCAGTGGTTTGGGCAGCATGAATCGACTGACCATTTCCCTTTAACTTTAATACTTATTAAATGTATGATGAAAATGTTATTCCTAAAAATGTGAGAATAAAAGGGCTATGATAGATGGCTATAGCTCTGACCTTACATAACAATCCTTGAATTTCTGAAGTAAAATTGGTCACATATTTATTGACTTCAATTCACATGACCTAAACACAATCATGAAGTTAAAGTTTCTTAATAGTGATGAGCGAGTATATTCGTTGCTCAGGTTTTCCCAAGCATGCTCAGGTGTCCTCCAAGCTTTTTGGCCTGCTCTGAGTTTTATTTTTATTTTATGCAGCTGCACGATTTGCAGCTGCTAGACAGCCTGAATACATGTGGAGATTGCCTGTTTGTTTGAAAATCCCCACATGTATTCAGGCTGGCTAGCAGATGCAAATCATGCAGCTACGTCGACAAAAACGAAATCTGTGAGCACGCCAAAATACTTGGAGAACACCCGAGCATGCTCGGGAAAACCCGAGCAACGAGTATTCTTGCTCATCACTATTTCTTAACATTTTTGTTTACATCAAAATAAACCTAATACATTGAATATCCCCTTAAGTAATGTAATATTTAGTAACAATATGTTAATACAGTCAATGTACTGTCACATTGTATTGATAAATGTAAAAAAGAAAAAATAGGGAAAGGTGTAAAGCATCTGAAGAATATTTGGGTTTATTAGTTTGCAAAATGTCATATTAGAGGCTTTTTTATGTTGCTGAAAATATTTTTCAAA
This sequence comes from Dendrobates tinctorius, assembly GCF_039654945.1. Classification (NCBI taxonomy): domain Eukaryota; kingdom Metazoa; phylum Chordata; class Amphibia; order Anura; family Dendrobatidae; genus Dendrobates; species Dendrobates tinctorius. The sequence continues at coordinate 50,536,382 of NW_027361684.1, forward strand.
ATCCTGACTAGCTAGTTCTAGGATATCACAGGAGAGCATCCAAAAAGTCTGTTGCTCTAGCAAACTCAGTGAGTTTATGAATAATGAGTAAACTGCAAAAATAATAAAAGTGAGGAAAATAAGAATATCAGGGTTACTCCTAACATTGGATGCTATCACCTATCCACAGGATAGGTTATAATTTGCTGATCACTGGGAGCACTGAAATCCTGAGTATGGGACTATAGATAGCCCCATAGGAATGAAGGGCTAGCTGAGCATGTGCATCACAACTCTATTCCTTGTCTACGAGCATGTCAGGAAAGGCTGAGTTCAGGTCAAGCTGAGTATACATGTGTATAGCATAGTGAGCATTGGAAAAAGAGCAGTTGGCCAAACTCTCAAGATTCATTCCTTCTCATGTTATAGCCCAGCTCCAGCAACTCACTATGGTGTGTGTTTTTATGATCCGACTAGTTTGAAAGTTGTGGCAAAACATTTGGAAGCAGTGTTTCTTCAGAATGTAATCAATCCTGGCTTGTGACTAGGATGGGCTGCATTTAATCACATTATTGGAGAACCCCTCTGATAAAGGACAAGTTTTCCTACAAAAATACTAGATTATAGTTAGTAAAGGGGAACTCTCCCTGCACCTCTATTGAGGTCTGATATTAACTCTTAATGTCAATCTTGATTATTAATAATTAATATCCACTTAGCAATGCCTTAACGTTATCTTTTCCTTATATTATATACTAGCTGAGACAAAACAGTGTGTCACTAAAGAATATTTATTACACACAAGTCTACAGTCTATTACATACATATACAGCTCTGGCAAAAATTAAGAGACCACTGCAAAATTTTCAGTTTGTCTGATCTTTCTCTTTATAGGTATATTTTTGAGTAAGATGTAAATTTCTCTTTTATTCTATAAACTACTGACAACATGTCTTTGAATTTCCAAGCACCAAATTTTGTATTTGTTTTCAGAAAATTAGAAATTGTCAAAATAACAAAAAAATGCAGTGCTTGCAGACCTCAAATAACGCTAAGAAAACAAGTTCATAATCATTTAGAAACAACAATACTAATGTTTTATCTCAGGAATAGTTCAGAAATCAATATTTTGTGGAATAACCATGATTTTTAATCACATCTTTCATGCATCTTGGCATTCTTTCCACCAGTCTTTCACGCTGCTTTTGGGTCACCTTATGCCACTCCTGGTACAAAAATTTAAGCAGTTCTTCTTTGTTTGATGGCTTGTGACTATTCATTTTCCTTTTATTTACATCCAGAGATTTTCCTTCAGGATCAGGTCTGGAGATTGGGCTGGCCATGACAGGGATTTGATGTGGTGGTCCTTCATCCACACATTGATTGACCTAGCTGTGTGGCATGGTGCATTGTCTTGCTGGAAAAAACAGTCCTCAGAGCTGGGGAACATTGCCTGAGCAGAAGGAATCAACTGTTTTTCCAGGATAACTTTGTATATGGCTTGATTCATACTTCCTTCGCAAAGATTAACCTGCCCAATTCCAGCTTTGCTGAAGCATCCCTAGATCATCACCGATCATCCACCAATTTCACAGTGGGTGCAAGACACTGTGTCTTGTATGCCTCTCCAGGTCTTCATCTAACCATTAGAGGACCAGGTGTTGGGCAAAGCTGAAAATTAGACTCATCAGAAGAAGATTATCTTACTCCAGGCCTCTATGATCCAAACCTTATGGTCTTTGGTCAACTTCAGCGTGGCTCTCCTTTGCTTTTCATTGATGAAAGGCTTTTTTCTAGCTTTACACGACTTGAGCCCTGCCTCTAGGAAGCTGTTACAAACTGTTCTTGCCGTGCACTTCACCCCAGCTGCCATTTGCCATTCCTTTTGTAGGTCATTTGATGTCATCCTGCGGTTGCTGAGTGACATTCGACTAAGATGATGGTCATCCCAGTCAGTGGAGAGTCGTTTTCACCATCTGCCATCTTTAGCTTTGTTGTCCCCAAGATCTGCTGTTTGATCTTGTTGTAATGGACTGCCATCTTAGAAATTTTAAGGATGGAGGCAACATAACACTCACTGTATCCCTCTGCTAGTAAAGCCAGAAATGAGCCCTTTTTTCATTCCTATTACTTTTGGGATATTACTAGCACTTATTTTGTCCTCCAGCTTGTCCAATTGCATGAGGATTGTGAACACCACAGCAGGGATTTTTATACTCTCCTTAGTTATATAAGATTTGGTTCAGGTGATGATCACCTAATCAGAAGCACCTTTAGTAGAATGAGATTGGAATTCATCTGACACTGGAATGGAATGGCTTTCAGACATATAGAGAAGCTGATTTTTATAAAACTGTGCAGTGGTCTCTTAATTTTTGCCAGAGCAGTATATTTATACCCAAGCTGGTGACTATAAATATATATATATATATATATATATATATATATATATATATTTATATATATTAGCTGAAGAGCCCGGCGCTGCCTGGGCATAGTAACTAACTACGGTAAGTTATAACAAATTTTAATGATTATATATACATGAAGCTGAGTGTATAGCCCCACCCACACTTTAAGAGTGGCCTGGCATCAGAACCAGAGTGCTGAGTGGATTTGCCCTAACTTCCATACCAATGATCCCTTTAAGAGAGACTGGGATCAGAATCAGAGCACTGAGGGATCCTCCCTAACTTCCATACCGGGGATCCCTTTAATAGGGGCCTGGGATCAGAACCAGCGCACTTAGTGGAATTGCCCTAACTTCCATACCAATGATCCCTTTAAGAGACCCTGTGGGCAGAACCACAGAGCTGAGTGGAACGGTCCTAACTTCCATACCTGGGAGCCCTTTAAGAGAGGCCTGGGGTCAGAACCACAGCGCTGAGGGATTTGCCCTGACTTCCATACTAATGATCCCTTTAAGAGAGGCCTGGGGTCAAAACTACAGCGCTGAGGGATTTGCCCTAACTTCCATACCTGGGATCTCTTTAAGAGAGGCCTGGCATCAGAACCAGATCACTGAGTGGATTTGCCCTGACTTCCATATCAATGATCCCTTTTATAGAATGTGATCACTGTTGTGGAGCTAGTTATCACCCAACCAAACACCACAAAATGGCATGTTGGATAAAAAAATATTTTTATTAAACAACATTAAAAAATGACACAAAGAAAGGGTACTGAAAAACATGTAATGAATAAGGGACACACACCATAGGAATCCACCATACAATAACCAGATTTTAGTCTGCAACAAGCTGATAAGGAATTGGATTTAAGGGCATGTCACACTAAGAGATATCGCTAGCAATATCGCTATAACTAGTGACGTTATAGCGATATTGCTAGCGATATCGCTGTGTCGGATACTTACCTACGACCCGCTCCCCCGCTGGTTATCGCTGATCGCGCGAGAACGTTCAGGACTGTTTCTCGTCATCAGCTTCCTGCGGCGCTTCCTGCTGTGACGACGAGCGACGCGTGGAGCCGGGCGGGAGGACGCAGGATCGCCGTGTCTGACAGGTAAGTAGCGACCCCCGTCCCCAGCGATGTCGCTAGTGAGATCTGCCTATGTGGCAGCTCACTAGCGACCACTTAGCGATGTACCAGCGATCCTGACCGCGTCATATCGCTGGTCGGGATCGCTGGTACATCGCTAAGTGTGACAGTACCTTTACTGTTAAATAGTAATTAGCATATCTGTAGCCCTGAATATAAATAAGTCTACTGCTAAAGTGCTCCATTGTGTTCAGGAAACATTGTAGCTTAATCCCCTTAATGAAACCACAGCATAGTGGGTGTAACTACATACAATTCAGATAATAATCAAAGCCAAAATCAGCATACCAAAGATCAGGTTGGTGGAATTTCCCAGACGTCCCTCTGCCCCATGATGGTATGATTCTTTTTGGGGCAATTCTCTTGTGACTTAGTCCTTTTTATAGAAGCCTGGGGTGAGAATCAGAGCGCTGAGGGATTTACCCTAACTTCCATACCAGAGATCCCTTTAAGAAAGCCTGGGATCAGAACCAGAGCACTGAGTGTATTTGCCCTGACTTGCATACCAATGATCACTTTAATAGAACCCTGGGGTCAGAATCAGAGCGTACAGGAGATCCCTTTAAGAGAGGACTGTGGTCAGTACCAAAGTGCAAATTGGATTTGCCCTCACTTCCATACCAGGGATCCCTTTAATAGGGGCCTTGGGTCAGAACCAGAGCGCTGAGTGGATTTGCCCTAACTTCCATACCGGGATCCCTTTAAGAAAGCCTGGGATCAGAACCAGAGCACTAGATGGATTTGCCCTGACTTGCATACCAATAATCCCTTTACTAGAACCCTGGGGTCAGAATCAGAGTGCTGAGGGATTTGCCCTAACTTCCATACAGGAGATCCCTTTAAGAGAGCCTGGGGTCACTATCAGAGCATTTGAAGGCAATTGCCCTGACTTCCATACCAGGGATCCCTTTAAGAGAGGCATGGGGTCAGAACCAAATCACTGGATGGATTTGCCCTGCCTTCCATACCAGAGATCCCATTAAGGAAGGCCTGGGGTCAGTACCAAAATGCTGAGTGGATTTGCCCTAACTTGCATACCAATGATCCAGGGGAGGGGGGATTAATTTCTGTCATGTGCTCTGTGCTCCTGTCTGGGGGGCAGACAACGGCTGGGAGCTTATGTTCCCAGGGTTGCTAGCTTTCTTCCTCCATGTCAGTGTCTGCTGAGGTGTGGCCAAGTGGGAAAAATTGCTCACAGCAACCAATCATAGCTCAGCTTCTTTTAACCAGCTCTGGTGAAATGAGAGATGCTTAGTGATTGGTTGCAAGGAAAACTGTTGCTCCTAGCAACCAATCACAGCTCAGCTTCTTTTGAACAGCTCTGGTGAAATGAAAGATGCTTTGTGATTGGTTGGTGATACACACACACATACATTCAGTTTTATATATATATACTAGTTGAAGAGCCCGGGGTTGCCTGGGCATAGTAACCAACTGTAGCTAGTTATAACAAATTATAATGATTATATTGCACATAAAAACATTTCACATCATATATTCATCACTACAGATTTGCAACACAAATTAACTAAACGATTACCCAAGTATTGATAGTATTTTTATAGTTCACCGCGCTATGCAGAGAAAGCGTGCAAAAAACTTGGTTGTAGGTAGATAAAAGTATTATTAGTAAGTAAAGTTATTGGTACTTACTTGTAGTAGAGGAGTTGCAGAAAAAAAAGAGAGAAGAGCCAGCACTGCCAGTGGTCAGAACGCATAACATGAGGTGCATATGCACATATCTTACTGCATTCAAAATGAGACATTTAGCAAAATATTGATCAATATATTGAGCCACCCAGCCACGCCAAGGCAATCTCATATGGGGGGTCCTACTCTACATTTTTATTTATTCACTGTGCCATTGCGGCCTCCTAAATGTTTTAAAAGCATGATCATATCAAATGCAATCCATACCTGAAGCATATCTGCATCACTCCCGTGCAGCCAGATGGAGCAGGTGCAGATGAAGGCCAACCAGGTCTGAACACAGACATCTCAGGTTTGACCTCCACACACTGCCTAACCAGCAAACACAGATGAAGGGCAATGCAGGCCCAGACATGGATGCAAAAATAAATAAAGCCTGGGGCAGGGCGGGGCTGCCGTGAGTGTGCACAGCAGCCTAGATCAATCACAATAAACACAGAAAAGATGGCGAACATGACCCAGCGTGCACGGCAACAGTGGTGGTCAGCCACAAAACCAATTTGCAATAAAAAGAGAGAAGAGCCAGCACTGCCAGTGGTCAGAACGCATAACATGAGGTGCATATGCACATATCTTACTGCATTCAAAATGAGACATTTAGCAAAATATTGATCAATATATTGAGCCACCCCGCCACGCCAAGGCAATCTCATATGGGGGGTCCTACTCTACATTTTTATTTATTCACTGTGCCATTGCGGCCTCCTAAATGTTTTAATGTGTTTGCTGGTTAGGCAGTGTGTGGAGGTCAAACCTGAGATGTCTGTGTTCAGACCTGGTTGGCCTTCATCTGCACCTGCTCCATCTGGCTGCACGGGAGTGATGCAGATATGCTTCAGGTATGGATTGCATTTGATATGGTCTTGCTTTTAAAACATTTAGGAGGCCGCAATGGCACAGTGAATAAATAAAAATGTAGAGTAGGACCCCCCATATGAGATTGCCTTGGCGTGGCGGGGTGGCTCAATATATTGATCAATATTTTGCTAAATGTCTCATTTTGAATGCAGTAAGATATGTGCATATGCACCTCATGTTATGCGTTCTGACCACTGGCAGTGCTGGCTCTTCTCTCTTTTTATTGCAAATTGGTTTTGTGGCTGACCACCACTGTTGCCGTGCACGCTAGGTCATGTTCGCCATCTTTTCTGTGTTTATTGTGATTGATCTAGGCTGCTGTGCACACTCACGGCAGCCCCGCCCTGCCCCAGGCTTTATTTATTTTTGCATCCATGTCTGAGCCTGCATTGCCCTTCATCTGTGTTTGCTGGTTAGGCAGTGTGTGGAGGTCAAACCTGAGATGTCTGTGTTCAGACCTGGTTGGCCTTCATCTGCACCTGCTCCATCTGGCTGCACGGGAGTGATGCAGATATACTTCAGGTATGGATTGCATTTGATATGGTCTTGCTTCTAAAACATTTAGGAGGCTGCAATGGCACAGTAAATAAATAAAAATGTAGAGTAGGACCCCCCATATGAGATTGCCTTGGCGTGGCGGGGTGGCTCAATATATTGATCAATATTTTGCTAAATGTCTCATTTTGAATGCAGTAAGATATGTGCATATGCACCTCATGTTATGTGTTCTGACCACTGGCAGTGCTGGCTCTTCTCTCTTTTTATAGAGGAGTTGCAGAGTATTCTATGTAGGTTGTGATGTCTAGAGAGCAAATAATTCGGTATCCTCACCAGTAGCTACTGCTTCAGTTAGACTGCGGCCAACAGGAACCAGAACAATGCTCTGCCACATTGCCCACATCAGCGGACATTGCTCCGGTTAGACTGTGGCCAGCAGAAACCAGCACAAGTAAGTGCATAAGAATCCTATCAGGAATGACTGCCTAGTCGGTTGCCATTGTCATCCACATAGTGGACTTTTTCACATACAGTGCTCTACCACACTGCTCACATCAGCGGACATTGCTGATGCTCGTCTTTGGTCAGCATAAAATCAACACAATACTCTGATATTTGTCTACCTGAAAGCAACTACTCCACTATCTCAAAAGGAATAGAAACGCTTAAAAATAACTATACTACTAGCTACCAAAAGAAATTACCATCACAAGATAATCTGCGAATTATTTGCTATCTAGACATCACAACCTACATAGAATACTCTGCAACTCCTCTACTACAAGTAAGTACCAATAACTTTACTAACTAATAATACTTTTATCTACCTACAACCAAGTTTTTTGCACACTTTCTCAGCATAGCGCGGTGAACTATACTTTTTTCTAACAGGAGCTGACACAGTCCTGTCATTTCACCAGCTGCATCTGAGTCTTTCCTTTTAGAAAGGTAGTGCCCGTGTATAATCTATCACATTGATAGTATTTTATTTTCAACTCATTCAAGATTTTTGGTTTTTCCTTTCTGTGCAAAGATGAACAGATTTTTGGCAGTTCCAACTCTTGAACAGACCACGTAAAGTTGACCATGAGAAAAGCATGGAGATTGCAAATCGATCCCTACTACTTTCAAGGACTGTCCCTGAGCATTGTTAATGGACATTGCAAATAGCCGTTGAACTGGAAACTGGAGGCATTTAAAATCAAAAACAAATCAGATGGAATGAGTGGAATTCTTGGAATGAAAATGTCCTCTCCTTTGGCACATCCTGTTTCTGAGCTGTGTATCTAACCCTCTCCTGTGTGAAATGTCTGCTGAGCTGTGTACCTAATCCTCTCCTGTGTGATACTTTCTGCTGAGCTGTGTATCTAATCCTATTGTGTGTTACTGACTGCTCAGTCGTGTATCTAATCCTATCATGTGTGTTACTGACTGCTAAGCCATGTATCTAATCCTATCCTGTGTGATACTGACTGCTGAGCCGTGTATCTAATCCTACTCTGTGTGATACTGTGTGCTGAACTGTGTATCTAATTCTATCCTGTGTGATACTGTCTGCTGAGCCGTGTATCTATTCCTATCCTGTGTGATACTGACTGCTGAGCTGTGTATCTAATCCTATCCTGTGTGATACTGACTGCTGAGCTGTGTATCTAATCCTATCCTGTGTGATACTGACTGCTGAGCCATGTGTCTAATCCTCTCCTGTGTGATATTGACTGCTGAGCTGTGTATCTAATCCTATCCTGTGTGATACTGACTGCTGAGCCGTGTATCTAATCCTATCCTGTGTGATACTGGGCTCCCCCTGCAGTCTATGTCAGAGGGTGGTCTGTGTTGGCACGGTAATAAATTGTGTTATTTCCAGCTTTACAGAAGGACAATAACACCATAGAAATGATAAGAATAATAGGCAAAATTGTTTGGTGTATTGGAACGCGCGGGGTTAAAATTTCACCACACAGCATAGCCTATGATGCTCTCGGGGTCCAGACGTGTGACTGTGCAAAATTTTGTGGCTGTAGCTGCGACGGTGCAGATGCCAATCCCGGACATACACACATACATACATACATACACTTTTTCCCCATTATGTACCTAGGGGCAAAATTGTTTGGTGAATTGGAACGCGTGGGGTTAAAATTTCGCCTTACAACATAGCCTATGACGCTCTCGGGGTACAGACGTGTGACTGTGCCAAATTTTGTGGCAGTAGCTGTGACGGTGCAGATGCCAATCCCAGACATACACACATACAGTACATACCTTACATACAAACATACACACACACATTGCGCTTTATATATTAGATATATATATATATATATATATACACATACACTGATACTATACCTCAAATACAATAATATCAAAACAATATCACACATTCAAAGCCCACAGTTAACTGCCCGAATTACCCAATGTCATGCTCGCCATGTATGTCATGTCTGCCTTGTCAGTTTTGCCTTAAAGAACTCCTGGAGCGGTGTGCACGCGCATCTCGTGTCTGCTATCCTGCATGTTCCCTAGAGCAGTGTGCACACTCACTTCATGTCTGTTGAGCTGCAGGGTGCCTGCGTTTCTCCTCTGCCTTCTGTGATCATCTCGTCATGTCTAGAATCCCTGATCATGTGTCCTTCCTATGTTCCAGCATAGGCTGGTTCTGCATTCATCTCTGCATGTCTGAAACCCTGATCATGTGACCTTTCCTAGGATCCTGCACTGTCCGGTTCTGCATTCGTCTCTGCATGTCTGAAACCCTGATCATGTGACCTTTCCTAGGATCCTGTACTGTCTGGTTCTGCAATCATCCCTGCATGTCTGGAATCCTGATCTTGTGACTGCGCTCTGTGATCCTAGAGGATCTGAACTGGAAGCTCTTCCCTGGTCCTGACCCGGAAGTAGTGGTGCTATGCTCTATATCAGACCGCCCCTTCCTATGCTCAGGGCCTGAGTATTGTGTTGCTTCTCTGCATTGCTGCTTGGTCTGTGGGGTTGCTCCCTCTATTCTGTGCCCTTGCACTCTGCTCTGTTGTGCGTCTCTGCACACGCTCCGTGCTCGTATTCCGTCTTTTGTCTTGTGCTTTGCTTCGTGTTGTCCTCCGTGCTCTGTTTGTCCTCGTTATGTCTTCTTGTTATGTCCGTTCTGTACCCTGTCCCTGGCGTGTCTTCCTACACGTGCAGGCCTCCGGTCTGTACCCTGTCTAGTCCCAAGGTTCTCCCTTGGCCCGGCTCTGGTCTTCGGCCTACGCTCCGCTACTATACTCTGTCTCTGTCCCTGACGTGTCTGTCTACACGTACAGGCCTCCGTTCTGTGCTCTGTCCCTGGCGTGCCCCTTGGTACGCGCAGGCCTTGCCTTGTACTTTGTCCCTGGCATGTCCTTTGCATGCGCAGGGTCCTGTCTACTACTCTATGCCTTGTCTCTGATACTTCGTGCGCTCTTGCACTTTTTGTACTAGGCTTTGCCGTGCTGTCTGCACGTGTCTCTGTCCTGTATCTTTGCCTAGCCCTGCCTTGTGGCTCCGTGCCTCCGTGCACGTGCCTGGTCGCCTGTGCCTGCCTGGTGTGCCTCAGCCGTGCCGCCTTTAGCCGTGCTCGCCTGTGTGCCTCAGCCGTGCCCGCTGTCCAGTGCTATAGTGGTCTCCGGCTGCGTGGCCGCAGCGGTGCCGCCTCTAGCTGTGCCCTCTTGCTTATGCCATCGTCGGTACCACCTGCCGGTGCTCCCAGCTGTGGTCTCCGTGCTCCCTTGCACGCACGCTGGTTCTCGCACTGTGCCTTTTCATACTACTCTTGCACAAAGCCTTTTGCCTCTTTTGCTCTGTTCTGAACCCTAGTTTGCCTGCCGGATTCCGTAACCAGCCGACCGCTGCCAGAGGTCCGGCCCTAGGTGACTGCGGCCTGATGTCCGGAGCTGATGTCCGTAGCCTGATTCCTGGACCCTGTCGGTCGATGCCAGCACCCCGGATTCCGAGGCCATTGAACCCGTCCCTGGCATGCCCTCGCACGTGCAGGCCACCGTCCTTGTGCTCCTCCCTGGCATGCCCTCGCACACACAGGCCTCCGTCTTTGTACCCGTCCCTGGCATGCCCCTTGGCATGCGCAGGTCTCCTTGCACGCACCCTGTTTTGTCTCTTAGTTTGTCTGCCGGATTCCTGAAGCCAGCTGACTACTGCCGGAGGTCTGGAGCCAGATGTCTACACTCTGATGCCTGGACTCTGTCAGCCCTTGCCAGCCTTCCGGAGTCCGATTCCTTGCACCCTGCCTTGGACTTTGGTGTGCCCTGGCATGCACCTTGTTATATGGATTCTGTGTGTTCATGTTTTGCACCTGTTTTACCTTGAAGAGTTCCTCATGCCTTGGACCTCACCGTGCCCTTGCAAGCATCTTGCTTTGTGTTCTTTGTGTGTTCACCTTTGCACCTGTTGTACCCTGAAGTGTTCCTGAATGAAGTTTACTTGAACTAATGCCTTGTCTCGTCTTGTCTTGTTTCCTGAGCCGGCCGTCTGGTCCAGCAGCTGTGGTGGCTCACCCCCTTGGTCTTGCCCCTGACACTCCCTGTATAGGGGGTGGTTCCTCAGTAGGTCAGCTCGCCCTAGGTGGGTGGGTGCCACAGCCCAGAGGGTCCACTCATTAAAGAAAAACGACTCAGCGTAAGCTGACGCTCGTCACACCCAAATCACACATGCCATATTCACCCTCCCTTCTATCACTCTCACTATCCCAAAGGAGCTAGGAGGGGTTAGTGCTGGAATACAGGGCCTAGGAAGAAAAGGGGTTGCAGAGAATACTCAGCCACAAAGTGTCTATCATGGAATCTCAGTAGAAAAGAGAGAGACCCAAAAGCACACCTACTGTATATTTATGTCCAGATAAAAAGAGGTGTGACAAGCCCGAGGTGTGGGGGATAATGTCACCAGTATATTGTCCACTTGCTAACCCCCATCCTGATTAAACCTGTTCTACTAGAACATGGCTGGATCTTTCTTTGTCTTAAGGCACATGCTGGAGGAGTGGGTTTCTGATTCATGTGGAATACATGTGGGGGAATATATATATACTGTATATATATATATATGTATATGAGTGTATGTGTGTGTGTGTCGACAATGATGTCATAAAGGTTTCCATGGCGAAGATGATGTCATAATGATTGCCATGGTGACAATGATGTCATAATGGGTATATGGGCATGGAACTATGGGATGGAGGATATGTAATGGGTAAATGGGCACTGGACTATAGGATGGCGGATATGTATGATGGATATATGGACATGGGACTATGGGAAGGAGGATATGCATGATGGGTATATGGGCACTGGACTATGAGATGGAGGATATGAATGATGGGTATATGGGCACGGGAGTATGGGATGGAGGATGTGTGATGGGTATATGGGCACTGGACTATGGGATGGAGGATATGTATGACGGGTATATGGCATGGGACTATGAGATGGCAGATATATATATCATGAGTATATGGGCATGGGATTATGGGATGAAGGATATGTAGGATGAGTGTATGGGCACTGGACTACGGGATGGAGGATAATCATTAAAATTTGGTATAGCTAACCACAGTTAGTTACTATGTCCAGGCAACGCCGGGCTCTTCAGCTAGTATATATATATATATATATATATATATATATATATATACTGTATATATACAGTGGGGCAAAAAAGTATTTAGTCAGTCAGAAATAGTGCAAGTTCCACCACTTAAAAAGATGAGAGGCGTCTGTAATTTACATCATAGGTAGACCTCAACTATGGGAGACAAACTGAGAAAAAAAAATCCAGAAAATCACATTGTCTGTTTTTTTTCATTTTATTTGCATATTATGGTGGAAAATAAGTATTTGGTCAGAAACAAGCAATCAAGATTTCTGGCTCTCACAGACCTGTAACTTCTTCTTTAAGAGTCTCCTCTTTCCTCCACTCATTACCTGTAGTAATGGCACCTGTTTAAACTTGTTATCAGTATAAAAAGACACCTGTGCACACCCTCAAACAGTCTGACTCCAAACTCCACTATGGTGAAGACCAAAGAGCTGTCAAAGGACACCAGAAACAAAATTGTAGCCCTGCACCAGGCTGGGAAGACTGAATCTGCAATAGCCAACCAGCTTGGAGTGAAGAAATCAACTGTGGGAGCAATAATTAGAAAATGGAAGACATACAAGACCACTGATAATCTCCCTCGATCTGGTGCTCCACGCAAAATCCCACCCCGTGGGGTCAGAATGATCACAAGAACGGTGAGCAAAAATCCCAGAACCACGCAGGGGGACCTAGTGAATGAACTGCAGAGAGCTGGGACCAATGTAACAAGGCCTACCATAAGTAACACACTACGCCACCATGGACTCAGATCCTGCAGTGCCAGACGTGTCCCACTGCTTAAGCCTGTACAAGTCCGGGCCCGTCTGAAGTTTGCTAGAGAGCATTTGGATGATCCAGAGGAGTTTTGGGGGAATGTCCTATGGTCTGATGAAACCAAACTGGAACTGTTTGGTAGAAACACAACTTGTCGTGTTTGGAGGAAAAAGAATACTGAGTTGCATCCATCAAACACCATACCTACTGTAAAGCATAGTGGTGGAAACATCATGCTTTGGGGCTGTTTCTCTGCAAAGGGGCCAGGACGACTGATCCGGGTACATGAAAGAATGAATGGGGCCATGTATCGTGAGATTTTGATTGCAAACCTCGTAAGAAGCATTTCAAGGTCCTGGAGTGGCCTAGCCAGTCTCCAGATCTCAACCCTATAGAAAACCTTTGGAGGGAGTTGAAAGTCCGTGTTGCCAAGCGAAAAGCCAAAAACATCACTGCTCTAGAGGAGATCTGCATGGAGGAATGGGCCAACATACCAACAACAGTGTGTGGCAACCTTGTGAAGACTTACAGAAAACATTTGACCTCTGTCATTGCCAACAAAGGATATATCACAAAGTATTGAGATGAAATTTTGTTTCTGACCAAATACTTATTTTCCACCATAATATGCAAATAAAATGAAAAAAAAACAGACAATGTGATTTTCTGGATTTTTTTTTCTCAGTTTGTCTCCCATAGTTGAGGTCTACCTATGATGTAAATTACAGACGCCTCTCATCTTTTTAAGTGGTGGAACTTGCACTATTGCTGACTGACTAAATACTTTTTTGCCCCACTGTATATTTATATAGCAGAGTATGTATGTCAATGTCCAGCTGCAGCAATGAGACTCATGGGTCTTTCCCACCTGGTGATCAAGTTCCTGCACGGACTGGATTAGGAGTAAATCCTTCAATAGGAGAACAAGGAAGAAATCCAGCAAGGACTCGGCAAACCAGGATTGGAGTAAAATAATAGTTTTCTTTATTTCTTCAAAAAGTTTAAAAAGACGACCTCAGGTTTGGACCGTGAAGAAGGCGGATTAAGTCGCCGAAACGCGTAGTCCCATTTGCGTTTATTTCTGCCATGCACTCTGGTTCCTGATCCTTGTGGGTCGTCTTTTTAAACTTTTTGAAGAAATAAAGAAAACTATTATTTTACTCCAATCCTGGTTTGCTGAGTGCTTGCTGGATTTCTTCCTTGTTCTCATATATATTTATATATATATACATACAGTACACACAAAAACATGCACTATACACATCTCTATATAAAGATGTACATTTTGGGACACCTCCCTTCTACACCCTCTAAGTTTATTGTCAGATGTTTATAAACTTCAGAACACCGAGCAGAAAATATTTCATCACATAAAATATAAGTCAGTATATCATAACTGCAAAAATAAATATTTTTATATTTTTTTTAGCAATATATATTTTTTTTATATTTATACAAACTTTCCCCCAATTACAAAAAGAATAACATAACAATTTTAGCTTGTTTTGGTTATGGATTCAATGACATAGAATTTTGGCAAAGAATATCCTCCTGAGCCTAATTGAATTGCAATAATTAGAAGCATGGAACCTGATTTTAACAGCTTTCTATAAATAGTTTAGTCTGCTGAATAGAAAGCTCTCATGAGTCTAATACCATGGAGAAGGCTGCTGTAATACATTATATTTTATTCTCTATTGTTAATGAAGTGTAATTTTCATTTGTTGATAAAGCCAATATTTCAAAGTTCCAATAGTGCAGGTCTTAGCACAGGGTTGGACTGGCCCACCGGGACATCGGAGAAATTCCCTGTGGGCCCCGCCCCAGAGAGGAGGGAGAAGAAAAAAAATGAGGCGGAAAAAAAAATAAGGGACGCGGGCCCTTTATCGCTGAAGGAGGCCCAAGCGCGCATGCTTTCCCATGCACGCAGTCCCGTCCCGACCAGGGCTTGCGGCACCACCTGCCCCGTGAACCAAGGTAGACGTTGGGGGCCCTAGGCAAACAGGGGGTGGGACACACAGGACAGAGTGATTGTGAGTCGGGGGCCCCCTCTAAAACTCACCTCTCCTCGTTCTGGCAGCTGCAGGGTCTTCAGCGCTCTCTTACTCAGCAGCGGTCAGGGCAGAGAGTGTGATGACATCATCTCTGCATGCTCAGCCTCTCTGTCCTGAGCGCTGCAGAGCTGGGAAAGACACTGAGTGCACGGGACCTGCGGTGGTGCAACGGGAGAGGTGAGGATTTGATTTGTTTTTTTATTTATGCAGCATTACATGCAGCCCATAATTATGTATGGAGGAGCAGGGGGCCCATAATGCTGTATGGAGGAGCAGGGGGCCATAATACTGTGTGGAGAAGCAGGGGGTGATAATACTGTGTGGAGGAGCAGAGGGCCCATATTACTGTGTGGAGGAGCAGGGGGCCCATATTACTGTATGGAGTAGCAGGGGGCCATAATACTATGTGGAGGTGCAGGGGGCCATAATACTGTATGGAGGAGCAGGGGCCATAATATACTGTATGGAGGAGCAGGGGGCCCATAATACTGTATGGAGGAGCAGGGGGCCATAATGCTGTATGGAGGAGCAGGGGCCATAATATACTGTATGGAGGAGCCGGGGGACCCTCAATACTGTATGGAGGAGCAGGGGGCCCATAATGCTGTATGGAGGAGCAGGGGGCCCATATTACTGTATGGAGGAGCAGGGGGCCATAATAATGTGTGGAGAAGCAGGGGGTGATAATACTGTGTGGAGGAGCAGGGGGCCCATATTACTGTGTGGAGGAGCAGGGGGCCCATATTACTGTAAGGAGGAGGAGGGGGCCATAATACTGTGTGGAGGTGCAGGGGGCCATAATACTGTATGGAGGAGTAGGGGCCATAATATAATGTATGGAGGAGCAGGGGGCCCATAATACTGTATGGAGGAGCAGGGGACCACAATACTGTATGGAGGAGCAGGGGCCATAATATACTCTATGGAGGAGCCGGGGGCCCTCAATACTGTATGGAGGAGTAGGGGGACCATAATGCTGTATGAAAGAGCTGGGGGGGCCATAATTCTGTATGGAGGAGCAGGGGGCCCATAATGCAGTATGGAGGAGCAGGGGGGCCCATAATACTGTGTAGAGGGGCAAGGGGGCCCATAATGTTATATGGAAGAGCAGGGGGCCATAATACTGTGTGGAGGAGCAGGGGGCCATAATACTGTGTGGAGGAGCAGGGGACCCATATTACTGTATGGAGGAGCAGGGGGCCATAATACTGTGTGGAGGAGCAGGGGCCCATAATACTGTGTGGAGGAGCAGGGGGCCCATAATACTGCATGGAGGAGCAGGGGCCCATAATACAGTGTGGAGGAGCAGGGGCCAAAATACTGTATGGAGGAGCAGGGGGCCATAATACTGTATGGAGGAGCAGGGGGCCATAATACTGTATGGAGGAGCAGGGGGCCATAATACTGTAGGGAGGAGCAGGGGGCCATAACACTGTATGGAGGAGCAGGGGCCATAATATACTGTATGGAGGAGCAGGGGGCCCGTAATACTGTATGAAGGAGCAGGGGGCCCATAATGCTGTATGGAGGAGCAGGGGGACATAATACTGTGTGGAGGAGTAGGGGGCCCATATTAATGTATGGAGGAGCAGGGGCCATAATACTGTATAGAGGAGCAGGGGCCATAAAACTCTATGGAGGAGCAGGAGGCCATAACAATGTATGGAGGAGCAAGGGGCCCATAATGCTGTAAGGAGGAGCAGGGGGAAATAATACTGTGTGGAGGAGCAGGGGTCCCATAATACTGTGTGGAGCAGCAGGGGCCATAATACTGTATAGAGGAGCAGGGGCCATAATACTGTATAGAGGAGCAGGGGCCATAATACTGTATGGAGGAGCAGGGGGTCATAAGACTGTATAGAGGAGAAGGGGGTCATAATACTGTGTGGAGGAGCAGGGGGCCATAATACTGTATGGAGGAGCAGGGGGCCATAATACTGTGTGGAGGAGCAGGGGGCCATAATACTGTGTGGAGGAGCAGGGGCCATAATACTGTGTGGAGGAGCAGGGGGCCATAATACTGTGTGGAGGAGCAGGGGGCCATAATACTGTATGGAGGAGCAGGGGGCCATAATAATGTGTGGAGGAGCAGGGGCCATAATACTGTGTGGAGGAGCAGGGGGCCCATATTACTGTGTGGAGGAGCAGGGGACCCATAATACTGTATGGAGGAGCAGGGGCTCATAATATTGTATGGAGGAGCAGGGGCTCATAATATTGTGAGGAGGAGCAGGGGCCAAAATACTGTAAGGAAGAGCAGCGGTCATAATACTGTATGGAGGAGCAGGGGGCCATAATACTGTATGGAGGAGCAGGGGGCCATAATACTGTATGGAGGAGCAGGGGGCCATAATACTGTATGGAGGAGCACGGGGCCCATAATGCTGTATGGAGGAGCAGGGGGCCATAATACTGTGTGGAGGAGCAGGGGGCCATAATACTCTATGGAGGAGCAGGGGGCCATAATACTGTATGGAGGAGCAGAGGACACATAATGCTGTATGGAGGAGCAGGGGGCCCTTAATACTGTGTGGAGGAGCAGGGGGCCCATATTACTGTATGGAGGAGCTGGGGCCCATAATACTTTGTGGAGGAGCAGGGGCCATTTTACTGTATAGAGGAGCAGGGGCCATAATTCTGTATGGAGGAGCAGGGGGTCACAGGCTCAGTATGGATTAGACAAGAATATAAAAAGTAGACAAAGTGTACAGTATCATCAGATAGCAGGTATATACAGCATAGTTTAAACATTAACAATGTACTTCTATATATCAGGAGTAGTGTTGAGCCACCACGCTAGTGTTTTGGTTCGTCACACAGGAGGCAAGTTCGTCGAATGTTCGTCGAACCCCATTGAAAACAATGGCAGGCAAACACAAACACATACAAACACATAGAAAACAATTACAAAACACCTTAAAAGGTGTCCCAAAGCAAAGAAAATGCTCAGAAGACAAAAATTACATATGGAAAAGAGCAACTGCATTTAGAAAAGAGGTGGAGGAGTAAAAGGAGGAGGTGAAGGAGACACAGATACAGGCTTGTCATTCCCTTATGAAGTCAAGAAAGGCTGGAATAAAAATGTAAAATACCAACCAAAAAAAAAAAAATCTGAAATCGAACATGATCATATACCGTCGGACTTCCCACCAATAAATTATGCCAACTGACGATCGGGCGGCGTTGTTCCCACGAACCTCCAAACAGCATCCATGAAGGCAAAGTGTTTGCTTTCCGGGGGCAGTATGATTGCAAAGCTGAACCTTAAAGGAATGTCCAAAAGGGCACCACCAGGAGTGGAGCCTGCGGCTTAATTGGACTCCACCCGGGAAACCACAACCATGCCACCTCAAGAAAAGATGCACATATTGAAAGCTTTGTCGATTGTGTGTGTGGTGTGGTATGTCCGTTTGTAGCTGTGCTAGCAATTTGTCAGCTTTATTCCGTTAACGAACGAGACTCCGGCATGCCCCCGCGGTACGAGTCAAGCTTACTAGAGGGATACACGAGGCTTTGGCACTATCATGGTCTATCATGGCGTTACATGTCCGGGGCTGCATGCGCGCTACACTGAAAGGACCAGCTTTTGCCGCTTACAGGTGCAGATAACCAGCAGAACACCGTTAGTGATGGGGATCTGTGATTCCAATTATTCCCTGTGAACGATGATTTCCCAGTAAGTGCAGGTCAACCGCAATTCCTGAATTAGGCCTAACCGGCATTCCTGAAAAAATGCAAAAAATTACGTGTCCAAATCACAGTTGCTGTAGCTTGCTTAACAGCTCGGCAGCCGTTCTCAGACCCAGTATGGATTCGACAAGATTCTAGAAAGTTGATAAAGGGTACAGTTTCACCGGGTAACACGTATATATGTAGCATAGTTTACACATTAAAAGCCTATGTCTATATACAGTGGGGCAAAAAACGGACTTTCAACTCCCTCCAAAGGTTTTCTATAGGGTTGAGATCTGGAGACTGGCTAGGCCACTCCAGGACCTTGAAATGCTTCTTACGAAGCCACTCCTTCGTTGCCCTGGCGGTGTGCTTTGGATCATTGTCATGTTGAAAGACCCAGCCACGTTTCATCTTCAATGCCCTTGCTGATGGAAGGAGTTTTGCACTCAAAATCTCACGATACATGGCCCCATTCATTCTTTCATGTACCCGGATCAGTCGTCCTGGACCCTTTGCAGAGAAACAGCCCAAAGCATGATGTTTCCACCACCATGCTTTACAGTAGGTATGGTGTTTGATGGATGCAACTCAGTATTCTTTTTCCTCCAAACACGACAAGTTGTGTTTCTACCAAACAGTTCCAGTTTGGTTTCATCAGACCATAGGACATTCTCCCAAAAGTCCTCTGGATCATCCAAATGCTCTCTAGCAAACTTCAGACGGGCCCGGACTTGTACAGGCTTAAGCAGTGGGACACGTCTGGCACTGCAGGATCTGAGTCCATGGTGGCGTAGTGTGTTACTTATGGTAGGCCTTGTTACATTGGTCCCAGCTCTCTGCAGTTCATTCACTAGGTCCCCCCGCGTGGTTCTGGGATTTTTGCTCACCGTTCTTGTGATCATTCTGACCCCACGGGGTGGGATTTTGCGTGGAGCACCAGATCGAGGGAGATTATCAGTGGTCTTGTATGTCTTCCATTTTCTAATTATTGCTCCCACAGTTGATTTCTTCACTCCAAGCTGGTTGGCTATTGCAGATTCAGTCTTCCCAGCCTGGTGCAGGGCTACAATTTTGTTTCTGGTGTCCTTTGACAGCTCTTTGGTCTTCACCATAGTGGAGTTTGGAGTCAGACTGTTTGAGGGTGTGCACAGGTGTCTTTTTATACTGATAACAAGTTTAAACAGGTGCCATTACTACAGGTAATGAGTGGAGGAAAGAGGAGACTCTTCAAGAAGAAGTTACAGGTCTGTGAGAGCCAGAAATCTTGATTGCTTGTTTCTGACCAAATACTTATTTTCCACCATAATATGCAAATAAAATGAAACAAAAACAGACAATGTGATTTTCTGGATTTTTTTTTCTCAGTTTGTCTCCCATAGTTGAGGTCTACCTATGATGTAAATTACAGACGCCTCTCATCTTTTTAAGTGGTGGAACTTGCACTATTGCTGACTGACTAAATACTTTTTTGCCCCACTGTATGAGGAGGCAGGCTCAGATGGTCTCAGGCCCAGTATGGATTAGACGTGATTGGACAAAGGTGAGAAAGGGTACCGTATCACTGGATAACAGGTAAGTATAGCATAGTTTACACATTAAAAACGTAGGTCTATATAACAGGAGGCAGGCTCAGACCGTCTCAGGCCCAGTATGGATTAAACGTGATTGGACAAAGGTGAGAAAGGGTACCGTATCACTGGATAACAGGTATGTATAGCATAGTTTACACATTAAAAACCTATGTCTATATAACAGGAGGCAGGCTCAGACGGTCTCGGGCCTAGTATGGATTAGACGTGATTGGACAAAGGTGAGAAAGGGTAACGTATCACCGGATTACAGGTATGTGTAGCATAGTTTACACATTGAAAACCTATGTCTATAGATCAGGAGGCAGGCTCAGACGGTGTCAGGCCCAGTATGGATTTGACCAGCTTGTACAAAGTTGAGAAAGGGTACATTATCACTGGATAGCAGGTATATATAGCATAGTTTAAATATTTAAAATCTCCATGTTCTCAGTATGGATTAGACAACAATCTAAAAAGAAGAAAAAAGGAAATGTATCTGAAGCGTACACCAGTATACACTTTTGGTGGTATTTTTAAATCTTCATAAATATTTCTGCCTCAGTAAGACAGTCCAGACTCTCCGCAATAGGAAATGAGATGCATACAATTACTGACATAAATTCTAGTGATTGCAGAAATCTAGGAATTCCTATTCACGGGATAAACTTTCATCACAATTCTCAGAGGCGATGCAGACCCTCAATTAATTAGTGTGTGGAGACAGCGAAAACCTTTCTTTGTGAAGAAAGTGTTGCTGTATCGCAGTACCGTTGATCTCATCGCCATTACTCATATCCATATAATTTTGATCACAGGGAGAGATGTAAACATGGTGCTCACTGCCTATCATGCTCTGTCACGTAACTTTGGAGTGCAAAAGACAGAAGCCACAGGCCGTATGCCATTCATTTGAATTGGCATGAGAGGGCACAATTAAAAATGTGAGCTGGAATGTCACACGTCTGTGGGTAGGAAAACTATGGAAGCTGATGAGAAACCACCACTGCATCTCATTGTGAGTCGATGTCCATAAGAAATGGAAGCCATTGATCATCTGAAGCTAGATCCCGGCCAGCGGGAAAGGGCATAGCTACGTCTTTACCATCATCTTCTATCAATTCACTAAATTTGTAGTGGCAGTCCCAGTGAAGGATTTGACAACCCTGACTACACAGCGGAGGAACAGGGAGAGGTAAACATTGCAAATGCTGGGGCCCTGCCCAAGCAAGGGGGGCCCACTTGTGGGTGTCGGTACTGGCACTGGGCCCCTCATAGTACGGCGGTGTGTCTGACGACGGGTGTGCACCCCCACTGTCAGAGACACTTGATTGCACTATGAGGGACCCTGTGCCGGTGCCCGCGCCTAAGATTCGGCCCACCCACCTGTCCAGGGCAACGGCACTCGCACAGTTGCATGCGCTAGGTGGTGATCCCGGCCATGGGGGGAGGAGGCAGCCCAGTTAGGGAGGTTTACAAAATGGCATATGTTGATGTGGGACATTCACCTGCTGCTAAAGGTGAAATTGATCAAGTCCCAGGAAGTGGCGGACCAAAGAAAGCCATTTTTCTGTCACCCTATGTGTCATCAGGGTAAGGTGTGACAAAATACTTGGAAACCCATGCATGGTTCATTTTAATGAAGGTTAGATCATCCACATTTTGGGTCAACAGACAGGTCCTTTTTTCTGTCAGGATTGATCCAGCAGCACTGAAGACTCTTTCCGATAGCACACTAGCAGATGGGCAAGCGAGCTCCTGTAAGGCATATTGTGCCAATTCAGGCCAGGTGTCCAGTTTAGCTGGCCAATAGTCAAATGGGAATGACTTGTGAGGGAGAACATCGATATGGGAGGAAAAGTAGCTTGTAACCATAGTTGACAAGTGCTGTCTTCTGTCACTTTCAATTGATGCAGTATTACCAGTCGTGTGAGCGGTACTTGAAAAATCAGTCCACAACATGGTCATAAAACCCCTGTCTCCAACGCCACTTCTGATGTGTGCACCACCAACACCTCTTCCAAGTTGCCCCCGGCCCCTACGGCTCGTGTGACACCCATCACCGCTGCTGTGTACTGGAAATGCCTCAACCAACCGGTTTACCAGAGTTGCTTGTTTGTTAGCCAATATTAGGTCAAGGTTCTCCTGTGGCATGATGTTTTGGAATTTGCCTTTATAGCGTGGATCCAGGATGCTGGCCAACCAGTAGTCATCATCGTTCATCTTTTTGGCAATGCGGGGGTCCCTTTTTAGGATCTGCAAGGCACAATCTGACATGTGGGCCAATGTTCCCGGTGTCAATGATGCACTGCGAGTTCTGGGTGGAGGAGCACTTTCAGGCAAATCCACATCCCTCCAGTCACGCACAAACCCAGTACCAGACCTTGCCACGCCAACATTTTCTCTTGCCCCACGTGAAGCATCCTCCTCCCCTAAATAATAATCCCCATCATCATCCTCCTCCTCCTCTTCTTCCTCCACCTCGTCCACGACAGTTCCCTGAACAGACAATGGCTGAATGTCATCAAGGCTTCCCTCCTCCTCTTCCTCATCATCCTCGGCTGCAGACGCCTGCTCCTTAATGTGCGTCAAAGTTTGCATGAGCAGACGCATAAGTGGGATGCTCATGCTTATGATGGCGTCGTCTGCGCTTACCAGCCGTGTCCATTCCTCAAAACATTGAAGGACTTTACAAAGGTCTTTCAGCTTCGACCACTGCACGCTTGTCAACTCCATGTCTGCCCTCAAAGTGCCTGCCCGTGTATCCCCCAACAAATGCATTACGGCATGCCTCTGTTCGCACAGCCGCTCAACCATGTGGAGGGTGGAGTTCCACCTTGTTGCAACGTCGATAATTAGGCGGTGCTTGGGAAGGTGGAGCAATCGCTGCAGCTTCTGCATACGACTGGAGTGTACCGGCGACCGGCGGATGTGCGAGCACAGTCTTCGAACCTTATGGAGCAGGACTGTTAACTCCGGATAATTAGTGAGGAAGCACTGCACCACCAGGTTCAAGGTGTGAGCCAAGCAAGGTATGTGCCTGAGTTTTGAAAGGGCTATGGCTGCCCAAAATTCCAGCCGTTATCACTAACTACCTTGCCTGCCTCAAGATGTAGACTGCCCAGCCATGACTCAGTTTGTCGCTGCAAGTAGTCGGCCAGTACCTCCGCCGTGTGTCTGTCACCCAAACACATCATCTGCAACACAGCCTGCTGACGCTTTCCACTAGCTGATCGATAGTGGGACACATCGTGTGCACCACTGTCAGCTGCAGATGCATTCCTCGTGCAACTGCGCTCTGTGGACGAGCTTTCGCTTCTGGAGGAGGAGGAGGGTCGAACGCCTACAGCCAACTGTTTCCTATACCGTGGGCTAGGCAGCACTGTGCCATCACAGCTGTCCCCTGTGGACCCTGCATCCACCACATTAACTCAGTGCGCAATGATGGACACGTAACGGCCCTGGCCATGCCTACTGGACCATGCATCAGTTGTGAGGTGCACCTTTCCACTCACTGATTGCTTGAGTGCATGGACAATGCGGTCTTTCACGTGAAGGTGGAGGGCTGGGATGGCTTTGCGAGAAAAGAAGTGGCGACTGGGTAGGTCATAGCATGGTACTGCGTAGGCCATGAGTTCGCGGAAAGATGCGCTTTCAACCAACCGATAGGGCATCATCTCTAACGAGATTAGTTTGGAAATGTGGGTGTTCAAACCCAGTGTACGCGGATGAGAGGATGAGTACTTTCTTGTCCTACTCATAGTCTCTGGTAGGGTGAGCTGGACTTGAGAGCTGCATATGGTGGAACTAGCGGTGGACATGGCGGACTGAGAGAGGGTTGATGATGGTGATGGAGTTGTTGTTCTTTCTGATGGCCTAGATTCAGTCTTTCGTTGCAATAACAGTGTGATTCCCTGACTGATCTGCCCTTGCGACGACACCTCAACATTTGCTGCTGGTGGTGTGCTAACCGGCGGACTTACAGTGGGGGAAACAATGTAGTGTTGCTGACTACCTTCTTTGGGAGCAGTAGCACATGTGGTACGTGAGTTTTGGTAGTCCATCTAAGCTTGCAAGTGCATGGTGGTTAAATGTCTTAGCATGCAACTGGTATTCAAATTTCTCAGATTTTTCCCTCGGCTAAAGGTCTTTGCGCACTTCTTACAGATAACCTTTGCCTGATCATTAGGATTTTGATCAAAAAAGTGCCACACTGCCCTCTTCCTACTATGGAAGACATTTTGAGGCCTTGCACGCTGTGCTATTTTGACCGTCTGGCTAAGCTGTCCTGCAACTCTTTTGGTTTTTGTAACCCGTTTTTGGACTGCTCGGGCCTGCCAGATAACAGCTGTTGCGATGTCGATGCCCGCTGCGGATGCTCCTCCTCCTCTTCTGAGCTATTGGCAGCGGCACCCTCTACCCCCAATGGATGCCAATCTGGGTCAACAACTGGGTCATCCATCACCTCCTCTTCAATGTCATGTGCACCTTCCTCTGTGTCACCGTGTATGGTGGTATAGTATGCGGGAAGGGGCACCTGAGTTTCATCTGGGTCAGATTCTGGCTCAGTACACTCCGATGACAATGTAGTGCTCTGAGTGAATGTACCAGCAGAATCATTTATCAGTGGCTGTGCATCAGTGCACTCCATGTCAGATTCATCTTTGCCTGGGTAATTCACGATTTGACTTGATAACCCAGGCATGGTATGTGAAAACAGCTCCATGGAGTAATCTGTCGTGTGGCCTGCCGCATCCTTCAATTTTGGTTGGGGTGAAGGACACAAGGAAAGGTGTGGTTCATGAACATGAGCCTCCAATGATGACTCATTGCTTTTATTTTTTAAAACTTCAGAAGAGGAGGTGATAGAGCTGGAGGCTGAGTCAGCAATGTAAGCCAGAACTTGTTCTTGAAGCTCCGACTTTAAAAGCGGTTTACCTACTCCCAGAAAAGGGAGCCTTCGAGGCCTTGTGGAGCCAGATGATGACGCAGGCTCAACACCTCCTGCATTAGGTGCTATTTTGCTTTTGCCACTACCAGCAGATCCACCACCAACACCAACATCATCATTACCAGCTGACAACCCCCGCCCACTTCCACGGACTCTTCCACCACACTTCCTCATTTTTGGGGAAAATGTACCCAAAAAAACACCAACTATATGGTACTGTAAAACAAGGTACAAGGTGTATATAGTAGTGGGGAGAATTTGAATCTCTCTAGACTTCAGGACACAGTTGGATTCGGTCAGGCCCTGTTTATTTTACACCGCAATGTGACAGGCAGATTCTGGATGGTGTAAGAAAGGTGTATAGAGGACTGTGGAGAATTGGAATCTCTCTAGACTTCAGGAAAAAAGTTGGATTCTGTCAGGCCCTTTTTATTTTACACCGCAATGTGACAGGCAGATTATGGATGGTGTAAGAAAGGTGGATAGAGGACTGTGGAGAATTGGAATCTCTCTAGACTTCAGGACACAGTTGGATTCTGTCAGGCCCTTTTTATTTTACACCGCAATGTGACAGGCAGATTCTGGATGGTGTAAGAAAGGTGTATAGAGGACTGTGGAGAATTGGAATCTCTGTAGAATTCAGTACAAAGTTGGATTCTGTCAGGCCCTGTTTATTTTACAACGCAATGTGACAGGCAGATTCTGGATGGTGTAATAAATGTGAATAGAGGACTGTTGAGAATGGGAATCTGTGTAGACTTCAGGATACAGTTGGATTCTGTCAGGCCCTGTTTATTTTACACTGCAATGTGACAGGCAGATTCTGGATGGTGTAATATAGGTGGATAGAGGACTGTGGAGAATTGGAATCTCTCTAGACTTCAGGACACAGCTGGATTCTGTCAGGCCCTTTTTATTTTACACCGCAATGTGACAGGCAGATCATGGATGGTGTAAGAAAGGTAGAAAGGTGTATAGAGGACTGTGGAGAATTGGAATCTCTGTAGACTTCAGTACAAAGTTGGATTCTGTCAGGCCCTGTTTATTTTACACCGCAATGTGACAGGCAGATTATGGATGGTGTAATAAAGGTGGATAGAGGACTGTGGAGAATTGGAATCTCTGTAGACTTCAGGACACAGTTGGATTCTATCAGGCCCTGTTTATTTTACACCGCAATGTGACAGGCAGATTCTGGATGGTGTAAGAAAGGTGTATAGAGGACTGTGGAGAATTGGAATCTCTGTAGACTTCAGTACAAAGTTGGATTCTGTCAGGCCCTGTTTATTTTACACCGCAATGTGACAGGCAGATTCTGGATGGTGTAAGAAAGGTGTATAGAGGACTGTGGAGAATTGGAATCTCTGTAGACTTCAGGAAAAAAGTTGGATTCTGTCAGGCCCTGTTTATTTTACAACGCAATGTGACAGGCAGATTATGGATGGTGTAATAAAGGTGTATAGAGGACTGTGGAGAATTGGAATCTCTGTAGACTTCAGGACACAGTTGGATTCTGTCACACCCTGTTTATTTTACACCGCAATGTGACAGGCAGATTCTGGATGGTGTAATAAAGGTGGATAGAGGACTGTGGAGAATTGGAATCTCTCTAGACTTCAGGACACAGTTGGATTCTGTCAGGCCCTTTTTATTTTACACCGCAATGTGACAGGCAGATTATGGATGGTGTAAGAAAGGTGGATAGAGGACTGTGGAGAATTGGAATCTCTCTAGACTTCAGGACACAGTTGGATTCTGTCAGGCCCTTTTTATTTTACACCGCAATGTGACAGGCAGATTCTGGATGGTGTAAGAAAGGTGTATAGAGGACTGTGGAGAATTGGAATCTCTGTAGAATTCAGTACAAAGTTGGATTCTGTCAGGCCCTGTTTATTTTACAACGCAATGTGACAGGCAGATTCTGGATGGTGTAATAAATGTGAATAGAGGACTGTTGAGAATGGGAATCTGTGTCGACTTCAGGATACAGTTGGATTCTGTCAGGCCCTGTTTATTTTACACTGCAATGTGACAGGCAGATTCTGGATGGTGTAATATAGGTGGATAGAGGACTGTGGAGAATTGGAATCTCTATAGACTTCAGGACACAGCTGGATTCTGTCAGGCCCTTTTTATTTTACACCGCAATGTGACAGGCAGATTATGGATGGTGTAAGAAAGGTGTATAGAGGACTGTGGAGAATTGGAATCTCTCTAGACTTCAGGACAGTTGGATTCTGTCAGGCCCTTTTTATTTTACACCGCAATGTGACAGGCAGATTCTGGATGGTGTAAGAAAGGTGTATAGAGGACGGTGGAGAATTGGAATCTCTGTAGACTTCAGGACAAAGTTGGATTCTGTCAGGCCCTGTTTATTTTACAACGCAATGTGACAGGCAGATTATGGATGGTGTAATAAAGGTGGATAGAGGACTGTGGAGAATTGGAATCTCTCTACACTTCAGGACACAGTTGGATTCTGTCAGGCCCTGTTTATTTTACACCGCAAGGTGACAGGCAGATTCTGGATGGTGTAATAAAGGTGGATAGAGGACTGTGGAGAATTGGAATCTCTGTAGACTTCAGGACACAGTTGGATTCTGTCAGGCCCTGTTTATTTTACAACGCAATGTGACAGGCAGATTCTGGATGTTGTAAGAAAGGTGGATAGAGGACTGTGGAGAATTGGAATCTCTCTACACTTCAGGACACAGTTGGATTCTGTCAGGCCCTGTGTCTATAACACCGCAATGTGACCAGCAGAAATTGCCTAGTGTATGACAAACTACAAGATGTATGTAGAATTGGGCAGAATTGGAATCTCCCTAGAGTGTAGGTCAGCGGTTACCAACAGTGGATTCTGGGTCACTGATGTCTGCATGGCACCCCCACCCACCCAAGTACTATTAGATTCAGGCTCCATGCCCAGCACCTAGTGCATGACCAGGCACATTTGAAGTGACAATGTGTCACCTCTACCATCACATTGAACGCGATTAACTACTATACTGCAGTCTGTTGCTGTTCTTCTCCTTGGCGCCGACCTCCGCCATTTTTATGGCCGCCATCTTGGTGATTGCAATGTCAGTCCCAATCCAAGCTTTAGACATGTTAAGTATTCCAGTCACATCTGGCATTTCAGTAACTTTCACAAAATCTTCATTTTGGTCCTCTCTGGTCACATCTGTTACCTTTAAATCATCATATTCTTCTTTCTTTGAGGTTCCTCTGCAGTGCAAGGTAGTGGCATCCTGCCGACTACGCCAAGTGTAAAGGTCATCCAGGGCAGTAGTCTTGGCTAAGCATATCTGGCTTTGCAGGCCCTGGCTTCCCTTTACATAAAAATCACATTTCACTTTCAGTTTGCTTACCTCTCTGCACCGTCAGGGTTCTTCCTTTGCTTTCTAAGGTCACATTTGACCATTTGTAGAACAACAGAGACACATTCCAGTTGTAACTCAAAATGCAAAACTTTACTCTCATAACTTCGCAGCACATCCAGGATTAATACAGCATCTTCAGCAGGTTTCACATCACATGTCACTTCAGCTTTCCCTTCACTTCTGTTCCTGTCACACGGCTCAAGATTGGGTTGTACCGCATTGTATGTTTCCTCCTGCATCCTCCCTGTCCAGACTTACTGCCACCGGGTGTTCCCTCAGCTGCTTTGCCCCAGATCTGAGGGTATCAGCACAGGCTAAGACCTGCCACATTGTGAGTGACCCACTCCTGCTGTGTCCCCGTCTGCAGCTTTACACTTGTAGCTCAATCTTCTGTAACCCCTGCAGCTGTGTCTGCGCTGTTCCCCACACACTTGGTGCCTGGGCCCTTCCTTGGGATTAATATTGTGGGGTCTTACAGTTGACTGGGCTAATAGTCCACCAGAGCTCAATGTGCACCCTCACCATTCTGAATCTAAACAGGAAGCTCCCTTCCCCTAACCACAGTGACCCCTATTGCTAAGCCTAAATCCTGTGTTATACTCTCTATCTCCATCTAGTGGTCTAATTCTAATATTGCACTTTCCCTCTATTACATATATATATATATATATATATATATATAGGGACATTATTTACAGCTTTTAGAGCAGGATACAATACACATATAAAAATACATATATACACTCTACACCAGGACATGCTTAGGGGCTCAGGACAGCTACTGTGACCCCTTTACACTGTCTTGGGGAAAACCACTCTTAAGATTGCAACATGTTTGGTGTACGATTCCACCATGTCGGAACATTGCAAATCAAACAATTAACCGGTAGGCCAAAAGACCTCTGTAGTAATGCAAGTGGATGACCTGCGGGGTGCGATCGTCAGAAGTGAGCACACAGCTACCGTGCTTTTTGAAGCAGCACATTCAGGCCAGGAAAGTGGTGGAGAAATTGCTGTAGCACCAGGTTGAGGATGTGAGCCATGCAAGGCATGTGTGTGAGGTTGCCACGACTTGAGGCCGCCACCAATTTTGCACCGTTATCACATATGACCTTCTCTGGCTCCAGGTTTAGTGGAGACAGTCATCGCTCTAAATAGGCCTGGATACCTGTCCAAAACTCTTGAGCTGTGTGACTGCGATCTCCAAGTCATCGTAATTGAAACCCTGCCTGATTGCAGTGAGCCATGGTTGCGCAATATGTAGGTGGGGGAGATTTTATCTGCACTGTTGGAACACATGTCTGATTAAGGGAGAGGTTGAGGGCACAGGTGGAGGCCCTAGAGGAGGTGGAGAAGGCAGAAGCAGTGGAGGAACTGTTAGATACAGAGGTTTGTCCCACAAGCCTTGGAGATTCAAAGACTTGTGGAGCACCCCCTTGACTGCCTGCCCCCATAGCCACCAGAGTCACCCAGTGAGATGTAACACCCCTGCCCATGTTTGCTCATCCAGGTGTCAGTGGTTAAATGCACCCTGACAGGTAGATATATTTTCAGGGAACGGGTGATGTTGTCAGTGACATGCTGTTGTAGCACATGCACAACATTCTTAGAGAAGTAATAGTGACTATGCAACTGGAACTGGGGGACTGCGACGGCCATCAACTTTCTGAAACCGTCTATATCCACCAGGCGGAAAGGCAGCATTTACTATACATGGCCAACAGATTGGAGATGATGGAGTTCAAGCACTTAGCTTTTTCATGTGTAGGAGAAAACATTGTTTTACATGACCACAACTGTGGGACCGAGGGCTGGCTGCTGTGTTGAGAGAGGGTGGAGTAAGGAGAACAAGACAAACTACTGGACTGTGAGTGAGGTGTAGGCGGAGATGGTGGATTGAGAAAGATGTGTTGTGCTAGGTGACACAAAAGCAGCAGATGGGGTCTCGTGACCGGTGCTGACAAAGAAAGAGAGTCGAGTAGCCAGTAACAGATGTTGTCAGTGGTCTTTGGATAGGACTAGACAGTGTTTGTTCTGTTGAGCTTTCATTAACATTAACACTTAATCCACGTACACATCGAACATTAAGCCTAATCCCCCTTCCACCATGACCTTGCTTTTTCCCACTCATGTTGTAAGTAGCCTCCCTCTTGTTACCTGCTATTTCACAACCTTAGGCCCACAGATGTCAGTGGGTGGTGTGAACACTGTCCGACCAACTTGTTCACATTTGTGCATGTCACATGTGTTTTTAGTCCATTTTTTTCCTTGCTTTTGCATGGTTTGAGAGACCCCTCCTCTCTCTTGTGTGACATGCACATAAAGAGCCGTCTTACACCATGTGCCCATACTGTGAAGCGCCTGTCTGAATCCTGTTCATTTAGACACTGTTCATATGTTCAGGTTTTAAATACATTAGATAGGGACTGCTCCATTAAGGGTTACCTTGGCTTGGTATACACTTTTTTGCAAAAAAACATATTGACTAAATACCCTGTATTTGTTGTCATCTTTTTACCAGCACTTGCTGATTATTGTCATATTTTTTACTGCAGGGTACTTTTGCACATTTGTTATTCTGTGCTTTCTTTTTGTGTTTCACATCGAACATCAAGCCTACTATTCCCCCTTCCACCATGACCTTGTTTTTTCCCACTCATGTTGTAAGTAGCCTTTCCCTCTTGTTACCTGCTATTTCACAACCTTAGGCCCACAGATGTCAGTCACCTGTCACTAAATGAACAATTACTATTTATTTTCTTAGATAGTGTGCCTGAACAGCACTGTTATACCTAACAATTTTTACAGTAAGTCTAAATCTAGCCTTCTGATTTGCCACTGAAACACAGTTTTATCACAAACGATTTAGGCTACTTTCACACTTGCGTTTTTTTGCTGTGCGTTTTTTGCGCACACAAACGCATGAAAAAACGCATCATGCGTTTGTGTGCGTTTTTTGTGGGTTTTGGTGCATTTTTTTTAAAAACGCATGCTTTTTTTGCGCATACGTGCGCATTACAATGCGCACGTATGCGCACCCATAGACTATAATGGGTGTTTTACTGTAAAAAAAAACGCTTTGCGTGCGCATGCATTTTTTGGGGGAAGTCGGACGCACAAAAAATGCAACAGGATGCATTTTGTGCGCCTGAGCGCACAGTACAAAAAAAGCATGCGCATACAAACAAACGCATGTGTATGCGTACCTATGCGCACCCATGTTAAAGTATGGGGAAAAAAAGCATGGATTTTTTTGCGCTAAAAAACAGCGCAAAAAGACGCAAGTGTGAAACCAGCCTCAGAGCAGCTAATTGGGCCTCGTGGCTGCACCCCAATATTAGACCTAACAATTTTAAAGCAGAAATCTGGCCTTCTGATTTTCCACTGAAACACAGTTTTATCTCAAACGATTTGGATTGCCTAATTGGCCCTCCTGATGCAGCCCAATATTAGGCCTAAAGATTTTTAAGTGGAAATCTGGTCTTCTGATTAGTCACTGAAACAAAGGTTTAGCACAAACTAATTTGAGAAGCTAATTGGGCCTCGTGGCTGCACCCCAATATTAGTCTTAACAATTTTAAGTGGAAATCTGGCCTTATGATTTGTCTCTGAAACATAGTTTTATCTCAAAAAATTTTGAGTAGCTATTTGGGCCTCAGCTGCACCCCAATATTAGGCTTAACGATTTTTAAGTACAAATCTTGCCTTCTGATTTGTTTCTGAAACACAGTTTTATCACAAATTATTTGGATGAGCTAATTGGTCCTCCAGGCTGCACCCCAATATTAGACCTAACGATTTTTAAGTGCAAATCTGGCCTTCTGATTAGCCACTGAAACACAGTTTTATCACAAATGATTTGGAGTAGCAAATGGGGCTACCAAAGAATGCCACACAATTTTTGCACAATCTACTTCAATGGTGAAAGATCGATTGTGCTACGTTCCTACCGAATTTGAAATTGGTGAACGTTTTCTGAACACGTTCGTTCATCTCTAGCTATAATCAGGAATACAAAAATATTTGGCCACAGATAGATCTATTCCTTTTCCTTCTTTTATTATTGTCACATCACTTGTCTTATCTATTGCATTATTCCTGTATTCTCTTTTTGCATAAATATGTGACAGATTTTGTGTTATTCTATGCCTGATGAAGAGACCTGAGTAGTCTCGAAAGCTTGTAATTTGTTACCATCTTTTCAGTTAGCTATTAAAAGGTATCAACCACTGAGGACCCTCAAATTTTTACGTTTTTCTATATATAATCATGAATTTCAACATTTCTGCTTTTGTGACCTCATTAGTGACCTTATGTTCGAATGTGAAATTAACATATTTTATTCATCTGCTTTGTTCTTTTTTCTCTTTAATCTTAACATTCCCCTGTGTGATATCCCACTTTCAGGATTATTTTTATGTGAATATATCTCATAGACAATTGTGTCATCTGCAAAATGAATCACTTACTTTGACAGCAAAAAAGTATAATATATTAACAAATAATTATATTACATTTGCACTCAGCCAAAACTATATGCCAAGGAAATTAGAGATTTCAGATTTAGAATGTTTAAGGTAGCGCTTGTCATTCAGGTAGGGGATACTCGCTTTGCAGCCAAATAACCAGGTCCGGCACGGGTTTCTCAACATAATTCAGTCCATTCGTTTTATTAGGCATCATAAACCATGAACAGCAACAGAAAGTTCATATCCAAACAGCATAGCGTCCATGACAGAGCTCTGCTCTGTTAATCCTCTGTTAATCCTGTGGTCACATAGGCTTTGCTATGTCCGGTACGCAGGCTCTCTAGCCTAACAGTTATATCCCCTGTCCGGGTTACCTCATAGCTGCTTCTCAGTCCTGACGTTCATTCCCTCTCCTGGGAACTCTCAGACACATGCAGCCATGATACACACGTGCACTCAGGAAAGCAGACACATCTTCCTCAGCACAGTCGGTCTGATGTCAATTTGTGACATTTGTCTGGGATTCAGCACTAGTTCTAGGGCATTCTGATCCTTTCATCCCTGCACTATTTGAATATTGTTTTCTCTTCTGTGATCAATTATTATGGAATGGGGAAAGCTAACCACGCCTTCAGGAAAGCAGATAATCAGTAATATGTAAACCTGAGGCAAAAAACATTAATTTTTGCAAGAAATTCTTTATTTATTGGAACAAATGATAATACAGAATCCCCAACGTTTCGGCCTTATTCGGCCTTTATCAAGGGTTTTATCTATAGAAAAATAAAATAACTATAACATGCAATTAACAAGACATGCTGGGAGAAAATTCTCAATTTCAGTACATATTACTGATTCCCTTCTGTGATATCAGGGATTAATAGGGAAGCGAGGGATAGTCCTCGTTGCGTGGGGGCGCCAATATCGTACTTTTAGGGTGCCAACCTCCACGGCTAGGAAGGTATCAGTTAGGCCTTATCTTAGGGCTGTGCAGCACTCTAGATTAGGGTTTTTTCATATTTTGGCATTTGCCGATTTTTCACTGGGAAGGTGTTTTTTAACATTTATCATAATAAATTTTCATTTATAAAGCGATTTGTATGTTCACATATTGTTTTCTAATTCTCATAATATTGTTTTTTTCGCCCATTTGTCAAGTCAGCAGTCTTCCCCATGATTGTGGAGCCTACTGAAACAGAATAATGGACCTTTATAAGTGCTTAGGAAGCCTTTGCAGGTGTTTTTTTGTTAATTATTCTAATTTACTGAGATAATGACTTTTGGGTTTTCATTGGCTGTAAGCCATAATCATCAACATTAACAGAACTAAACACTTGAAATAGATCACTCTGTTTGTCATGACTGTGCAGTGGCAGAGGCAAGAATTCATATAAAAATATAATGGACCTGGCAATGAGATGTCTGTCAGCATTGGGCGAGCTCTGACATCCAGTCATAGTTTAATATAGCACTAAAAACATTGGAAAGCAAGTAGACTTGTGGCTGTATGGCTCTTGCAGTGACAGCAGCAAAGCACAGTATAAAAAAATAACTGCGCAGGCAAGGAGATGCATAGCAGTGAAGGGCCAGCAACAGCAGTCATGGCAGCAGGATCGGCGTCAGCACCAGTGCAAGTGCTGGAGCCTGGAGCAGGTTTGGGTTCCCACTTGCCATTGGAGACACTGGCATGCTATGGGGGCTCCATGTCTGTGCCACTGTTGGCGCCTGCAAGTGGGACCCCGCCAATTGCTCTGGGCCCCGGTAGATGCGATACTCACCTCTCCCTGTTCCTGTGCTGAGGTGTCTTCTGTCCTCTGACTGTAACATTCAGGTCAGAGAGCATGATAATTTTATTAGTGTGCACCCTCTTCCTGAGCAGTCACAGTGCAGAGAGCCGGAAGATGCAGAGGAATCTGGAGCAGATCAGCGACCAGAGGTGAGTATTTAATTTTTTTTCTTTAATGTTTGGAGCAATATATGGGGCCAATTCTATATATGGAGCAGTATATGGGGCCAATTATATGGAGCAGTACATGGTACCCATTATATATGAAGTAATATATGCGGCCAGTTATATAGAGTGCAGTATATGGGGCCAGTAATTTATAGAGCAGTATATGGGGCCAATTATATAAGGAGCAATATATAGGGCCAATTGCATATGGAGCAGTATATGGGGCCAATTATATATGTAACATATTATGGGGCTAATTATATATGGAGCAGTATATGGGGCCAATTATATATGGAGCAGTATATGGGGCCCAATATACATGTAACAGCATATGGGGTCTATTATATATGGAGCAGTATATGGAGACAATTACAGTATATATGGAGCAATATATGGGGTCCATTATATATGGAGCAGTATATGGGGCTCATTATATATGGAGCAGTATATGAAACCAATTATATATGGTGTACCTTATAGGGCCAATTATATATAGAGCAATATATGGGGTTCATTATTCTGTATGGAGCACTTTGTTGTACCCATAATACTATATGGAGCATTGGATGGGGCTCATCATTCTGTACGCAGCACTATGTGGTGTCCATAATACTGTGTGGATCAATATAAAGGGCTCATTACACTGTATGGAGTACTATGTGGTGTCCATAATACTGCATGGAGCAATGTATGGGGCTCAGTATTCTCAACGGAGTATTACAGCTCTGGCAAAAATTAAGAGACCACTGTACAGTTTTATAAAAATGAGCTTCTCTACTTGTCTGACAGCCATTCCATTTCAGTGTCAATTGAATTCCAACCAGAGTACACCTCATTCTACTTAATGTGCTTCTGATTAGGTGATTACCTGAACCAAATATTATTTAATGAAAGAAAGTAAAGAAAACCCTGCTGTGTTGTTCACAATCCTCTTGCAATTGGACAAGCTGGATGGCAAAACAAGTGCTAGTAATATCCCAAAAGTAATAGGAATGAAAAAATAACTTTTAACCATGCCAAAGGAGTTGAAAAGAAAAACCTTGAGTGAGGAAAAGAAGGGCTCAATTCTGGCTTTACTAGCAGAGGGATACAGTGAGCGTCATGTTGCCTCCATCCTTAAAATTTCTAAGACAGCAGTCCATTACAACAAGGTGAAGCAGCAGAAATTGGGGACAACAATGCTAGAGACTAGAGACTGGCAGAGGGTGAAAATGACTCTCCACTGATTGGGATGACTCATCTTGGTGTCTCCGTGGCTTGTGTTTTGCATGTTTTTACATATTTCCCATAAGGGATGGGGGCATAGCTCTAGAATCACTGCATTGAGAAACATGTGATGGTGTCTCCGCAGTGTTGGATGTTGATCTCCATGAGTTCATTCATCCTCATTTTTCGCAATCTTCTACTAGGCATTGCTCCTACTGGCCAGTTTCCTACTCCACACTGATGAGGGGCAATACCCCGAAATAGCTGACTGTGGATGGATACCATGTTTTGGCATAGGTGGTTTCCTTCATTGGAGACTGCCCTTCTCGTGGTTGTTCCTTCTCGGGGAAAGACCTGGCTAGTCATTGCTTGCGTTGAGAAACATGTGATGGTGTCTCCGTGGCTTGTGTTTTGCATGTTTTTACATATTTCCCATAAGGGATGGGGGCATTGCTCTAGAATCACTGCGTTGAGAAACATGTGATGGTGTCTTTGCAGTGTTGGATGTTGATCTCCATGAGTTCATTCATCATCATTTTTCACAGTCTTCTACTAGGCATTGCTCCTACTGGCCAGTTTCCTACTCCACACTGATGAGGGGCAATACCCCGAAATAGCTGACTGTGGATGGATACCATGTTTTGGCATAGGTGGTTTCCTTCATTGGAGACTGCCCTTCCTGTGGTTGTTCCTTCCCGGGGAAAGACCTGGCTAGTCATTGCTTGCATTGAGAAACATGTGATGGTGTCTCCGTGGCTTGTGTTTTGCATGTTTTTACATATTTCCCATAAGGGATGGGGGCATTGCTCTAGAATCACTGCATTGAGAAACATGTAATGGTGTCTCCGCAGTGTTGGATGTTGATCTCCATGAGTTCATTCATCCTCATTTTTCACATCATCTTAGTCGAATGTCACTTAGCAAACACAGTATGACATCAAGTGACCTACAAAAGGAATGGCATGTTATGTAAAGCTAGAAAAAAACCTTTCATCAATGAGAAGCAAAGGAGAGCCAGGATGAAGTTTGCCAAAGACCATAAGGATTTGACCATAGAGGACTGGAGTAAGGTAATCTTCTCTGATGAGTCTAATTTTTAGCTTTGCCCAACACCTGGTTGTCTAATGGTTAGACGGAGACCTGGAGAGGCATACAAGTCACAGTGTCTTGCACCCACTGTGAAATTTGGTAGAGGATTGGTGATGATCTGGGGATGCTTCAGCAAGGCTGTAATTGGAAGGTTAATCTTTGCGAAGGACGTATGAATCAAGCCGCATACAAGGTTATCCTGGAAAAACAGTTGATTCCTTCTGCTCAGGCAATGTTCCCGAACTCTGAGGACTGGTTTTTCCAGTAGGACAATGTGCCATGCCACACAGCTAGGTCAATCAATGTGTGGATGAAGGACCACCTCATCAAATCCCTGTCATGGCCAGCCCAATCTCCAGACCTGAACCCCATTGAAAACCTCTGGAATGTAATCAAGAGGAAAATGGATAGTCACAAGCCATCAAACAAAGAACTGCTTAAATTTTTGTACCAGGAGTGGCATAAGGTCACCCAAAAGCAGTGGGAAAGAATCGTGGAAAGCATGCCAAGATGCATGAAAGCTGTGATTAAAAATCATGGTTATTCCACAAAATATTGATTTCTGAACTCTTCCTGAGAGAAAACATTACTATTGTTGTTTCTAAATGATTATGAACTTGTGTTCTTAGCATTATTTGAGGTCTGCAAGCACTGCATTTTTTTGTTATTTTGACCATTTCTCATTTTCTGAAAATAAATACAAAATTTAGTGCTTGAAAATTTGGACATGTTGTCAGTAGTTTATAGAATAAAAGAGCAATTTACATTTTACTCAAAAATATAACTATAAAGAGAAAAATCAGCCAAACTGAAGATTTTGCAGTGGTCTCTTAATTTTTGCCAGAGCTGTATGTGGTGCACATAATAGTGTATGGAGGACTATATTGTATGGTTTCTGAGCTATAGACATTTCTCATGTAATGTAAGAAGTAAAATCTTTGGCATTGTACTATACCTATATTTCTCTGCCACATCTGTGCATCATGAATTGTGGTATGTGTCAAAGGGGCCCACTGAGACTCCATAACTTGGAGAAGCCCCCTAACTGCATAGGTTCTTCAGAGCACACGGTGAAAGCTTCAGTCCCAGGAAGTACAACAAGCGGTGGGGTCACTACCGGTCTATCCCGGAGGCATCTATCTATATGTATGGCAAGAGCCATGGCAGACTCCAATGATGCTGGAGTTATGTACAGTGCCCATGCGTCTTTCAACAGACAGGCCCTGACAAAACTGACTCCTTAGGGCGCGGTCATTCCACTGGGTGTCAGTAGCCCATCTGCGGAATTCTGAACAAAATTCCTCTGTCAGTCACTCTCCCTGCTGGATCTTACATAGCTTAGATTCCGCAAAGGTCTTCAGAAATGAGCATTTTCCTCTTGCAATTCCTATGTCTATACTGTACCCCTCTATTATTTTATGGAAGCACATAATGGCTTTAATCCTTGATTTCATATAAAATCTAGTTTGAAGCAGATTTTGACATTGCTTTAGATGAAAATACAGTATGG
The DNA here is from genome assembly GCF_039654945.1 of Dendrobates tinctorius. Lineage (NCBI taxonomy): Eukaryota > Metazoa > Chordata > Amphibia > Anura > Dendrobatidae > Dendrobates > Dendrobates tinctorius. The sequence continues at coordinate 50,575,228 of NW_027361684.1, forward strand.
TGTCTCATAATTGCTCCATGCACAATGTGATCTATCTCCCAAGCTGATAATTTATCTTAGCTAACCTCTATTAAATAATGGTGTGCTAATTTATTAATGCTCTAAACCAGGGTTTCCCAACTCCAGTCCTCAAGGCACACCAACAGATCATGTTTTCAGGATTTCCTTAGTATTGCTCAGGTGATAATTGCTTCACCTGTGCAATACAAAGGAAATCCTGAAAACATGATCTGTTGGTGTGCCTTGAGGACTGGAGTTGGGAAACCCTGTTCTAAACCATGAAACAGACAAAATATATGATTTAATATATCACAGATGTTAATTGTAATATTTATATAATCACAAATGTAAAATTGTTTTCCTTTTGGGAGTAATATAATATAGAAGTGTTACATGGATAATTACAAATTGAACAATTGATAAATACTACTCTGAACAAAGCATTATGTGAGGTTCTCACATGGACTATTACATTGCAACAAAGCAATTAATAATGTGTAGTTTTGCTCTTAACTGATGCCTGAAGCAGATTGGATCATTTGTGAAAACTGCTGTAGTAAGCAGAAATAAATGTAATTAACAAAGATATTTAAACTTTTTGATAATAAAGTCAATTGGCCTGAGATTGGAAAAAAAATGAGCCTGTGATCAACTTAGTGTAAGCCAGTAGATAGAAAAATATTCAGAATTTGCCTTAGAAAGACCTTTTTGAAACAGGGCTACCATCCAAGTACAATTCAAAACCAAATCACAAGAGCCACCAGAATGTCAAGGAATCACCTGTTACATTATAAAGCTAAAAAGAATATAGCCGGGTGCCTCTAATGGTCACCTACAATCCTGGAAGTGCTCAGGGGAGCTGCACGGAAATTACAACCTTTACTACAAAAAGATGCCTGATTACATTCCATTTTTCCAGACCCCCCACTACTGTGTTTTATGCAGCCCCTAAATCTAAGAAGCATCATTGGCAGAAGCTCCCTGTCCTCTCCAACAGCTGCAGGAACCTTTCCTTGCAACCAGAAAAAATGTAAAACCTGTCCATTTATAATGACCACGGACAAGATAAAGATCCCCAATTCACATCAGGACTACAAGATCCCAGGTACTTTCAGCTGCATCACACCTAATGTGATGTACTTAATTATTTGTACCAACTGTCCAACTGGGGGTCTGTATGTGGGGGAGACCGGGCAAAAACTGAGAATAAGGATGAATTCTCATCGCCACTGTAAGACAGCGCTTGCTGAGTGTGTTGGGGGACACTCACTTGGCCATGGGATTCAGTCACACAGGAATGATTTCTCCATTAAACAGTCCATGCGGTTTATTGTCCACTCATAAACCACTGTAACACATTAACATAATACATGACTTCATTCATTAGACAGACATTACACCCGCCAGTCCTCCTCTGACTAGTTCTCAGGGTGTCCGTGCGCCGTATCAATGTCTCGGACAGCATTAGACAACATTAGTTTGCTGCTGGACCTCACTTTGTCCAGTTACCGTGGGTGACCGCACAGTTCAAAGAAACCCCTTTTATCTGAAGTTACCGTCGTGGAGCCCCTGCTTCACACACTGACCTCCTATCAGTCCTGGTTCCCAGGGAAGCTGCCGAACTGGGATCACTGTCCCGAACAATGCCTTGCTCACCAGGCCACCTGACAGTTCCAGACCCTCAGCCGGACGGTAGCTCCCCAACGCAGAGCCATCACCGACTCTGCCAGTCCTTGGTCTCACTCCATGCTCCTGGGACCTTCCAACACATAGACCTTTCAGGACCTTAGAACACAGACCATTCAGGTCCATACACTCTGACCATGTGACCCAAACCATGGTCACACTATGCAGCTGTAGCCACCCCCACACGTGGGCGGCATATGTATGGTTAGTCAGTCCTGCCCAGCTCTCTGACTAACGCTGTAAGGCCCCCTAGTAAACTAAACAAAACACTTGTGGAACTACAAGTCCCAAAGCAACAACATTTTGGGCTTACAGTGCAGACTTCGTCTGCAACACATATCGTCCATTTACAATAATGCCAGTCACTGTCTCACTATCACCTCCATGTGTATCCTGAGTTACACATACAGCACCCCCTAGCTGTTACAGGGGTCACTGCCTCACACCACAGCACCTGACCACAGCACCATAGACATGACATTACTTGTGTTGAAAGGTCATTTTAAATCTCAGAGAGACAGAAGGGTCTGGGAGTATAAACTTATGACAACCTTTGACACACAAAGAGCAGGAATGAATGTGTCACATGGATTTATGTCTTTTTACATCAATTAAAGAATTTGCTCCTAAGACCTTTTGCGGGGGTATCACAACACAGAACCAGACCCCAATCAGAGGACTATAAAATTTTCATACTCCATATCTATGAACACACAACAAATGTTCTTTATTAAGCTCTGGGATCCATTCAGACCCCAAATCTTCCATAGCTTCATTATGACATCATGCACTATATTTCAATAATTGGTAAAACCACAAATTATTTCCACTTGAAAAGCTGAAACACTTTTATTATGACAAGTGTCGGATTGGGGTGCCAAGGGACCACCTGTAACCAATTCCAGGGCCCCAGTTTTCAGCTAAATGCAAATGAGACATTATCCTCAATCACAAATTTATATAACAATGACCCGGGGTAGATTGTTAAATGAATAAGATGCTGCCTTTGTCTAAACATAGTGATTCAACTATGTAGAGCTGCAATATTGTGCTAAATACTGCTCATATAGACCACTCTTGCACAGGGGCCCACCAGAGGATTTTCCTGTTCTTCTGTGGGCCAGTCCAAGCCTGATTATGATTAGTGAATGCTTTAAGGGGAATGACACAGGAGTTTCTGTTTGAATCTGGAAGGGTCCTGTCCCTAGCTACCATAATATGGTCTTTCAAGTTTTGCTTTGATAGTCCCTTTAAGTCATTTTACAGCTTTTAAACAAAGTAAAAAATTGTCACATTAAGAACTGTGCAAAGTAAGAACAACCCTTAAATGCCTTAAGGCTTAAGCAATGATTTTGTGACCATCTATTGATATTTTGCCATTTGAGCTGACACGTACCAGTTAATAGTATTATAGGTGAACCAGTTATAATCATTGACTATGCCTCACAGGGGCAATTTTTACTGTAATCTGTAGCCGTAACTGTAAGAAAGTGACAAACTGTTAGCAAATAGGGACACAGCATCCTTAATATTTGCTTCAATGAGTTTCTTTAACATGCTTGTAACAATAAGTTGGCTTTGCTATGTTTCCCCAATGAATATTTTTATAGAGCAGATGGGGTCTTTATGTGAAGCTGATCCACGGGCATGCCATTCTGACTGCTCAGCCTTGGAAGTAAAATGATTGCTTTCCAAATTTTATGTGAATTATATCGGATATAAAAAAAAAACCTGTTGTACTTGAAAACATCACGCTCATATTAAAATACCGCAGTTTTAATTATATTGCTCGAGGCTTGTTTGTTGTTTAAAAAAGAAACTGTTTATTATGCCATCGACCCAGGGATCAGCGATATATAATGACTAAAGCACTGTACAAGGATAATTCATTTTTATCTGACACAGTGTATACACAGGCAAGTCGGCAGAAGGAGAAAGAAACCAATGCGACCAAGTTGCTCATCCGAAACTAATTTGACAGTTAAGCACAGCAATATCATTTTGGCAAAAAAAGTAAGTCTGATTTTACATGACAGAAGACAGATTTCATGAACAATTGGAAACTTCAGTAAAATTACTTTTAATTACTGGTTATTAACTGTATACTAGGTTATAAATTTAACTTTTTCCAGCATGAATAATTGAAGATATTCAAATTAACATTTTTCTTCAGAACTTATGTATAAAAATGTAAATATCATTCAGTGGTAAGTTTATGCATGCATAGTGGATCGACACTATGTCATGATGTCATGAAGCTCCATCATTGTCTGTTGTTTGTTGCATATTAGTTAGATATGAGCAAATCAATTTGATTCAAATCAAATTCATAATAGCCAGCCACGATAAAGCTGACAGCTGAAAGTTGCAACACGCAGCTGTCAGTTTTGCTTGCATTGGTTATCAAAAGTAGAAGAGACCCCACTTTATTTTTTTTTTATTTATTTAGAGCACAGGCTTCAGCTGATGAATACTTCCATTAGCGGCATCTGCTCTTGCTGTTTTCAGTGACAGCAGACGTATGCTGATGGGGGTTGTACTCTCTCATTAGCTGACGCCTGTGACCTGAGGTGACCTATTTACTGCCAGTCACAGCTGCTGGTTCATGCTGTCACCTGACAGTATGGGAACTGCAGGTCTCTGACTAGCGGTAATGATCTTGCTGCCAATCAGAGCTGTCGGTATTTGCTGTACTGTTATGCAGATGACAGCATGGCAAACAACACATGTTCAGGCTCAGCTATTGTTCTATTTTTACGTGTTTGGCTGAACCCGCCGGACCTGAACATCCTTGGGTTTACCCATCACTACCTTTTGACTTACTACAATTTAACATTTAGTCTAAATATTAATACAGGTCAAAGTCACGCAAGCAAGGTCAAAGCTCACAAAGATCTCAATAACTGAGGGATAACGTTTGACAGATAAAAAAACAGTTGCTTTGAGTAATGTAATCATTGTCGGTTTAATTGCGGTTACTAATGTATGTCCTCTAGTGCAGCTTTAATTGAGTACCACAAAGAATAATTATTGATTGAAAGCTTACTATATTAAGCAATACTTTGCCAAAGGTTACAGATGTCATTTAGTAGTATGCTGAAATATGTAGTTGGAAAAATGTCACACATATTAGAAATTATGCGCAGCAATTTGACATAATAAATCTTGTTGACTTCATAGTAATGTAAATGTAAACCATTTTTATAGGTTCTGGACTATGTAGTTCATATTCCAAAAGTTTGACACAGTTATTGGGAAGGATATTACCAATTCAGGCATGCCAGACTGTATCTAATTCTGAAATAAAATTCAACTATGGAACAAATTGGTCTGTATCTAAAAGTACAACAGAAATAGAATTTGCTCTACTTTGATATTGTATTTGGGAACGCTTTTTATTAAACTATGCCCATTTCATTTTTATAGTAAGCTCTTTCAGCTAAATTACTACACTAATCTTTAGACAAAGGAAAGTTTTCTTTTTTGACTTGGAATTAATACTGGAATTAACTGTACACTGTTACTTAGGTTGGAAAGAAGATCAGTGAACTCCAAGCTTTCTTTTTGCTCCCAGTTGTTTTACCTAGAGTTCATTAAATAAGGGAAAGGCCAGAGCAAAACAATTCAAATATTCCAATAAAAGTAAAGGTTTAGAGAACCAGATTATAAATTCTTCTAAACAGATTAAGAGTATTCCAGATGCAAGCTACAAGGGCTGTTACTTCTGAAAAATATTAACTCACACTGATGAACATTCTCCATTATCGTTGGTCTTTAGAGGAAGTGTGAAGGTATCAGTTTTGAAATTACTATTATCATGCCCATAAGAAATTGATAGGACTCGGAGAATCATTTTTCAATAACATTAATGAGATGAGGAATTGACTATGATGAAACTGTGAACTGTGAGGAAAAGTCATAATGAAGGTGAGAGAAGAGATAATGAAAGGGGATGTCCAGTCTCACAAGAAAAGTCTGCAGTCAGTCAGTGTGTGTGTGCAGACAACCAAATCGTGATGGTAAGGGATGCGCACACTGTCATGATTCCCCTGTATTCCCCATGGGTGGTCATGGAACCACATGTATGCGATATCCACACTTGCGTTAATGTGCAGACTAAACACCTGCGCTTCCCACAATTATTGCACACTGTTACAATTTGGCAGTCTGCAGTCACAGATAAGGCAGCCCCTTTTACACCCAAGCACTAGAATGATTGCTTTGAGAGAAAACCTGCACCCTTAGCAGAAGTCAAAGACTATGGGGTGAATTTGGGTAACAGAACAAGGGTTTCCTTTTAGTCTACTATAGCCATCACAGAGGGCAGATCATTTTCAAGATAAAGAGTCAGTTATTTTTATTTCATAAATCAATAGTCAACTTGAAAATAAACAACTTTGTCATTCTTTTTATCAAAGAAATTTGCTTCTTTCTCCTCTGGAATTGATAGTTCATTCTCAATTCATGGATATATCCTATAAGACCTAGAATTCTATGGAGTGAGGAGCAGGAGTCAGACAGAGACATTCTGCTGCAAGTTCTCCTGATCTTACCCATGAACTGAGAATTTTCAGAATGAATGATCAGTTCTGTAGGAGAAAGAAGTGGAATTCTCTAAGATATTTTACACATTTTCTGATTTTTTTTTCACTATTACATAGTAACATAGTAACATAGTAACATAGTAATTAAGGTTGAAGGGAGACTTTAAGTCCATCTAGTTCAACCCATATCCTATCCTAACTTGCCCTAACATGTTGATCCAGAGGAAGGCAAAAAAACCCCATGTGGCAACAGTAAGCTTCACATTGGGGAAAAAAATTCCTTCCCGACTCCACATACGGCAATCAGACTAGCTCCCTGGATCAACGCAATATTAAGGAGACTAGTGTATATACCCTGTAATATTATACTTTTCAAGAAAGGCATCCAGTCCCTTCTTAAATTTTAGTAGTGAATCACTCATTACAACATCACATGGCAGAGAGTTCCATAGTCTCACTGCTCTTACAGTAAAGAATCCGCGTCTGTGAGTATGCTTAAACCTTCTTTCCTCCAGATGTAGAGGATGCCCCCTTGTCCCCGTCACAGGTCTAAGAGTAAAAAGATCATTAGAAAGGTCTTTGTATTGTCCCCACATATATTTATACATTGTAATAAGATCACCCCTAAGCCTTCGATTCTCCAAACTAAATAACCCCAAGTGTAATAACCTGTCTTGGTATTGCAGACCCCCTAGTTCCCTAATAACCTTGGTCGCTCTTCTCTGCACCCGCTCCAGTTCAGCTATGTCTTTCTTATACACCGGAGACCAGAACTGTACACAGTATTCTAAGTGTGGTCGCACTAGTGACTTATATAGAGGTAAAATTATGTTCTCCTCATGAGCATCTATGCCTCTTTTAATGCATCCCATTATTTTATTTGCCTTTGCAGCAGCTGCTTGACTCTGGCCACTAAATGTGAGTTTGTCGTCCACCCATACACCCAGGTCTTTTTCAGTGACTGTTTTGCCCAGTGTTTTACAATTAAGCACATAATTATACAACTTGTTCGTTCTACCCAAGTGCATGACCTTACATTTATCCCCATTAAAGCTCATTTGCCATTTATCAGCCCAAGCTTCAAGTTTACATAAATCCTCCTGTAATATAAAATTGTCCTCCTCTGTATTAATTACCCTGCAGAGTTTAGTGTCATCTGCAAATATTGAAATTCTACTCTCTATGCCCCCTACAAGGTCATTAATAAATATGTTAAAAAGAAGCGGGCCCAAAACTGACCCCTGTGGTACCCCACTGCTAACCGTGACCCAGTCCGAGTGTGCTCCATTAATAACAACCCTTTGTTTCCTATCCCTGAGCCAGCTCTTAACCCACCTACACATATTTTCCCCTATCCCCATTGTTCTCATTTTATGTATCAACCTTTTGTGTGGCACCGTATCAAAAGCTTTTGAAAAGTCCATGTACACCACGTCCACTGCATTCCCTTGGTCCAGTCCGGAACTTACCTCTTCATAAAAGCTTATCAGATTAGTCTGACAGGAATGGTCTCTTGTAAACCCATGTTGATATTGGGTCATAAGGTTATTCTTCTCCAGATACTCCAGTATAGTATCTCTTAGAAAACCCTCCAGGATTTTACCCACAGTTGAGGTTAAACTTACAGGCCTATAATTTCCAAGTTCAGTTTTTGTCCCCTTTTTGAATATTGGCACCACATTTGCTATACGCCAGTCCTGTGGCACATACCATATTGATGTATGGTAAAAAAATGGTTACGCTTTTATTTTGATAAGTCTTTATAGAAATACCTATATCTTTTTTGAACCTTGCTGTTTCGCCATCCCAATATCTCACTGTATTAAACATTAGGTTGATAATTTTTCTATTCTTAAGTGATGTACCATAGTCCTTCATACACTTATAAGAGTTCATGAGAGTGTGTTTGTATTAGCCTTGTATACCTTTGATACATGATAGCATCTCTAAGTTTTCTGCATTTTCATCAGCAGTTTAAGGCCAGGTTCAGGCAAACGAATGAAAAATCATCCAATTTTCTTCCAGAAAAAATGGACAATTTTTATTCATATGCGAATCCGTGTCCAAACTTAAACTTGTTGGGTCCTCTGTGGCCCCAGAACCACTAGCAATTGCCTGCGTATGAAAAAACCCAGCCTACCAGTCCCTGTATTACATTACACGCTTAAACAGATCTTTAGAAAAAGTATTTCTAAAGTCCATTTATGATATGTAAATGAGGCCTTTGACTAGTTAGAGGTCCCCAGACTAGTCGAGCCACTTAGAATGTTATTTCGACCACATGGGTGTGACAACATAACTTACAAGTTCCAGCATCATCGCAAGCGCTATACATACCTCACACTTGTGTGTGGCTTCTTATCCTGGCATCATTAATCCTCTAAAACCGGGTGTAAGTGCCCCAGCTTCAGAGAGGCGCACTGCGCATGATTAGAAGTGCAGAAGAATTCCGATCATGCGCAGTGCGCCCATTGGGGCGTAATAACATGCTAAGTGGGCCGACTAGTCTGGAGACACTAACGCCCCATTAACTAGGCAAAGGCATCATTTACATATCATAAATAGACATAAGAAATACTTTTTCTAAAGATCTGTTTATGTGTGAAATGTAATACAGGGTCTATTAGGCAGGATGTTTATGTATGCAAGCAAAACACAACTGTTGGTGGTTCTGGTGGCACGGGGTACCTGACAGGTTCCCTTTAAATATCTGTTTTTTACATCCATGCGGCATCATTATTTTTACATCAGTTTAAAATGAATATGATCAAACACAGCTTCGTATGTTGAGAATTGCAATATAGATGTAAAAATCGGATTCAGTACAGGAGATCTGTATAAGTTTGGATTTTTCTGTGCACCCAGAAGCTTAAAGGAGCAATAGTCATCTGATATATGGAAGAGAATAATGCACGCTGCTTTTTTCTTCACACCGACACTCAGTACATGCAACAAAGCTGTCATCTGAACAGCCCTATTGAATATCAGTGGTCAATGTACTATTGTGTGCTAGCTAAGAAGTTTTACCCACATAACACACATCCATATATTACGCTCTACTGACTGAGCCATAACATTGGGTGTTGATGCTTGATAAAATCCACTTTACTCAGACTCTTTTTTCTGTAAGAATCCTTGTGGATTCTGTTAAATAAATACTTAACCAGGTAATGTTACCTTACTTTATATTTATTAATAGGTGTCTGCGCAGGATGACAGCTTAAATGACAGCTGTACAGCATATCTCTTGTTTTGTCGCTATAACTATCGTCTTTCGTTTTCACATGATGCTTTTGTACGACTCGTGCCTCTCAATATCAAACACTTGCAAAATCTACATACAATTACAACAGCAACATTGTCAATAAAAAATTTTCACTTACAACCTCATAAAAATAAAAAAAAACTATGAAAATGAAATATTAAGATGGATTGTTTTCAATGCTGGAAATAAAGAACACACGCCGATGAGCAAAAGGGTAACAATGTTTTGAACTTTTGACTTTCAGGCCCCATATCTCACCATCCGCTACTGCTTTGAACGTGAGACTGCCATCATTTTATAGACAGCCATCTTGACTATTTCATATGTAAATTTGACTTGTATTTATTTAGGATATGATTAGTTATGAAGATTCTTGTCATGTCACTGCGTTGTTACTGTCCCCTTACCATTCAAGTTCATCCATCTCTACTTATAACACAATTTTTGAACAGCGGGTTGAATTTTTTATAAATAGAAAAAAACATTTAACTGTTTTTGTACACTTGCCTTACCATTCCAATTTGGCAAACATACACAGCACACCTATACTGCGGCATTCTGCCATATTTTAATTCCTGTACAGGTATGTCTATCTACCTGCATTTCTTGGTGCACTGTTTTAGGCAAGGGATGTATAATTGGAGTTGTAAGGATTATCAAAAGTTAATTATAATGTTATACAAAATTGATGGGAAAAGAAAAAGTGGCAAAGGCAGTAGATGGTATAGTGTATAAGGAAAAAAACATAATATGGCAGGGAATGTGGAAGCGATATCAGCAGTCGAAGCACCAGTGCTACGAAACACAGGACACAATTGGCCTCCTTTGCCTTAGGGAAACATATTATTGGGGAGGAAGAGGAGGGAATTATAGAAAATATAGCACATCATTCTCAAGGTTCCCAACTTCACTTTTTATTTTTCTCTGCACTGCTTATTAAAAAGCCACAGACAGACAATATTGGAAAACCATAATAAATACTGTAATTAGAATTATAAGTGATACATGTCTACAGCACACAATTCTGATATGAAGTCATTAGCTGCATTCAATGTGAAATGTAAAATGATGCTAATTACAGAATGCACAATCTGTATAATTTTCTCCAGCTTCAAAAAAAAATCACAGACGCCTTAAATATTTAATTCAGCCTTAAATTATCTTGGAATTTCTGGATATTTGGCAACCCTGATCATTTGTCTCAGTCACAGCAATATGATGTTGCATCACAGCAGCGACGCTATTAGGATAATTTTTGTACTATTTTTTACTAACAAATTTGTCAGTGTTGCTAATTGGGACTTTGGTTACTATTGGGTTGTCAGGCGTTTCTGTGATGAGTTCAGTATGAGATCACAAAGGGTGTGTTTATGGGAGCTTTAAAAATGTTGGATATGATCCTAAGTGACCTCAAAGTATTTCATTTCTTTTTAGGGAAATTAGTGGCTTTCCAGTATTGTGATTAGTGGAATATCAATTTTGCTGCAAATCAGATTTTTTAAACAAATTAATTAAACCTGGCAAATTCAAATTTGAACAGATCCAATAATATCTAATGGTGAATGATGTAATGACGTTATGTCGAATTGATGCAAAACGCATGAACAGTAAGTTTGTTGGCAAAAATATGAATATGAAGTTATACTTTCACTCTAGCCTTTTACACTGATTTACAACCCCAATTCTAAAAAAGTTGGAATGTTGTGTAAAATGTGAAAAAAACAAGAATGCTATAAGATGGAGATCTCTTTAAGCCATATTTTAATCAGAACATGGAACACAGATCAGAAGTTGAAAGTTGGACAATTTTCCAAAATTCATGACAGTAACAAATCTCAGAAAAGTTGGGACATGCCAACGTCTACCATTGTTTATCATCCCTGCTTCCATTTACAGCATTCTGTAAATGTCTGAGAAGTGAGGAGACCAATTGTTATTTTGGAAGAGGAATGTTGTCCCATTTTTGTGTTATCTAGGATTCTATCTGCCCAGCAGCTCTGGATCTTCTTTGAAGGATTTTTCATATCATAATGGACCAAATTTTTTCTATTGGTGACATATAACTGCTGGTGGTCAGTTCACCACCTGAATTGTTGTTCACTGAAGCTATGCTGTTGTGATGGATGCAGTATGTAGTTTAGCTGTCTTGCTGAAATATGCCCAGCTTTCTCTGAAACAATCATTGTCGGGATGGGAGTAAATGTTCTTTTAAAACCTTTATTTAATGTTGATCATGAATTGTGCCTTTCGAAATTTAAATCTGCCCACGCAAAGGCACTAATGCAAACCCCATGCTATCAGTGATGCAGGAACTATGGGCTGATAGCAAGCCGGATGGTCCTTATTCACCTGAGTTCACATGACACATTATCTGTGGTTCCCATAAAGTAAAAGGATGCAGTAGAAGAAAAATTATAAAGCTCTACATAGGTTAAGTCAATGGGAATTACTATAATAGACAATGAAACAATAATTATTGCCAAGGATATAACAAATATAGGATTGGTAGGGAAAATGCAGCAGTTTCTTTTAAAGTCCCTAGGCATCTGTAGGTAACCTAGCCTGGGACATGTAAACTCAAAATATAAAGGAAAAATTGAAAAGATCAGAAAAGGAAATAAAAGGAAAACAACAGCAAAAGTAAATTCCATTGATTCTTATTATACAAAAAAAAAGATTATTATAAACTAGCTGAAGAGCCCGGCGCTGCCCGGGCATAGTGACTAACTATGGTTAGTTATAACAAATTATAATGATTATATCTATATACACTCACTGGCCACTTTATTAGGTACACCATGCTAGTAAGGGGTTGGACCCCCTTTTGCCTTCAGAACTGCCTCAATTCTTCGTGGCAGAGATTCAACAAGGTGCTGGAAGCATTCCTCAGAGATTTTGGACCATATTGACATGATGGCATCACACAGTTGGCGCAGATTTGTCGGCTGAACATCCCTGATGCGAATCTCCCGTTCCACCACATCCCAAAGATGCTCTATTGGATTGAGATCTGGTGACTGAGGAGGCCATTTGAGTACAGTAAACTCATTGTCATGTTCAAGAAACCAATCTGAGATGATTCGAGCTTTATGACATGGCGCATTATCCTGCTGAAAGTAGCCATCAGATGTTGGGTACATTGTGGTCATAAAGGGATGGACATGGTCAGCAACAATACTCAGGTAGGCTGTGGCGTTGCAACGATGCTCAATTGGTACCAAGGGGCCCAAAGAGTGCCCAGAAAAAATTCCCCACACCATGACACCACCACCACCAGCCTGAACCGTTGATACAAGGCAGGATGGATCCATGCTTTCATGTTGTTTACGCCAAATTCTGACCCTACCATCCGAATGTCGCAGCAGAAATCGAGACTCATCAGACCAGGCAACGTTTTTCCAATCTTCTACTGTCCAATTTCGATGAGCTTGTGCAAATTGTAGCCTCAGTTTCCTGTTCTTAGCTGAGAGGAGTGGTACCCAGTGTGGTCTTCTGCTGCTGTAGCCCATCTGCCTCAAAGTTCGACGCACTGTGCGTTCAGAGATGCTCTTCTGCCTACCTTGGTTGTAACGGGTGGCAATTTGAGTCACTGTTGCCTTTCTATCAGCTCGAACCAGTCTGCCCATTCTCCTCTGACCTCTGGCATCAACATGGCATTTCCGGCCACAGAACTGCCGCTCACTGGATTTTTTTTCTTTTTCGGACCATTCTCTGTAAACCCTAGAGATGGTTGTGCGTGAAAATCCCAGTAGATCAGCAGTTTCTGAAATTCTCAGACCAGCCCTTCTGGCACCAACAATCATGCCACGTTCAAAGGCACTCAAATCACCTTTCTTCCCCATACTGATGCTCGGTTTGAACTGCAGGAGATTGTCTTGACCATGTCTACATGCCTAAATGCACTGAGTTGCCGCCATGTGATTGGCTGATTAGAAATTAAGTCTTAACACACAGTTGGACAGGTGTACCTAATAAAGTGGCCAGTGAGTGTATATAAAGCTGAGTGTAGAGCCCCGCCCACTCCGCATAGCCACATTCACTATAATATCCCACATCATCCGATCAGCCAGAGCCACCGGACAACTGCCACTAATATCCCACATAATCCCGTCTCAGCCGCCGGGTTACTACCCCTAATATCCCACATCATCCCGTCAGCCAGAGCCACCGGGCTACTACCCCTAATATCCCACATCATCCCATCAGCCAGAGCCACCGGACTACTACCCCTAATATCCCACATCATCCCGTCAGCCAGAGCCACCGGACTACTCCCCCTAATATCCCACATCATTCCGTCAGCCAGAGCCACCGGACTACTACCCCTAATATCCCACATCACCCCATCAGCCTGGGGTCAGAACCAGAGCGTTGAGTGGAACAGTCCTAACTTCCATACCAGGGATCCCTTTAAGAGAGGCCTGGCATCAGAACCAGAGCACTGAGTGGATTTGCCCTGACTTCCATATCAATGATCCCTTTAATAGAAGCCTGGGGTGAGAATCAGAGTGCAGAGGGATTTACCCTAATGTCCATACTGGAGATCCCTGTAAGAGAGGCCTGGGGTCAGAACCAGAGCATTTGAAGGCAATTGCCCTGACTTCCATACCAGGTATCCCTTTAAGAGAGGCCTGAGGTCAGTACCAAAGAGCAGAGTGGATTTGCTCTCACTTCCATACCAATGATCCCTTTACGAGGGGACTTGGGTCAGAACAAGAGCGCTGAGTGAATTTGCCCTGACTTGCATACCAATGATCCCTTTAATAGAACCCTGGGGTCAGAATCAAAGCGCTGAGGGATTTGCCCTAAATTCCATGCAGGAGACCCCTTTAAGAGAGCCTGGGGTCAGTACCAAAGCGCAGAGTGGATTTGTCCTAACTTCCATACCAATGATCCCTTTAAGAGACCCTGGGGTCAGAACCACAGAGCTGTGTGGAAGGGTCCTAACTTCCATACCGGGGATCCCTTAAGAGAGGTCTGGGGTCAAAACCAAAGCGCTCGATGGATTTGCTCTGATTTCCATACCAATGATCCCTTTAAGAGGGAAGATGTGCCTATAGGATGGAGGATCTGTGAAGTATACAGTATATGGGCACGGGAGGGGGGATTCATTTCTGTCATGTGCTTTCTGCTCCTTTTTGGGGGGCAGACAATGGCTGGGAACTTATGTTCCCAGAGATGCTAGATTTCTCCCACCATGTCAGTGTCTGATGAGGTGTTGTCAAGTGGGAAAACTTGCTCATAGCAACCAATCACAGCTCAGCTTCTTGTAACCAGCTCTGGTGAAATGAAAGATGCTTAGTGATTGGTTGCAAGGAAAACTGTTGCTCATAGCAACCAATCACAGCTCAGCTTCTTTTGAACAGCTCTGGTGAAATGAAAGATGCTTCATGATTGGTTGGTGACATACATACATACATTCAGTTTTACATATATAGATGTAGATAAAAGTCAAAATTTGTAAAATATGATATAAATATAATAAAAAGGAGGGTAAAAGAGATGAATATGAATATCTTAGGAAATAGGCAATGCATTTTGGGTATCTTGAATTACCTGTATGATGAACTGCTTGCTAGAGATGGATTCCATCTTATGAAAACAGGAAAACATATATTTAGCATGTACACTCATCAGGAGAGCTTAAAACTAGATGAATATTGGATTGGAAATATAAAAATGCACAGAGCATGGAAAACTAAACAAGGAGAATTGGAGCTGCTAACACAGGAAGAGAGATATTATGTCACAGGCATCACTGAAACTTGGTGGGATGATAGACATGATTGTAATACAAACCTTGAAGGCTACAACATATTTATTAGAAACAGTATTAACAAGAGGAGAGGAGGTGTTGCATTGTATGTTAGGAAAACGTATATCTGTACAAAGATCCATGCTTCAGAGAATGGTAGCTCTGCAGAAACTGTTTGGGTAAGAATGCAAGGAGAGGCAAACAGAAAGGACATTATTGTAGGTGTTTACTATAGGCCACCCGTACAGACTGAAGACATGGATAAATTCTTTTTACATTAGATGTATCTGTTCTCAAAAAAGTATGACATAGTGATCATGTGAGATTTTAACTATCCAGATGTTTGTTCAAATTTTGGAATACAAGAGGAGGAAGCCCAACAAGGACTGAGACAATAAGGTTAGACTTCAAAAAGGTAGATTTTATTGGACTCAGAAAGAGGGTAGGAAAGGTCAAATAGTTGGATGTTCTGATGACAGAAATATCCAAGGAGGATGGGAGATTTTGGTAAATGAAATTCTCAATCAGTAACAATCCTGAAAAGAAGAAATAATTGTAAACATTTAAAAAGACCAGTGTTCTAGCTGCTTTTTGTTCTGACCAAGCGTCAGCTATGCCAGATCACCAGTGAGTCCGGATTGTGAGGTTTTTCGCCCTTCTGTTGCAAGCGCTTGGAGACAAAGAGACTCAACACACACAAGCCGTGGTCAAATCACTTTATCTGACGTAATGAAATACAAGGAAAACTTTTATACCATTTATAACAAATGTAACTCTATGGAGCTCATGTAGCCCCCCCATCACCTTCAGAGTTATGCCATGTTTACAATGTACCCAGAACATGTTATTGAGAACAAATATGATAACAAGTATAGTCTCCTTGAAACAGAGACTTCTAGTCTACAGTGTCATAAGAACAATAATATGATAAAGGCATTTGAAGTCTTAAAGGTAATTAAAGTGATATGAAAGCAAACCATTAATTCTTCTATATCACCAGGATGGATGAACACAGAGCTTAAACACTTGTTAAAAAGGAAAAAAATAAATTTATGTTAAATGAAAAGAAGGGAGCATATCTAAAGAAATATAATGCTGTCTGCAGGGAATGCAGGGCAAGCATAATGAAGTGAGGCTCTCAAAAGAGACCAAAAGCAATAAAAAAGATTTGGGGCTATGTAAAATGCAAAAGAAAAGTCAGAGATGCTATAGTATTTTTATAGGATGAAAAGGGTGAAGTGGTCAAAAATGATGTTGAGATGGCCGTACCCTGAAACACAGTGTTTGCAAATTGAGATTCTGGTTTTGGCTTTTATCCCAAGTCATGTGACAAGGCTCGTTAAAGGGATGATATTGACTTTTACATTTGCTACTTTCCATAGGTGGCACTAGAGTTCTAGTCCTATTCCTCTCTGAAGAAACAATTTGCATCCTAGGGTACTGAAAGAGTTAGCAGAGGAAATTGCAGAACCACTAGCCAGAATCTTTGAAAAATCCTGGAGAACAGAAGTCCCAGAAGATTTGAGAAGGGTAAATGTTGTCCCTATCTTAAAAAATGAAAGACGATGGAGCCAGGAAATTACAGACCAGTGAGCATTACTTCTATACCAGGAAAGATCTTTGAACAAATCATTAAACAGCATGTACGTAAGTACTTGGATAAGCGGGGTCGTCACTTTCTCTTAGCATGGTCTTCTCGCTATCTCACTTATAAAGTGTAAGCTCTTATGGTCAGCAGAGTTCTCCCCTTCTCTCCTCTCCTTCACTGTCATGGAGTGACTGGCCCAGTGTGACACGACCCACAAATTGGTCAGTCACTAAACGGCAAAACAAAAAACACACCAGGAAACACGAGGGAAACTTTAACAACGGTGGGCCATGCAGGATACCTAAACCCTCACTTGCCCTGCTCCTATCCCTAAGTAGGGAAGTGCACAAGGATATCTGAAAGAGATATAAAAGAGGAGATAAGGGGCACAGAGTCTAAGTGTAGGCGTATTTTCACTGCAAGAAAATATATATTGTTGCACTCACCCCATCGCCAAGCAGGATACCTAAACCCTCACTTGCCCTGCTCCTATCCCTAAGTAGGGAATTGGCAAGTGAAGACACTGGTCCCACCACTGCAATAAGACAACACAAGGTAAGGAAAGACAATCACCACAGGGAATAGGAAACACAAAAATACACTTAGCTTTCTCTGCTGCAGTGCATTGCACTGCAGAGTGAGGCACCAGGTCACAGCATTCAGTTGAAGCACCACTGTACCAGCAACCTCCTGTCTACAGCACGGTTGGTATCCAAAAGGACCTGTATCACCAACAGTCAGCTGATGCATCAGGTGACCTTTTGAAGGATGGTGGGAGTGGTCACCACCTGCATCAGCGACTTTAGCAGCAATGTAATTACACCAGCGGCGACCGGGGGAAAAAACTGACATCAACCTCTGTTGGTCTGAAAGGAAACAAGTTTTAAAATGAAACTCCAAATCTGCCACAGATCCGTAAATGGATTGTGACATCCACATGTATTTTCTGAGCAATTAAAAGCTTTTCAATATTTAAACTCATTCGATTTTATTCACTGCAAATCAAAATTTGGGGGGAAAATTTGGTGAAGTTAGCAAATTTTCATTTCAAAGTATCCACTCATTTCTCGTGAACATGCCCGATGACTATTTTTAAAATCAGTCAGCTGTTGTGTTTGCAGCTCTGTAGTGTAAAAAGGCTGTAAAAGTACTGTGATGTGACTGCAAAGTTTTCTTACCTTTATAGATTTTAACTCAATATTTATAGTCCAATGATGCTTAAAAATGAATAGAACCTTTTAGACAAATATGTAAGAGACAGACATTCTGTGTGACATTGATAGTGATTTAGAATCCACACATTTTGCCAAAAGAAAATTTAGTCTTTAAGTAGGTCTTGATCGCTGCAATGTTTCATAGCCTGGTCTAAGGATCTGAAGATGAGATATGTTAAAGATAGCTTAATTAAGGGAATAATGTTAAAGATGAACATTACTTACAAATGTAATGTGTCAAATACAAGTCATCTTCATAAAATATTCCTTATGAATCAATGAAATAAGGTAAGAGATTTACTTTTCTTGTTAACGACTTAATGTTTCTTAATGTCTCTATGAACTGTAGTATCCAGTCCTGTTGTATCTAATATATAAAGCTCAATTTGTGTGTGTGTGTATGTTTGTATGTATGTATGTGTGTATGTCCGGGATTGGCATCTGCACCGTCGCAGCTACAGCCACAAAATTTTGCACAGTCACACATCTGGACTCCGAGAGCGTCATAGGCTATGTTGTGAGGTGAAATTTTAACCCCACACATTCCAATTCAACAAACAATTTTGCCCCTAGCTACATAATGGGGAAAAAGTGAAAGGAAGAGTGTTGGAGGCAAATTGACAGCTGCCAGATGTGAACAAGGGGGACTTAAAGAATGAGAGCGATGGCGCCAAAGAGTATATACGGTACAGTTGCTAAGGTGGGGCCCTGACATGGGATACTTGTAGGATCTAAGCAGGTTCTCAGGACGCAGTGACGAGACACAAGACAGGGTATGGGTTGTATAAACAACTTTTATAACTTGGAGCCGCTGGTGGCTATGCTGAACCAGTAAACAAAGGTAACAACAATTTGTCCTCACAGGGACTCTAAACAATAAAACAATATCTTTATATTAACTGGGAGCAACCCGGCTAGTCCGAATGTCGAAAGACGGAGTATGACAAGTTAGGGTACTTATTACTTATTACTATAGGTCACTTATCCTTCCATGTGCCGCTCGAAGTTGCAGATGTGGCCGCTTAGAGGTCGCTGATGCTGTCACTTCGACACCTCGGAGTCCCGGGAAGGTTTGGGCACAACAGGCCCTGGGGAACCTATGCTGGTGAGGCGCAACAGGCCCTGAAGAAACTGTGACGGTGGGGCACAACATGCCCTGAAGAAACTGTGATGGTGGGGCGCAACAGGCCCTGAAGAAACTGTGCCAGTGGGGCATAACAGGCCCTGAAGAAATGGTGCTAGTAGGGTGCAACAGGCCCTGAAGAAACTGTGCCGATGGAGCGCAATAGGCCCTGAAGAAACTGTGCCGGCGGGGCGCAACAGGCCCTGGAGAATCTGTGCCGGTGGGGCGCAACAGGCCCTGAAGAAACGGTGCCATTGGGGCGCAACAGGCCCTGAAGAAACTGTGCCATTGGGGCACAACAGGCCCTGAAGAAACTGTGCCGGTGGAGCGCAACAGGCCCCGAAGAAACGGTGCTGATGGGGCGCCACAGGCGTCTTCTTGCGGCTCTCGTCTCACCGCGGAGTTATGACGCAGTCCTCTAACTATAACCATTCACCAACCTCTGCTCATGGTCCCTTAGCAAACTGGACGGGGGCCTCTACTATGCCGGTAGGGAGGTGGTGCCCCCTGGGGCCGGTAATGACAGGGCCGCAGCTGTGGGAGAGGGCAGGGGGGCAGTGTCCTGACAGCGGTAAAGGAATGGTCTGTAGTCGCAGCTGTCACTGGAGGTCGCGGTCTTGTTACAACAGGGTGGGAAACAGCGGGGGCGGCTGTATGCGACCGTATGAGGGGAGCGGCCGCCAGTGAAAAGCCCTCATGTGTCACTTGTCGGTGAGTGCGCAGCTTCCCTTACACAGGCCCCTGTCGGTCTCTCCAAAACACACCGTCCGCTCCCTTGGTCCTCTCTCTATCACACATCTTCCTGGTAGACGTCCGGCTCTCTGTCGACTGCCATTTCAGCGCGCCCCCTGCTCCCTTTAAGCTTGCCCTGCCCCCTGTTTCCCTGACAACTTCAGTCAAGTCTTTCTTTTTACTGTCCTCCCAGTATCGTTTCCTCAGGAACCCTGATTGTGGTCCCCTGGGTACCTGCCCATTCACTGTCTGGGAGTTCTCCTCCCCACACTCCCCCACCCTGTAAGCTCGCCAGTCCTCGGGCGAGGGCCTTAGTCTATTGAGCTCGGTCTGTAGGGGTTTCAATGTTCATTGCCATATGAAT
This sequence comes from Dendrobates tinctorius, assembly GCF_039654945.1. NCBI lineage: Eukaryota > Metazoa > Chordata > Amphibia > Anura > Dendrobatidae > Dendrobates > Dendrobates tinctorius. Next base: position 50,595,499 of record NW_027361684.1, read on the forward strand.
TGATCTTGCTCGTATCGTTCGGGGGGTTTGCCGGCTGTTGTCCGCTCGGAGCGTCTAAGTTCAACTGGGGTAGAGTCGTCTGGGGTGGTGGACATCGGTGGGCTGGTTGGTGCGGGCGGGCTAATTGTGTCAGATCATTCATCACTGCGTGGAGTGCCTCCGGGTCCTGGGAGACACTCTTCGTCGTCGTCCGGGTCCCAACATACGGAAGACGGTTCGGATGTCAACGGGGTAGGCTCCGGTTGCTTCGGATCGGAGGAAGTACATGGGCGTAACATATTACGATGCACAACATGAGTGGGCAGTGTTTCATCTTCCTCAGGTCGTATTTGTACACCGGTCCTTCCGGATGGATATGGCGTAGTACTCTATAAAGAGTCTCTTCCCAACGCGACTCCAGTTTGTTCTGGGGGCGTTGATCCAGAAGAAGCACCCGGTCCCCGCTTTGGAGCTGAGGATGTGGAGTTGCATTCTTCCCTGGGTGTTCCCAGTATTGGAGTTTGGTATGTATGATTCGGTGGAGAGTTTGCAGCCTGTGGCGATGATTTCGGACCCAGGACGACACTCCGGTCCAGGGCTGAGGCTCTTCGGGGTCCAACTCCACCTCCATGATCCCTTTACCCTCTCGTCCAAACAGCAGGGAATAAGGGGTATAGCCAGTAACTCGATGTACCCGGTTATTATAGACCATACCAGTTCAGAAACATATTCGGGCCAACGAGCCTTCTTGTCACTCTCCAGAGTACGCAGCATTTGAATCAATGTCCGATTAAATCGTTCACAAGCCCCATTTCCTTGCGGGTGATACGGTGTGGTCTGGGATTTGTCAATCCCATAGAGATGATGCAGTTCCTCCTTAACCTTTCCCAAAAAACATGCTCCCTGGTCGGAATGTATACATTGAGGACAGCCGTACACTTGTATAAAGTTTCTGCAAATTGCGGAGGCAGCCGACTCCGCGGTCTGGTGTCGAGTAGGGGTGACCATAGCCAACTTGGTGAAATGAACCACCACGACAAGGCAGTGTTTGTATCCCTGGAATGCGGGACCAATGGTCAGGTATTCCACCATCAGGAGTTCAAGGGGTGCTGAAGTCACAATTGTCTGTGTTGCGGCGTGTTGAGCGGGCGGTTTGGCCAATTCACATAAGCGGCAAGTCCAGCAAACTTCGTCCACAACAGCCAGCAAGCGTGGGTGATTAGCTTTCTGTTGCAACCATTGCAAAGTCTTTTTAACTCCAAAGTGGGCCCCTTTTTCGTGAGCCTCTCGAGCCAGTTCATGTAGTTGAGCTCCGGGCGTAACCACCTGCCAAACCGTCAGTAAGGTTGTTTGTGATTTAATTTTACTGTAAAATAGTCCCTTTCAGATAACCAACCTCTCCCATTGTCGCAGCATCAGCGACAGGTCTTGGGTCAAAGTTTGTCGTTGAGTATCAGTGGGCAATTGGCCAGCGGTGACTCATTTCCAGAGAAGTCCCACTTCCTCGTCTTCTTATTGTTGTATCCACTTATCCCGAGATTGTTCCAGTATGCCTCTGAGGGTCTCTGGGGTAGATACTTTTGGATTGACATTTGTGAGCATGGCAGCGGTGAGGGCGAATGGTATTTCTTCTCCTTCTAATTCTTCGTCTCAATTCTGCCCCAGAGTTATATGTCGAATCCTGGAGAGTGCATCAGCTTGAACATTCTCGGCCCCTCTTTTGTAGATGATTTTATAATTGAACTTCGCCAACCGGGCCACCCATCGCTGTTCCAGAGCCCCCAATTTGGCATTTTCCAAATGAGCCAGCGGGTTGTTGTCCGTTCGCACCACCACCTCGGAGCCCGCTAGGTACTCTGCAAATCTCTCCGTCATGGCCCACACCACTGCAAGGAGCTCGAGCTTGAAGGAGCTGTAATTGTCAGGGTTACGCTCGGAGTCATGGAGTGAGCAGCTTCCATATGCGATCACCCTCTCCTGGCCGTCTTGCACTTGTGACAACACAGCCCCCAGCCCGTGAAGACTCCCGTCAGTGTGTAGGATGAACGGTTGTGAGAAGTCCGCATAAGCTAACACTGGGGCATCCGAGAGCGCAGCCTTGAGGTCTCGGAAGGCCTCTTCCTGAGGTTGTTGCCACTGGATTCTTCGTCCATTGGCACCAGCGGGAGCCCCCTTTAGCAGGTCGTGCAGGGCTCGAGCTCGACGTGCAAAATTCTTTACGAAACGACGGTAATATCCGGCTAACCCCAGAAAAGCCCGCACATCTTTTACCGTCTAGGGGGTAGGCCATTCCTGGATAGCAGCAACTTTCTCCCAGGATGGCCTCACACCCTCTGCCGAAACGACATGACCCAGATACACAATCTGGGGGCGAAATAGGTGGTATTTCTGGGGCTTCACCTTCAATCCGTACTTTTGCAGCCGGCTGAGTACCTGACCCAACCGCTTTAGGTGGTCCTCGAATGTGGAGGCATAGATGATGACATCGTCCAGGTAGATCAACATGGCCTCAAAATTGAGATCTCCTAGACACCACTCCATCAACCGCTGAAAGGTCCCGGGGGCGTTGGCCAGTCCAAACGGCATCCGATTAAACTCAAATAGTCCCATGGGCAAAATGAACGCCATCTTGGCTCTATCTTCTTCTGACATGGGCATCTGCCAGTACCCACTGGCTAAGTCCAGGGTCAAAAAGTATGTTGCCTTTCCCAAGGCGGACAAGGATTCTTCTATGCGGGGCAGTGGATACGAGTCTTTAAAGGTGCAAGCATTCAGTTTCCGATAGTCCACACAGAACCGTAGTGTGCCATCTTTCTTCCGGACCAACAAGATTGGAGTCACCCAGGGGCTTTGACTTTCTCGTATCACCCCTTTTCGCAGCATCTGGGCCAGCAAAGTTTTTACTTCTTGATAGAGTTGTGGAGGAATCTGTCGATATTGTTCCCCGATAGGGGCCGCTCCTGCTGTGGGAATTTCATGAGTAATGGCGGTGGTACACCCAAAATCTTCTTCATGACTAGCAAATACTTCGTGGTACTGTCCAAGCAATGTTTTTACCTGTGAGAGTTGGGTTGCAGTTAACCCGGAAAGCTCGGCCCGCTTTTGCTCCAGAATATTTTGACCCTTCTTCTGAGCCGAGACTTCGGTGGCCTGTAGAGTTCGAATCGTGACTTTCCACGGATCCTCGGGGTGTATTCGCAATTGAACCGCCGGGGCTGGCAGCACTTCCTCTAAGGGCCTTACTAGTTTGGCCAGTTCAGTCCGTGCTTTTAAAACGGTGTCTCGGTCTTCAAGGTTAACGCAGCGTACCAGGACGGTTCCTTTTTGCACGGTAGCCAGGGAATGGGCCACCAGTATGCCAGGAGGCAAGCGCTCCGAGTGACACAGCTCCACCTGCACCTCCACGCCCTCCAAAGGTATCGAGGCTTGAATTGGTAGGGCCACCACAGTCTGCCCAGGAGGTAATACAAGCAGGGGAGCTGCTGACGCGATGACCTTGCCTAGAGCCTTGCCTTCCCGGCAGTTCTGATGCACCCGTGCACCTCGCACCAGCTGTTGGAATACCTGTCCTTGAGCTATGCGAGAACCCCACTGCTTCAGTATCTTTCGTGTGGGATCATTAAGCAACAGGTTGCCAAACTCTCGTAAAATATTCATGCCTATGGTGACAGGGTGTCATGGATCAGCTTCTCCTTGAGTCAGCACCACCCCTCTGCGACCAAGGGGTTTACCGCACAATGTCACCTGCACCCACACTACCCTGGCAACCAGGACCGGCAGTTGGCTGGTGGCTATTAATCTGATCATGGGCCCCCACTGAGGCCTTGCTGCCTCCGGACAGTTTTGTTGAAAGTACGTTGGGGGTATAGTGGTTACTTGTGACCCCGTGTCCACCAGACACCAGACGACCCGGCCCTCCACTTCTGCCCAAACCACTGGACACTTTGCTACCAAATCTTCGGGACTTCCACCACCCCTAGATTTTTGGCTCCGAGCGGCGCCCCCCCAGCCCGGAGCCCTTTAGTTTAATGGCCGCCAGGGTGGGTATCTCCCACGCCTCGGACACTCTCGGGCGAAGTGACCTGGTTCTCCACACTCATAACACCGGGCCGGCATAGACTGACCACCCCGCAGGGAGCGTGACCCCCAGGGGCCGGGATTAAAGCTAGGTTGTCCAGTCCCAGTTTTGGTTCTTCTCTTTACTTCGGCCAACTCGCCCTTAATATTTTTAATTCTCGCTTCATCTCCTCCACCCACTGAGGTTCCTCCACTGCGTTCGAGGAGGCCTCCACACCTCGGACCTTCCCCACAGGGACCGCCATCCCCTGTTCTTGCTCTCAAACCCGTGCCTGACTTCCCACTTCTGAAAAGTCTATTTGGGGGTTCATTCTGATCTGCTCCCGTAATGCCTGCTTTATTAGTGGATCTCGCAGTCCAGTCACCAGTAGGTCATGTAGGGTAATGTCAACAGGTCCTACCCCTACCCCATCTTTTCTTTCAATATTCGTATGCAATTCTTGGAGGACATTCATGTACTGAGTGATCGCCTCCCCTTCTGCCTGCATCCGACTAAACAGACGGGTCCTCAACTCTCCCACATTAGTGGGATCCCCGTGGGTCTGTTCCATTATCTGTAACACTTTTTCAAAAGTGTTGCGGTGCCCCAGAGGTTTCAACATCACTGACCAACGCACCTCCCCATCCAGGGCCATGAGTGCCACTTCGGCTTCCAAGTCAGGGGTCATTGGGTACATCCGAAAGAGCCCCCGCATCCGCTCTGTCCAGCTCCATAAGATAGTATTGGAGCCGGAAAATCTAGGCAGGTTGTTCAGCATGGCCCCCAATGAAATGCTGGTAAGGGGACCCTCATTAGTTGTAGAGTTTACAGCTCCGCCCTGATCTGGGCCACCAATGTCCATGCTCGGAGACTGCATCCTGATGACTATGCCAAGTGTAGGGTCTGAGCAGGTTCTCAGGATGCAGTGACGAGACACGAGACAGGGTATGGGTTGTATAATCAACTTTTATAACTTGGAGCCGCTGGTGACTATGCTGAACCAGTAAACAGAGGTAACAACAATTTGTCCTCGCAGGGACTCCAAACAATAAAACAATATCTTTATATTAACCCAGAGCAACCCGGCTAGTCCGGGTGTCGAAAGACGGAGTATGACAAACTAGGGTACTTATTACTATAGGTCACTTATCCTTCCATGTGTCGCTCGAAGTCACAGATGTGGCCGCTTAGAGGTCGCTGATGCTGTCACTTCGACACCTCGGAGTCCCTGGAAGGTTTGGGCACAACAGGCCCTGGGGAACCTATGCCGGTGAGGCACAACAGGCCCTGAAGAAACTGTGATGGTGGGGCACAACAGGCCCTGAAGAAACTGTGCCGGTGGGGCACAACAGGCCCTGAAGAAATTGTGCCGGCGGGGTGCAACAGGCCCTGGAGAATCTGTGCCGGTGGGGCACAACAAGCCCTGAAGAAACGGTGCCATTGGGGTGCAACAGGCCCTGAAGAAACTGTGCCGGTGGGGCGCAACAGGCCCCGAAGAAACAGTGCTGATGGGGCGCAACAGGCGTCTCCTTGCGGCTCTCGTCTCACCGTGGAGTTATGACGCAGTCCTCTAACTATAACCATTCACCAACCTCTGCTCAGGGTCCCTTAGCAAACCGGACGGGGGCCTCTACTGCCGCTGGTAGCAAGGTGGCGCCCCCTGGGGCCGGTGATGACAGGGCCACAGCTGTGGGAGAAGGCAGGGGGGCAATGTCCTGACAGTGGTAAAGGAATGGTCTGTAGTCGCAGCTGTCACTGGAGGTCGCGGTCTTGTCACAACAGGTCGGGAAACAGTGGGGGCGGCTGTATGCGACCGTATGAGGGGAGCGGCCGCCGGTGAAAAGCCCTCACGTGTCACTTGTCGGTGAGTGCGCAGCTTCCCTTCCACAGACCCCTGTCGGTCTCTCCAAAACACACCGTCCGCTCCCTTGGTCCTCTATCTCTCACACACCGCTTCCTGTCAGACGTCCGGCTCTCTGTCAACTGCCACTTCAGCACGCCCTCTGCTCCCTTTAAGCTTGCCCCGCCCCCTGTTTCCCTGACAACATCAGTCAAGTCTTTCCTTTTACTGTCCTCCCAGTATCGTTCCCTCAGGAACCCTGATGGCGGTCCCCTGGGTACCTGCCCATTCACTGTCTGGGAGTCCTCTTGCCAACATACTCAGCACACATTGGCATATGAACACACACATAAAATGCGCCACACACTACCACGTGCTTCAACACATATACCACCCTCAGCACACATTTCACCACACATACATCAACCTCGCCACATAAAAGTCGAAACACAAAAGTTGTCATTCAAAACTCGCCACGCTGTCCCAGAGCTGTTTAAAAGATGAAAAATGAGCTGTGATTGGTTGCTATCAGCAACAGTTGTCTTTGTAGACAGTTGTGGTAACTGAGGCCTATTATTCTTATAATTTCTATGGTGTTATCGTCCTGGAAATAACACAATTTATTACGGTGCCAACACAGACCAACCTCTGACACAGACTGCAGGGGGAGACCAGTATCACACAGGATAGGATTAGATACACGGCTCAGCAGTCAGTATCACACAGGATAGGATTAAATACACAGTTCAGCAGTCAGTATCACACAGGAGAGGATTAGACACATGGCTCAGCAGACAGTATCACATAGGATAGGATTAGATAAACAGCTCAGCAGTCAGTATCACACAGGACAGGAATAGATACACGGCTCAGCAGACAGTATCACACAGAATAGTATTAGATACACGGCTCAGCAGTCAGTATCACACAGGATAGGATTAGATACATGGCTCAGCAGTCCGTATCACACAGGATAGGATTAGATAAACGGCTGAGCAGTCAGTAACACACATTATAGGATTAGGTGCACAGCTTAGCAGTCAGTATCACACAGGATAGTGTTAGATACACGACTCAGCAGAGGGTATCACACAGGATAGGATTAGATACACTGCTCAGCAGTCAGTATCACACAGGATAGGATTAGATACACGGCTGAGCAGTCAGTAACACATGATAGGATTAGATACACAGCTCAGCAGAAAGTATCACACAGGAGAGGATTAGGTACAAAGCTCAGCAGACATTTCACACAGGATTAAGCCCTCTTAGGGTGAAACACGTAGGAAATTGCTCCCCTCCATACGCCTCTTTATGTCGTTTTTACCTGATGGTATGAAGATTTTATATTCTCAATAAAGCAATTATTATTTTATCTTCTGGAGATGCTGGAAAAATCCTTCTTTATGTTGTGCATGCACTATACACCCGGGTCAGGGTGTTTCCGTGCGTCGGAGGTGTGATCAGGAGTGAAGAGGGGTGAGCTGAATACTTCTTGTTTGTACAGGAGAGGATTAGGTACATAGCTCAGCAGACATTATCACACAGGATAGGGTTAGATACACAGCTCAGAAACAGGATGTGCCAAAGGAGAGGACATTTTCATTCTAAGAATTCCACTCATTCCATCTGATTTGTTTTTTGATTTTAAACGCCTCCAGTTTCCAGTTCAACTGCTATTTGCAATGTCCATCAACAATGCTCAGGGACAGTCCTTGAAAGTAGTAGGGATCGATTTGCAATCTCCATGCTTTTCTCATGGTCAACTTTACGTGATCTGTTGAAGAGTTGGAACTCGCAAAAATCTGTTCATCTTTGCACCAAAAGGAAAAAACAAAAATGTTGTTTATCAAAAGGCTCTTGAATGAGTTGAAAATAAAATACTATCAATACTTGGGTAATCATTTAGTTAATTTGTGTTGCAAATCTGTAGTGTTGAATATATGATGTGAAGTGTTTTTATGTGCAATATAATCATTATAATTTGTTATAACTAACCACAGTTGGTTACTATGCCCAGGCAACGCCGGGCTCTTCAGCTAGTTACAGAAATAAAGTTTCAAATCAATAAAATAAAAGAAGCCCATTTAAATTTTCTCCTACAATTTAATTAATAGTAACAAAGCAGTCATTTTAACAATACGAAAACTGTAATTTTTCAGAAATGTATCATCAGAAACAAACAATATTTAACATTCATGGTCAATAGTAATTGCCAGAAAAGAAGTCAGTCAAATTAGACTTTTTCCTTCAGTAGTTACCCGAAACATTTTTCATCCATGAGTGTGTAATGATGGTGGAAGCTCATGGATTGCTTCCAGACCCCAAAGGGTTAACTGTGTTTATGTACTTTTATGTGGTACAGGTAGAATATCCCCATGGCTACAGTTAGCTGGGAAAGGGTTAACTATAGTGACCAACCTAGATGGAAGGGGGGAAACTGAGTGTAAGATGCAGATACAGGAATTGACAGTTAGTTAATGCAAAGGCAGGAGTGCAGATGCAGGAGGGATAGTAGGCTGCTAAAGGAAAACGTGAGCTCAATTTTCAGGACAGCAGATTGCCATAAATACCTTTCGTGTGATTCTGTCTAAAGGCCAAGGGCAACCTCGAGATGGACTTTGGGGGCCAGGGGCACACTCAGCTTGCGAAGCTAGATAGAAAGAAGGACTCAAACTACATGTAGCAGAAGGTATCGCAATCCAGAAATCCTGCTAGAGGTGAGGAAGATCCCCAAAGGCTAGGAAAGCCAGAAAGGGGGATATCCCACCTATCCCGAGAACCAGGACTAAAGTTGTATCTGGTACTTGTGGGAAAGATGTCAATCTGTTAGACCTTATCCTTTAAACCTGTTTGTAAATATTGTACAGACTGCCATTCTCTCAGTAAAGGTTTGTTTTTTTATGAACCGCGTGTCTCTTGGACTTTTTGCAGCCCTGGTTACAGAAGAGGGATTCCTGGATTCAGAACAGGCCTGCTGGCCACAGGTAAGTGGAAAGCACCACATACACAACAGCACTCTGGGACTGAGACTCACTTTGTCTGCAGAATGCCAGAGTGGGTGGGGACCAGAGCTTGCCCACGACTACCTCACTTCGACATCTTACAAATGATTTTTACTTAAAGAAAATTGCTAGAAAGATCTTTCGCTCTTTGTCTGGTGTCATTGAGAATCAATGGCAATATAGAACAACTGTAAGAGCCAATATGGATTGAAATGTGTATGGCGGATTGTGGAAGTATTCTCTCACCAGCCGGCTATTCAGTCAGAGGTTGTTCAACAATTAACTTCTGTTTAATATAGAAAGCAACATTAAGCCCACAGTTTTTTTTAGAGGTTTTCTATAAAGCTTCCCGTTCAATCCCTGGTCTTCAGAGGAGGAGGATCTGAATTATAATAGTCTATTCACACAATTCAAGAAAAACAAAATAATACAGCAGCATTGTGTATATGCTAAGACTTATGTAAACATGGAATACATTTAATTTAAATTGCATTACTGCTATACAGAATATATTTATGAAGATATGTAATGCAAATATTAATCAATTCATGTGTACCCACCAGCCACAGCAAGGCAATCTTTCTCTGGTCAGTAAACCAAATATTTATCATATATTATTACATTTATCATATTTATTAAAGCAAACCTGTCAGCACTTTTGGCCAATATAAGATATGGCCAGTGTCTTTCAGGGCTTATCTACAGCATTCTATAGTGCTGTAGATTAGCCCCTGTCTGACCTGAAAGATAAGAAAAATACATTTTATTATACTCACCCAGGGGGCTGTCCGGTGCGGTACAGGTCTGATGGGCGTCGCGGGTCCGGGTCTGGCACCTCCCATCTTCTTGCGATGTCGCCCTCCTGCTTGGCTCATGGCTCCCCGGCATCACGCTCCTGCACAGGTGTATTTCTCTGTCCTGTCATGATGACTATGAGGTGAAAATTTTTGGTGTAATAACTTTACAATACTTCAACATGACAAGCTTTGGAGGAAATTTAATTTATTTATTTTTTGCCGGCCAATAGGTAGGAAGAATAATTTTTGTTCTAAAAACAGATTTCCCTATTTCTTTCATGAGTTGGTGTAACAACAGTAAGAGCCAAAGTGTTGCGTCACATTTCAAAATAAATCTACCTTAACAATGAAAGGTCTTACCACTGGTCAATGTATTTCCAAACAAAAGCTACATTATGAAGGTCAACTAGCAGTAAAACAGTTACTAAAGGGCAATTTTTCAAAAAAGAACATGTAATGACTTGAAAGGTCTTTTCCTATTTTCAGAGCACTGTCAAGAAATAGACAGATGGAAATTTATCAAGAACAGCTTGTCCACCAAAATCAAGCATCCATGAAAAGAACGTGTTACGGGCTATGAAAAGAAAAGTTCATATATATAATATCTAATGTTTGGAATGTTTCAGAAAGTTTAAAGGAAGACCAGGTTACCACTGGAGCATTACATTCTATAATCCAGTACAGAGCACTGTCATTTTTATGCCAATTGCAAGGTCATTAGTGCAACATGTGGTCTGCCATTCTATACCCTCCAACATTGAAAAATGGAAAAAAAGACACAATGACCTGTAGCTGACGTACAAACATACAAGAAAAAATATTTGGTCCCTTTCTTTTCATCAATTTCTTTGATGTATGGCAATCAGCAAGTAACATAGTAACATAGTTATTAAGGTTGAAGGGAGACTTTAAGTCCATCTAGTTCAACCCATATCCTGTCCTAACCTGCCCTAACATGTTGATCCAGAGGAAGGCACAAAAACCCATGTGGCAAACAGTAAGCTTCACGTTGGGGAAAAAAATTCCTTCCCGACTCCACATACGGCAATCAGACTAGCTCCCTGGATCAAAGCAATATTAAGGAAACTAGTGTATATACCCTGTAATATACTTTTCAAGAAAGGCATCCCGTCCCTTCTTAAATTTTAGTAGGGAATCACTCATTACAACATCATATGGCAGAGAGTTCCATAGTCTCACTGCTCTTACAGTAAAGAATCCGCGTCTGTGAGTATGCTTAAACCTTCTTTCCTCCAGACGTAGAGGATGCCCCCTTGTCCCCGTCACAGGTCTAAGAGTAAAAAGATCATTAGAAAGGTCTTTGTACTGTCCCCGCATATATTTATACATTGTAATAAGATCACCCCTAAGCCTTCGATTCTCCAAACTAAATAACCCCAAGTGTAATAACCTGTCTTGGTATTGCAGACCCCCTAGTTCCCTAATAACCTTGGTCGCTCTTCTCTGCACCCGCTCCAGTTCAGCTATGTCTTTCTTATACACCGGAGACCAGAACTGTACACAGTATTCTAAGTGTGGTCGCACTAGTAACTTTTATAGAGGTAAAATTATGTTCTCCTCATGAGCATCTATGCCTCTTTTAATGCATCCCATTATTTTATTTGCCTTTGCAGCAGCTGCCTGACACTGGCCACTAAATGTGAGCTTGTCACCCACCCATACACCCAGGTCTTTTTCAGTGACAGCTTTGCCCAGTGTTTTACAATTAAGCACATAATTATACATCTTATTCGTTCTACCCAAGTGCATGACCTTACATTTATCCCCATTAAAGCTCATTTGCCATTTATCAGCCCAAGCTTCTAGTTTACATAAATCCTCCTGTAATTTAAAATTGTCCTCCTCTGTATTGATTACCCTGCAGAGTTTAGTGTCATCTGCAAGTAGCTTTGATGTATAGGAATAACAAGTACAGTCTTCAATACGCTCTAAGGCTGGTTTCACATTTGCGTATCTGTGCGTAGCATTTGATCCGCATAGATCCGCATGTGTCATGAGTATATCATTAACATGGTGTACACAGGGACATGCGTTTGCATTCGATTGCATGCGGATTCGTACACATGCATCGTTTCACGGTGGGGCACAGCGAACGCAACATGTTGCATTTTTTGAGGTGTCAAAAATCGGTCAAATATGTATATGCAGGCATGCACATGTGGATGAGTGCGTAAAAAAAAACCATTACCGTCTATGGGAATGCATTGTTACGCAAGGACATGCTTACGCATGCGTTCAATATGCATGCGTACTTCAGACTGAGCAATCCTCCAATTGACTGTCACATCCCCTGTAACAACTTCTCCAACCACTCTTAGCCTACCATCACAGCTCAACACCCCCCGGATCCTAAAAGTAAAGCCATTTTTTTATTTTTTGTTATTCTTTTTGTTCACAATACCTGTTTCCTTATCTCTTTATTTAAGCATGTGTGTATTGTTGAGTAAAGTATTAATGGGTGTTAAGGCCGCGTCACACACAGTGAGATCACCAGCGAGATCGCTGATTTTCTGACGTCGCAGTGATCTCGCCAGCGACATCGCTGTATGTGACACACATCAGCGACCGGCCCCGCTGCCAGGTATCGCTCATCGTGCAGGATCGTCCTGGGACATTTTTTGATCATTGGTCTCCCGCTGGCCAGCACACATCGCTGTGTGTGGCAGCGGGAGACGAACAATCAGCGACGCTGCACACAGGTAGCTAAGGTAAACAGCAGGTTTCTAAGAGCTGCGTGGCTCTTGGATACCTGCTGTTTACCCTGGAAACCAGCCTGCACACTGGTTACCTTAGATACCAGCTTACTCACTGGTCCTGATCGCTGGAGGGGCTGTCTATGTGACAGCTCACCAGCGATCAGCCTTACGATGTCCCAGCGATCCCATCCATGTCGGATCGTTGGTGGGATCGCTGGGATATCGTTATGTGTAATGGGGCCTTTACAGTAAAGGTGTTTATTATTAAAGCTACAGTCAAGGTATTAAAGTTCAGTAAACATTACAGGTACATAAAATTACAAGTACATAACATTACAGGTACATAACATTGCAGGTACATAATATTACAGGTCCATAACATTACAGGTCCATTTAACTTAGCGGCTTAAACCATTTTGTATTGCCATGCCACACATCCAATAGCCGAAACAAAGTAGGCAGCAAATTTATTCCTCATTTGAGCAACTTCCACTCTAGTCCTCAGAGGGTGATCTTGGTGATCCTGCAATGTGGTATGAACAGATTCGTCAAGTTCTAATTGTTGTCGCTCTTTCACCAGGATATAATTGTGCAGAACAACAAACGCTTTCACAACCTCACCAATTGTCTTAGTTTTTAGATTGATGGCTGTTCCCAAAATGTGCAATTTGGATACTAGCAATCCAAAGGCACATTCCACAGTTCTTCGTGCCCTAATCAGTCGGTAGTTGTAAATCCTTTTGGTGTGATTCAAGTCCTGACTTGAGTATGGTTTTATGAGGTTGCCACACACTTGAAATGTCTCATACCCAACCACAACAAACTACACTGGCGGTCCTTCAGTGTTCGGAAGAGGTTATGGCTGTGTAAAAGGAGAAAACACCGTGTGCACTACTATAATGGTGCCAAGTTAGGTTCGCAAACCATTTGTTATAAATGAAAACCTGGCACATAATGCTTAGTGAGACAATTTATTGTAGGTTATGTTTCGGTCAGTATAGACCTTCATCAGTTACATGCTAGTATGTTTGAATGCAGATTAGAGGAGGGCGCTTTTTATGATTCTCTTTGGTAAAACCGGTAATCAGATAATCAGAATGCTGCTGTAACGCAGAAGGATCTTAACAGTGGGCAGTATAAGCGCAGCCTGGTTCTCCTGGACGCAGGTGTGCGTTACACAGGGTGCATGCGGAAGTATAAGGAAAGAAGTTCGCAGCACCACACTGTGGACTCAAACGCTAATGTGAACCTAACCAACTGCTTTTGAATAGTTTATGTAAAATCATGTAAACCAAGTCAATATGCATTTCAATCAATACACCTGTTTTTCAGAAGGGGTGCCAACAGCTCTTCCACTCCTTTACAAGATGAATATGTCTGTTCATTTAATTATAGAGTTTTTGTTTTTTTTCCTGATGAAGAAGTCAGATAACTTCAAAACTTGTAGAAAATAAACCACATCGGAATGAATTCTGTCTTTTGGAATATTTGGATTTTTATCATCAGTGCTGAGGATCCACTTATTCCTTTTGTGCACTTTACTGGTTCTATAACCTATGGGGCTGCAGCAGCTGACAATCTTAAATCCCGTCTTCTGTAATGTATTACACAACCAAATCAGGTGAGCACCTCCTTCACCCTACTGTTTTTAATCATCAGACAAAACCCTATTGCACTTTATTGTTTCTCAGACCTTACTACACCTAACATATAGCTGGCATTTGCTACACTCCTATTTTACTCCTTCCTACAGGAGTCATTCTCCTGTTTGCCAGGACCAACACCCTACATGGACTGGCATCCCTAAACAGGCATATTTACTAGTGCGTGACACCCCAGTACTAGCCTCGCTGGCATGTTTTCAAATACTTCTTATTCTTACTGTCCCCAGCTAACTCCTCAGTGTTCTTATCTTGCTGAGTACTTGCCCTTCCATCTTCCACAGAGACAGAATATGAGAGATACCAGGGACATGTGGCACCCCTGAGGGTTCAGTCACCACAGAGGTACTGCACCTCAGCTAGAGGTGTGGTACTCCGCTCTCAGGTAAGGAGGGGGGGCACTACCCAGAACCCACACACTTACATCCAACATTGTACCTCTCAGGGCCCGGGAGGAGCTAGGTAGTGGGTGTGGGTGGAGAAATTAGTAGGGGAGGAGTCAGAGAGAGTTGTCATGGAAACAGGAGTTGTTTGGAGGGAAGTAGGCAGTTAGTGCTGAGGACTGAAGGAGACAGGAGCACGTCCCTAGGCTAGCGCAGCGTGAGAGATAAGAAGAGAGAAAGAAGGGGTCTTAGGGGCCCGGGAAGTGAGGAATCCACCCGTGGCACCCGAATCCACGCCGACCGTAGTCGGGAGGAGGGACCAGGTCACAGTAGGGGACTGGCCCCAGACTAATGGAGAAACTGAGGACTCAGCTCTCTAACCGGAGGCTGCAGTATCTGCATGTGCTTCAGCCACATCCACACAATCACTGAAAAGGCAGACGTATAGGATCAAGGGGACCTAGAGTACGTCGCCCGACAGGATCCAGGGCTGCTGGCTCGAGACACTGTGTGTGAGGGTGCAGGGCAGGAGAGGAGGGAGCTAGAACAGTGAGACGGCCAGGGAAGAAACATCTGAAGGGGATTCTGAAATGGTGTACCCCAAATTACTTGAGAGCTGGCTGGACCACCAAACCAGAGGACACAGCACCCTGGCTTGGGAATGTAACTGGAGAACTGTGAATAAAAGTGTGGAAATGCACTCTGCTGTGTCCTCGGATTTATTTACTGCGTCACCTGCCTTGCACCACAACCACCATCATCATCTTGAACACCTATAAGTTCCTTGGGGCTTAGCTCTGCCCGTGGAGAGCTTTACCAACTCTGCTGCATCACTAACAGCCCCAGCGGTCTCTTTTGCAGCGTCGGCTATCAACTTCATTGCCGAACACCACGGCGTCACAAATATATTTCCCCATAAACTATTACCCCCATCTTTTATTTTACATTGCACACACCAGGTCACTGCTGCGACACATCCCCTGAAGAACTGACCGGTCCGGTACTGAGCACCACTGGCCCTAGTGGGCGTTGCAGACGGACTGGAACTAAAATTCAGCCCTGGCATTTGAAAGCACACAGGTCCATGCCGTACCTGCTCCCTTCCCCAAATTGAGGTCTCTATTACTTAGAGCACTCTGCCTAAAGGAAATCTAGACTACTATCTATATTTCTATCTATAACATTGCAATATAACAGACAAATATCACCAGATATACAGTAGTGATAATACTGCCAAACATCATTACCCAAAATATCTGATCTAGAACTGATATTGCCAGTGCCACCATACAATGACCATATATTGGTAATATCAGGTCTACACCAGTGCTCTGCAGACTATATACTGTATAGGTTCTCACCAGTTATGTTTTTGATGATCATTGTCATTCATTTTTCTTTTTTATTCGACCCAGACCTCCTCTTCAATCCTTAATTAAATCCTGCAAAATGTAACACAAGTACATCTTTGATGTAATGCTTTTTCAGCTCCCTCCCCACATTCCCCCACCTCTACACAAGTCATATATTGTTATAACTAGTGCCTTAGTCAGTAATAATACCCGTCTGTGCCCTGTAAAGTACTATTACTCTCCTTTTGTACCTCACACAATAACAGTGGCCACTCAGTGTTCCTACACAGTAATAATGCTCCCTCGGTACTTCCTCTTGGTAACAATGCCCCTTGTGCCTCCTTACAGTTATACAACACTCTGTAGTAATATTGTCCCTGTGTATCTGCTGTATAATAATTGCCCTTGACCCCTTATAGTTCAAACAACCCTGTGCATTCTTATAATAATATCTCAAGTGTTCTCCCTATAATGATAATGATTCCCCAGTTTGCCTCCTTAAAATATTGCCCCTGAGCAGGGGTGCACATAAAAAGCACAGGATCCCTTTGCAAAAGTTATATCACAGAATATAGGCTCAGTCACAGAGATCAGACTTCCCATCGTTAGTAGAGGGATATGTATTGCAGCACTTACACAGTTATTTTGCCTCTACTGAAGCCTCATAGAGTTCTTGCCCACTTTGTTACCCTTTCCATTGCTGGCATGAACTATGATGCCCCAGCAAAGAATAATATTCCAACATCCCTCCACATACACTACAGAGAAAGATGGCCACCTCAGTCCCCTCCACACACACAGTATGATGACCACTATACAGCATGATGGCCTCCACAACACCCAAGATAGTATGATGGTTCCCCCTACACATTATAATGGTTAACCCACAATCCCCACACAGTTTAATGGTCACTACACACAGTATGATGGTCAACACACACAGAATGGTAGTCCCCTCCACAGCCTTCCATATAGTATGATGATCCCCCACACAGTAAAATGTTCACTACGCAGCCGTTCACATAGTATGATGGTCCTCCATAGCCCCAATACAGTATAATGGTTCTCCAAAACCCCCATATAGCATTATGATCTCCCCACACCAGTAAATATAATGTGATGGTCCACCCACAACCCAAATACAGCATGATGGCCCCCCCTCAACTCCAATACATTATGATTGACCCCCACACACTATTTTGTGCCCCCACAGCCTCAATACAGTATGATGGTTTTGTCACTGCCTTTCATATAATATGAAGGTCCTCGACAGTCCTCCATATAGTATGATAATTCCCCCAAAACCATAGTACAGCATGTTGTGCCCCCTCCACAGCTCCAATCCGGTATGATGGTCCCCCCATAGCCTTCTATAAGGTATGATGGTCCTTCCACAGTCCCCCATATAGTATGATGTTCCCACACAGAATGATGATGCCCCATAGCTCCGAAACAATATGGTGATCATCACAGCCCCATATATTACTATAGTCCCCACTCAGGCCTCTCCATACAGTAGTATGATGATCCCCCACAGCCCCCTATATAGTTCAATGCTCCCCCAGATCTTTTCAAATAGTATGATTGTCCCACCTCTATATAGCATGATGGTCCCACATAGTTTTTCATATAGTATTGTGGTCCCCCACAGGCCCCTATATAGTATGATGAACCCCCACAGACCCCTATATATTTTAATGATCCCCACAGCTTTTCATATAGTATGATTGCCCCACCTCTAAGCCTCTATATAGTATGACGGTCCCCCATAGCTTTTCATATAGTATGATGGCCCCACTATAGGAACCTATATTGTATGATCGTCCCCAACAGCTTTCCATATAGTTTGCTTGTCCCTCCACAGGCCCCTATATAGTATGATGGCTCCCCACAGTTTTCCTTACAGTGTAATAGTCCACACCACAGGCCCTATACAGTGAAGGAAATAATTATTTGATCCCTTGCTGATTTTGCAAGTTTGCCCACTGACAAAGACATGAACAGTCCATAATTTTAAGGGTAGGTTAATTTTAATATTGAGATATAGAATATCAAAAATAAAATCTAGAAAATAACAATAAATAAATTATATAAATTTATTTGCATTTTGCAATGAGAAATAAGTATTTAATCCCCTACCAACCATTAAGAGTTCTGGCTCCTACTGACCAGTTAGACATTCCTAATCAACTCGTTACCTGCATTAAATATAGCTGTCTTACATAGACACCTTTATAAAAGACTCCTGTCCACAGACTCAGTTAATCAGTCAGACTCTGACCTCTACAACATGGGCAAGACCAAAGAGCTTTATAAGGATGTCAGGGACAAGATCATAGACCTGCACAAAGCTGGAATGGGCTACAAAACCATAAGTAAAACACTGGGTGAGAAGGAGACAACTGTTGGTGCAAAGGTAAGAAAATGTAAGAAATACCAAATGACTGTCAATCAACATCAATCTGGGGCACCATGCAAAATCTCACCTCATGGGGTATCATTGCTCATGATGAAGGTGAGAGATCAGCCTAAAATTACACAGGGGAAACTTGATAGTGATCTCAAGGAAGCTGGAACCACAGTCACTAAGAAAATGATTGGCAACACATTATGCCGTAAAGGTTTAAAATCCTTCAGTGCCAGCAAGGTTCCCCTCCTCAAGAAGTCACATGTGCAGGCCCATCTGAAGTTTACCAATAAACACCTGGATGATTCTGTGAGTGATTGGGAGAAGGTGCTGTGGTCAGGTAAGACAGAAATTGAGCTCTTTGGCATTAACTCAACTCACTGTGATTGGAGGAAGAGAAATGCTGCCTATGACCCAAAGAACACTGTTCCCACTGTCAAGCATGGAGGTGGAAACATTTTGTTTTGGTGGTGTTTCGATGCTAAGGGCACAGGACTGCTTCACTGCATCAATGGGAGAATGGATGGAGCCATCTACCAAAAAATCCTGAGTGACAACCTCCACAGCATGGTGGCTCAGTGGTTAGTACTGTAGCGCTGGAGTCCTGGGTTCAAATCCCACCAAGGACATCTGCAAGGAGTTTGTATGTTCTCCCTGTGTTTGTGTGGGTTTCCTCCGGGTACTCTGGTTTATTCCCACATTCCAAATACATACTGATAAGGAATTTAGATTGTGAGCCCCATCGGGGACAGTGATAATAATGTATTCGAACTGTAAAGAGCTGTGGAATTTGTTGGCGCTATATAAATAAAGAGATTATTATTATTCCCTCCACCAGGACATTAAAAATGGGTCGTGCAAGACAGTGACCCAAACATTCAGCCAAGGCAACAAATGAGTGGCTCAAAAAGAAGCACATTAAGGTCATGCAGTGACCTACAAGTCTCCAGACCTTAATCCCATAGAAAACTTATGGAGGGAGTTGAAACTCCAAGTTGCCCAGCGACAGCCTCAAAATCTTAATGATTTAGAGATGATTTGCAAAGAGGATTGGACCAAAATTCCTCCTGACATGTGCGCAAAACTCATCATCAACTACAAAAAAAAATTGACTCCTGTGCATGCCAACAAGGGTTTTGCCACCAAGTAGTAACCCCTTTACTCCCAAGGGTGGTTTGCATGTTCATGACTGGGCCAATTTTTACAATTCTGACCACTGTCCCTTTATGAGGAAATAACTCTGAAACGCTTCCATGGATCCCACTGATTCTGACACAGTTTTCTCGTGACATATTGTACTTCATGGTAGTGGTAAAATTTCATTCAAATAACTTGTGTTTATTTGTGAAAAAAACAGAAATTTCCCAAAAATTTTGAAAATTTCGCCATTTTCCAACTTTGAATTTTTATGCCCTTAAATCACAGAGATATGGCACACAAAAAACTTAATAAGTAACATTTCACATATGTTTACTTTACATCAGCACAATTTTGGAACCAAAATTTTTTTTGTTAGGAAGTTATAAGTGTTAAAAGTTGACCAGTGATTTCTCATATGTGCAACACCATTTTATTTTTACGGACCACATCACATTTGAAGTCACTTTGAGGGGTCTATATGATAGAAAATACCCCAAACTGACACCATTCTAAAAAGTGCACCCCTCAAGGTGCTCAAAATCACATTCAAGAAGTTTATTAACCCTTCAGGTGCTTCACATGAATTTTTTGAATGTTTAAAAAAATGAACATTTAACTTTTTTTCACAAAAAAATTACTTCAGGTCCAATTTTTTTTATTTTACCAAGGGTAACAGGAGAAATTGGACTGCAAATGTTATTGTGCAATTTCTCCTGAGTACGTTGATACCTGATATGTGGGGGAACCACTGTTTCTGCGCATGGCAGAGCTCAGAAGGGAAGGAGCGCCGTTTTACTTTTTCAATGCAAAATTGGCTGGAATTCAGATCGGACGCCATGTCACATTTGGAGAGCCCCTGATGTGCCTAAACAGTGGAAACCCCCCACAAGTGACCCCATTTTGGAAACTAGACCCCTCTTGGAACTTATCTAGATATGTGGTGAGAACTTTGAACCCACAAGGGCTTCACAGAAATTTATAACGTACAGCCGTACAATTAAAAAATCATATTTTTTCCACAAAAATGATCTTTTCACTCTCAATTTTTATTTTTCCAAGGGTAACAGGACCCCAAAAGTTATTGTGCAATTTGTCCTGAGTACGCTGACACCCCACATGTGGGGGTAACCACTATTTGGGTGCATGGCAAAGTTCAGAAGGGAAGCAGCACCATTTGACTTTTATGGCTGGAATTGAGATCGGACGCCATGTCGCGTTTGGAAAGCCCCTGATGTGCCAAAACAGTGGAAAACCCCCACAAATGACACCAATTTGAAAACTAGACCCCCCAAGGAAGTTATCTAGATGTGTGGTGAGAACTTTGAACCTCCCAGGGCTTCACAGAAGTTTATAACGTACAGTCGTAAAATTAAAAAATCACATTTTTTCCACAAAAATGATCTTTACACCCCCAATTTTTATTTTCCCAAGGGTAACAGGACCCTAAAAGTTATTGAGCAATTTGTCCTGAGTATGCTGATACCCCACATGTGGGGGTAAACCACTATTTGGGCACATGGCAAATCTCGGAAGGGAAGCAGTGCCTTTGACTTTTTCGGCTGGAATTGGGTTTGGACGCCATGCTGCGTTTGGAAAGCCCCTGATGTGCCTAAACAGTGGAAAACCCCCACAAATGACACCATTTTGGAAACTAGACCCCCCAAGGAACTTATCTAGATGTGTGGTAAGCACTTTGAACCCCCATGGGCTTCACAGAAGTTTATAACGCCCGGGCGTGAAAATAAAAAAATCATATTTTTTCCACAAGCATAATCTTTTAATCCCCAATTTTTTTATTTTCCCAAGGGTAACAGGAGAAATTGGACCCCAAAAGTTGTTGTCCAATTTGTCCTGAGTACACTGATACCCCATATATGGGAGAAAACTACCGTATGGGCACACGTCAGGGCTCGGATACTGTTTGGGCGCATGGCAGAGCTTGGAAGGGAAGGAGCACCGTTTGACTTTTTCAAGGCAGAATTGACTGGAATTGAGATCAGACGCCATGTTGCGTTTGGAAAGCACCTGATGTACCCAAACAGTGGAAACCCCCCAATTCTAACTCCAACCCTAACCCCAACACACCCCTAACCCTAATTTCAGCCCTAACCCTAGCCCTAACCCTAACCCTAGCCCTAACTCTAGCCCTAGCCCTAACCCTAACCCTAGCCCTAACCCTAACCCTAATGGGAAAATGGAAATAAATACTTTTTTTAATTTTATCATTTTTACTTATCTAAGGGGGTGATAAAGGGGGCTCAATTTACTATTTATGGCGGGTTTTTATGTTTGACAGCTGTCGCACGCTAAAAGACGCTTTTTATTGTAAAAATAGTTTTTGCATCACCACATTTTGAGAGCTATAATTTTTCCATATTTTGACCCACCGAGTCATGTGAGGTCTTATTTTTTGCAGGATGAGTTGACGTTTTTATTGGTACCATTTTCGGGCACGTGACATTTTTTATCGCTTTTTATTCCGATTTTTGTGACTCAGAATGAACAAAAACCAGAATTTCATGAATTTCTTTTGGGGGGTGCGTTTACACCATTCCGCGTGCAGTAAAGTTGATAAGGTGGTTTTATTCTTCGGGTCAGTACAATTACAGCGATCCCTCATTAATGTCTTTTTTTATGTTTTGGCACTTTTATGCAATGAAAACAATTTTATATAAAAAATAATTATTGTTGCATTGCTTTATTCTGCGAGCTATAACTTTTTTTATTTTTTCACTGATTGTGATGAACAGCCCACCGCTGCCACCAATATGTGATGAACGGGGGTCCCACGGTCACCAAAATGCGACGGACAGCGGACCCTGTGTCACCAATATGTCACAATCCCACCACTGACATGGGTGTATCAATGGGCGGAGGGACGCGACACACTGCCGGAACATGGCTATCACAGGCACAGTGGGGGCTTATCTTAGTTATCCCACCACTGGCATCATGTGACAAAAATGCAGCAAGTTAATCTTGCTCTAACAATTTACCACAGGGGGGTATTTTGGATGCTCCACCGCTGCTAACAACCTTCCAAGAACTGCAGGGATTTATGTATATCCCACTTTCTCAGTTCCACTTTGGAACTCGCAGCTCTCCGGCACCCCCTTACCCTCAGGTCAGTCAGGGAACTGCACCTAGGATAATTAGTAGGCGGACGGCCTGCTTGTTGTGCACGGGCCGCTAGACTACCACAGTAAGGGAATTATCAATGCTGTGGCCGCAGCCCCTCATTCAGCAATATAAGACCCTTCTGTACTGCCAGCTAGTCTCGCCAGCCGTGCACACCACGCTGCCACCATCCACGCTTTTCTTAATACACAGAGTTAAATTAAAAGGGTCCGTGGCAAACCCCTGAAATCAGTAGCGACTATCTAAAAGAGGCTCATAGTTTGTTTCTTAGAGCATGGAGACAAACTGATAATTTTAAGATTTATTCCCAAAAGGGCAGTGATTGTACAGATAAAAGTTGCTATAAAGTTGAGACATTACATATGTACAAATACAAGTATAAAACAAAATGGATGAAAACAGAAAGTACACTCACAGTTACTTATGACTCTTTAGGCATCCCATGTGGCTTGGAGGGGGATGGGCAGCCAACCAGACATCCCAAGACATCAGCACGTCTTGCCAGCATCAGAACTCAGCTCCAACTGGCCTGGGATATGGTAGGGAATGCCTATAGACTAGGGTTTGTGACCTCATGAAAGGGGCGGTCTGGAGAGGACCAACCTCCCTCTCTTCAAGTTATGATTTGGCTACAAAACTTCTGAGGATCATATCTTAGCGAGGGGAGCCCGCACAAACACATATATGGTATCATTGGTTGTAGCTCATCAAATAGAGTGAAACAACTCCAAGCATGCCATAATTACGGCATTCCATTTGGGAGCAATCCATATCTCGGTTTCTGGAGGTTCGAGAACTTCGCCAGAGGCACCGTAGCGAAGCCGGGTCCACTCAGATCACGGAAATATGACTATTATATCTCTGTCATGAGCGGAGTGTGAGCTAGGCTTCTTTTAATATTTCCAATACCTGTAACCAGCCTTTGGTTTTAAACAAAGGACCATCTTTTCACTTAGCTAATTAACATTCCTAGCTCACAGGAAATGGATGGTTTCAGGTTTCACAGAGCTGTGCACATGAAGACACTGGTGTGTGTGTGGGAGAAGAGAAGGGGGGTTTGCAGCTACACGGCAGGCTGCAATGTCCTGATAAGAAAAGGGGAGACTTCTAGAAGTTTCTAGAAACAGCTTTACAGTACATTACACCTCCCCTTAAGAGGGCGCTACGTCGGCATTACCTGTTGGTAATCGGCCATGCGCACCTCAGCGGGTTCGCCCCGGCGGGACGACCCATCGGCATTGCCGCGGTTCACTACCCTTTTTGTGTTGTACAGTAAAGTCGTACTGTTGAAGGGCAAGGCTCCAGCAGAGCAACCTTCCATTGGTTCCGGACACTGTGTGCAACCAGCTCAGAGGGTTGTGGTCTGTTACCACCGTGAAGGTGCGCCCGTACAGGTAGGGCTGCAAACGTTGCAGTACCCACACCATGGCCAGACACTCCTTCTCGATGGTCGAGTATGCCACTTCCTTCGGCAAAAGTTTCCGGCTCAGGTACAACACGGGTGCTCCTTGTTCCCCGAGTCGACCTGGCTGAGCACATGAAGACAATGGTGTGTGTGTGGGGGAAGAGAAGGGGGGTTTGCAGCTACACAGCAGGCTGCAATGTCCTGATAAGAAAGGGGGAGACTTCTAGAAGTTTCTAGAAACATCTTTACAGTACATTACACTGATGATGCTGTTTGGCAGCTCGTTTTTTTGCGCGACAAGATGATGTTTTCAGCGGTACCATGGTTATTTATATATGTTGTTTTGATCACGCGTTATTGCACTTTTTGTTCAGTGGTATGATAATAAAGCATTATTATTTGCTTTGTTTTTTATTTTTATTTTTAAGGGGTTTGTTAACCCCTTAATGTCCAATGACGGACACAGTCCGTCATCAGACATTTCCCCTGCTTTGATGAGGGCTCCGGCGCTGAGCCCGCATCAAAGCCGGGACATGTCAGCTGTTATGAACAGCTGACATGTGCCCGCAATAGGCGCGAGCGGAATCGCCTTCCGCCCGTGCCTATTAACTAGTTAAATGCCGCTGTCAAAGCTGACAGCGGGCATTTAAATAGCATTTCCGGCCGCCGGGCTGGAAATGACGTCATCGCCGACCCCCGTCACGTGATCGGGGGTCGGCGTCATGTTGCCTGGACAACCAGAGGTCTCTATGAGACCTCTATGGTTGTTCCAGGCATATGGCTTTCAGCGCCACCCAGTGGTCGGCGCTGAAAGCACAGCAGTAAATCTGCTACATATGGGCGATCTGCTCATCGCCCATATGTAGCAGAGCCGATCGGGTTGCGCAAGCTTCTAGAAGCATGCCAAAAGTAAAAAAAAAATGTTTAAAAAGAAAAAAAAATTAAAAAAACCTAAAAGTTCAAATCACCCCCCTTTCACCCCAATCAAAATAAAACAGTAAAAAAAAATCCCACATACACATATTAGGTATCGCCGCGTTCAGAATCGCCCGATCTACCAATAAAAAAAAGCATTAACCCAATCGCTAAACGGCGTAGCGAGAAAAAAATTAAAAACGCCAGAATTACTTTTTTTGGTCACCAAGACATTGCATTAAAATGCAATAACGGGCGACCAAAAGAATGTATCTGCACAAAAGTGGTATCATTAAAAACGTCAGTCCGGCACGGAAAAAATAAGCCCTCACCCGACCCCAGATCATGAAAAATGGAGACGCTACAGGTCTCGGAAAATTGCGCAAATTTTTTTCTTATTTTTAGCAAACTTTGGAATTTTTTTTCACCACTTAGATAAAAGAGGACATAGACATGTTTGGTGTCTATGAACTCGTAATGACCTGGAGAATCATAATGGCAGGTCATATTTAGCATCTAGTGAACCTAACAAAAAAGCCAAGCAAATTTGGGGATTGCACTTTTTTTGCAATTTCACCGCACTTGGAATTTTTTTCCCATTTTCGAGTACACGATATGGTAAAACCAATGATGTCATTTAAAAGTACAACTCGTCCCGCAAAAAATAAGCCCTCACATGGCCATATAAACGGAAAAATAAAAAAGTTATGGCTCTGGAAAGAAGGGGAGGGAAAAATGAAAATGTAAAACCAAAAATACCCCTGGTCGTTAAGGGGTTAAAGGGGTTAACTAATGGGACAGTTTTATAGGGCGGGTCGTTACGGACACAGCAATACTAAATATGTGTACTTTTATTGTTTTGTTTTTTTTTATTTCCAAAAAATGAATTTATTAGGAAATATTTTTTTTTATTTATTTAGCGATTTTTTGTAAATTATTTTTACACTTTTTTTAACTTTATTACATTGTCCCAGGGGGGACATAACTGTCATGTGACAGATCGCTGATCTGTCACATCACAGATCGCTGTGACAGATCAGCAATCTGTCACAGGCAGTGCTGGAGGCTTCCTCATGCCGGCGCTTTGCAGGCATGAGGAAGCCTGCTCCCTGCAGGCTCTCAAAGGTCCCCGCTGCCATTTTGGATCCAGGGACCTGCAGGGAAGGAGACCCCTGCAGCAGCACAGCACATCGCGGTGCTGCGGGGGGCTCAGGGAAGCATGGAGGGAGCCCCCTCCCTGCCGATGCTTCCCTAAACCCCTGGTACACTGCGATCGTGTTTGATCACAGTGTGCCAGTGGTTAATGTGTCGGGGGTGGTCCGTGACCACCCCTGACACATAGTGCCAGGTGTCAGCTGTGATAATCAGCTGTGAGCGCTGCTGATCACTATGACGTACTATCCCATCCATGAGCATAGGGGCCCGGGTCCCATAGACGGAATAGTACGCCAGATGGCAGAAAGGGGTTAAGTCTTGTTTTCAGTGTGATTTTCTGGATTTTATTTTTGATATTCTATCTCTCAATGTTAAAATTAACCTACCCTTAAAATTATACACTGTTCATGTCTTTGTCAGTGGGCAAACTTACAAAATGAGCAAGGGATCAAATAATTATTTCCTTCACTGTTTAGTATGATGATGCTTCATAGAAAAAGGAAAGTCCAGCTCAAGGAGTAAAATCCAGAATTTTCTCTAGTTATTTCATCTTAGTCTAAGAGCGTATACCGCTCGAAACACGTACAGAACCTCCTGGGCACTTTCTGTGCGGCTATCCCGTGTCAGGGTAAAAACTGCAATGATGATTATAGCAGCCATGCTTGTATTTTAATGAAATAAATAAAGAAAATTCTGGATTTTACTCCTTGAGCTGGACTTTCCTTTATCTATGAAGTATTCCAAGACGTCCAAGTGGAGACGTGTCCTTGCTCGGACCTTGCTGCAGCATCAATGAGGGGTGAGCTGAACTAAATCCTTTTTTCTCACATAGTATGATGATTCGCCTCTCAGTGTTATCTGCACCTCAGCCCACAAAAAAATAAAAACTAATTCTCATCTAAATCAGCCTAGGTTTCCACCACAGCCACTGTCCCTTCTTTAATCCTGTTTTGTAATAGATGACAGTGGTGTGATGCAGTGATATCATTGCACCACTGGACCAGGCCTGTGTGGGGCAAAGCTCTAGCAGGCCAGAAACAACCTGAGGTCTTGCGTTGTAAGTGATGGAGTATGGAGCTGACGGCTCTGTGCTCCACCACAGCTGCTAACACTACAGGCATCCTGAAGATACTGTTAACTAACTCACAATTCATGCAGCCCACACCTGAACCAGACCTTCGGGCATTTGCCAGAATTGCCAGATGGCCAGTCTGGCCCTGAGTGGCACTGCGAAAAAAAAGAAAGAAATAGAATGACTGTTGTGCTATACCAAACCCATAACCCCAGAGGTCAGGCCTGCTCTTCTCCAACAAACACAGCCTAATCTAGTGATATCTCCATACTTTCAATTGTGAGAAATCCCCTAACATAAAAAAGCCGGTAATTAAAAGCATAAATTATAACTATTTCTGCATATGGCAGAGCTTATTATTTTATTGCATGTGTTTCAGAGCATGTTTAATGAGACATAATGAAACTTAATCATTCAGTGCTTAAAGTCTGCATTTTTCTGACCCTCCTTTTAAATACAATGTAGCTTTCTCATTTTGGTGCAGTATCTTGCGTTTATTTTATTTCTTGATTAGCTGCGGCACTTTTTATTCTGGGCACGCTATGTGTTATCATCTCAGTGATTGTTTTGTTGCTATGCAACAGAAAGACTACATGCTTCTCTGGTTCATTAAGGTTTCTGTCTGAAAGACTATGTACAGAGGGAAAATGCCTTCGGAGCTGGGTAAAATCTAGATAGATATAGATAGATAGATAGATAGATAGGTAGGTAGATAGATAGATAGATAGATAGATAGATAGATAGATAGATAGATAGATAGATAGATACCTGAAAGAAATGTAATGAATCATTCAAATTGATTTTAATAGGGTTCCTATAAAATATAAAATTTTAAAATATATGAAATAATATATGATGTAAAATATGAAATAAAGAGAATGGACTGATATTAAATAATAATAGAGAATTAAAGAGTACCTGTCACCATTTTTTCATGTCTGGACTTAGACTAGCACCTTAATCAGCACCTGTGGTATATAACCACCTAACTCACCCTGTAGACTACCCAATATATCCGAGCCCACAACTCACAACACAAGTCGACAATAAGGTGTAAGAGATCCATGCCCATTTTATGTCTGCTGGACACAATATTGCACAATTAAAATTTCAGGTACTGAACTCCATCCCAGTGGCCAGAAGGGGTGGCAATTATGGGTGTCTCCATAAGCACATAATATACTGGGCACTACAATTTACGGGCACTGTTATGTACAGGCTCTACAATAGCAGATTTGCAATTTTCACTCTGCAACATTAACTGCTGCTTGTTTGTGGAAAACACTCATGAAGTCAAATCATCCCTACACCTGTAGATAAATTCCTAAAGGGGTATAATTTCCAAAATGGGGTCACTTGAAGGGGGTATACTGCTCCGCTAGCACTTAGGGGCTCTGTATATGGAGTCTATTCTAGGAAAATCTATGCTTCAGGTGGCAAATAGCGCTCCATCCCTTCCGAGTCTCATTGTTTGGCTAAGCAGTACTGTACAGCCACCTATGGGGTATTTCTACGTTCAGTATAAATTATGAGACACATTTTTGTGCCATTTTTATCTATTTGCCCATGTGAAAATGGAATATCTGGGGCCAAAAAAATTTTTTGTGGGAAAAATGGAATTATTTTTTCTTCACTGCCCAATGGTATAAAATTCTATGACCCACCTGTGGTGTCAACATGATCACTACACCCTGTATATGAATTCATTGAGAGGTGTAGTTTGGAAAATGCTGTCAATTAGTGCACCTCAGGGGCACTTTCAGTGGGTTATGGCACCTGCAAACCATAATAGTAAAATCTCCACTGTAATATAGCTAGATACAGTGATAAGCAAATCCACTACTGCTTCAAACATCATTTTATAGACAATTATCTTAGCTATCCCACACATAATTTTGATTTGCAACTATGTAGCATATGATTAATTATGCAGATTCTTGTCATGTGACTGGATCGCTACTGTTTTGCTCCTCAAAATTAAAATTTTAATTTCTATCATTTTGTTAGTATTTTGTAAATTCACCTTTGGCTTTCAACACTGCCTTAATCATTATGGGCATGATATCAATCAGATTCAAACATTGCTTATACCAAAATCTGATCCCAGTTGACTTCTACACATTCCCAAAGTTGATGCATACTGGTTGACTCACTTGGGTATGCATGCAGTTTTTTCTTCAACTCTACCCACAAGTGTTCGATTGCGTTGAGGTCTGGAGACTGTGGGGTCAATCCAGCTCCTCTACTTCATTGCTATTGAATCATCTCTCTGCCAATCTCAATGTATGCTTCGGGTCATTGTCGTTCGGGAAAACTATGTCATCTTTTTCATACCCATTGTACTCAAGTGTATGAAGTAACTCATCTTGTAGGATACTCACATATAACTCAGCATTGAGACCACCAGCATTCCTGGTCAAGTAACCAATATATTTGGCTGTGAAACAACCCCATAAAATCAGACTTCCTCCACCAAACTTGACAATTTATTCAATTTCATGATCATTTAGTTTAGCCCCTTCTTTTATTCCTCCCAAACCCATATGCCTAGTCCATTGACTTACATCTCAATGCTCCAAATCACTAGTTTCCAATCTTCTACTGTCCACTTTTCAAGCAAAAGCTTCTTATGACAATATTGAAGTAGAGGCTTCTTCGTGATTTTCAAGGCACTGTACCAGACTTGTGTAATGTGTGCCACATGGTGTTTCCATGGATGTCTGTGAGCTCACTATTATGAAGCACAAAAGCCTCCTCCAATGCTGTGTTTATCATGCCAGAACTGACAGGCCATGTGATGAGTCGACTGGTTGACTCCAATATTTTGCCTGGACATCTACCTCTTGGCTTTTGAATGGACAGATGGACTTCATTTCATATTCTTCCAACTGTAATGGCACTCACATAATGCAGTGTGTCAATTTTCTTGGTTGAGAGATCACTATCAATGAGCTGGATGATGCTGTTTCTCTTTTCATGGGAAAACTTCTTTATGTCTGCTCCTCGATTCGAACCAGTGTACTTTCACTTGATAATCAATCTAATAACATACCGAGCTATTAGGGAATTTGAGAACAGGTTGTAATTTATAGTATACAGGATGAAACAGATTTTTCCACCACCAGGAGCAAAACAGTAACAATGCAATGACATAATAAGATTCTGCATAACTAATCATATGCTAATTAATTGCAAGTCAAGTTTATACATCACGCATCCAAGATAATTGTCTATAAAATGATGGTAGTCTCACATTCAAAGCAATAGTGGATGGTGAGATATGAAGCCTGAAAGTTAAAAGTTCAAAACATTGTTACCCTTTTGCTCATCACTGAATTTCCCCTTAGGGGTCTAGTTTGCAAAATGAGGTTACTTGGGGGTTTCCACTGTTGAGGCATATTAGGGGCTCTTTAAACATGACATGATGCCTGCAGATTATTCCATCAAAGTCTGTGTTCCAAAACGTCACTCTTTCCCTTCCAAGCCCTACTGTGCGCTCAAATAGTAGTCTTCCCCCATATATTAGATATAGGCGTACTCAGGAGAAATGGCACAACAAATTTTGTGTCCACTTCATCCTGTTACCCTTGTGAAAATAAAAAATTGGGGCTAAAGCAACATTTTTGTAGAAAAAAATTTGTTTCAAATTTTCACAGCTCAATGTTATAGACTTCTGTGAAGCACCTGGGGGTTCAAGGTGTTCACTACACATCTAGACAAAATTCTTTGAGTCGTCTAGTTTCCAAAATGGGCTCATTTGTGGGGAGTTTCCACTGTTTAGGCACATCAGGGGCTCTCCAAATGCAACATGGCGTCCACTCTCAATTCCAGAAAATTTTGAGTTTAGTCAAACATTGCTACTTCTCTTCCAATGTGAATGTGGTTTTGAGCACTTTGAAGGGTGCAGTTTTTATAATGGTGTCACTTAATTTTTTATATTTTCTGTAATAGAGGCAAGCAAAATTACTACAAATGCGATGTGGTCCCTAAAAAATTGCTGATGAACTTTTAATCCTTCTAACTTCCTAACAAAATAAACATGTTTCAAAAATGATGCAGATGTGAAGTAGACATGTGGTAAATGTTATTCATTATGAATTGCAACATTTTCAAAATTTCTCCAAATTTTTATATTTTAAAAATAAATTAAAGTTATTTCGAACAAATTTTGCCACTATCATAAAGTACAATATGTCTCAAAAATACATTAGCAGAATAACTGAGATCCATTGCAGCGATCCAGAGTTATTACCACAAAAAATGACACTGGTCAGATTTGTAAAATTTCCCATGGTAAGTGCACATGTTGTGGATTGCTGTGCGGATTTTTCCGAGTGGAATCTGCATCTCTTGGCAGAATCGGCAGGTCAAAATCCGTGCTTTTTTATGTGGATTTCCTGCGGATTTATTGCGGATTTTGGGCGGATTTGGCATGCGTTTTTCCCCCTGTGGATTTCTGTAATGGAATGTGTGTAAAAACGCTACAGAATCTGCACAAAGAATTGACATGCTGCGGAAAGTTAACCACTGCGGATTCCGTGTGGAATTTTCCGCAGCATGTGCACAGCCAATTTTTTTTCCCTTAGGTTTTCATTGTACTGTAAATCTCTTGTGGATATGCAGCGGATCCACAGCAGCAAATCCACTGCGGATCCGCAGCAAATCCGCAACGTGTGCACATACCCTTAGGGTATGTGCACACGTTGCAGATTTGCTGCGGATCCGCAGCGGATTTTCAACAGGGAATCACTGCAGATCCGCAAGAGATTTACAGCACAAAAATAGCTGTGCACATGTTTCAGAAAATTCTGCATGGAATCCGTTCTGGTTTCTTTTTAGGCAGCATATCAATTATTTTTGCGGATCCACATGCGCTCTACGAAACGTCAAGGTATACCCATATCAGAGCAGTCCCTAGCCATCTTCCACAGCGTGTCCACATCGGATATTACCTTTCTGAATGCTGCTCATATAGGTATTATACACATGGTCAGGTTTTTAAATACATTGGTTAGGACTGCTCTGATATGGGTTACCTTGACGTTTGATAGAGCGGCTTAGTATACATTTTTTGCAAAAAATGTATCAACCAAATGCCCTGTTTTGTTATCATATTTTTACAAGCAATTGCTGTTTAATGTTACTTTTCTACAACAGAGTATTTTTATGTTTGTTATACTGTTTTTCTGTGTTACATTTCTAATTGAAGGTATTTGCTAATTTTATCATTATTACACCTACTACATATTGCGATAGGATCTAGGTGATGAGAATACCAATGCTGACATGTGAGCTGTGGAAAATGAAAATGGATTATTTCACATTTCATGTAAAAACAAAAAAAAAGTCTGAAAGTAAAATGCTTACTTAGAGTAAAATATTATTTACATAATATTTAATTTTCTTATTATACATTTCTTTCAATAAAAGATGGCAATTTAGCTAACCTATAACATATACTTTACAAATAATTTGGATTTATTAATTTTTCAGTTTTATTTATTTTTTATTAAACTCTGCATATTTTCAAAGATTTACTGAGTGATGTGATAGTAGAAGGAATAAAAGAAAGAAAACATCCCAAATGACAGGTTTAGTTAAAGCCAATTTTAAGTTTAATTAAAAATTATCCCTACACTTAAAGGAAATTGTTTAATGCTTATTTATTGCATTGTGCAAGATCAATGAAAAATATAATATATTCTGTAAATAAAATCATTCTTGCATTAAATTTGTGTTTAGATATATCTAAATATTAGAGTCTAACTGCAGAACGATAAAACTTAGACTTACCGTAATGCTATTGACATGTTATCTGAGCATCCCTGATGACATGATACCCTCCTTACAGAACTTATATATTAGGAAGACAAAACTTCTTTCATACACTCATTCTTCATATATATTTCCAGGTTGTAACATGAATTGACCAATTATTCTATTTGCCAAGAACAAATTGATCGTTATTCCTAAGCTTTCTCTAGAGAATGTTCAACGCCATCCCAGAGCACTTGCAATATTGAATTATAAGTCAATATTAATCAACCCTGAAAAAAATCAATTGGTAGATGAAAAATTGTAAACTGAAACACAGAACGGCTAATATTGTTACTTTTAGGCACTGGTATTGGAATAATACTTTTCTTTAAAAAAAAAAAAAGATCATGTACTGTTTAGCATTAAATAAGCATATGAATAAAACAAGAATAGTTGTTCTGTGCTCAAAATATAACTTCACACTAGGAGTGGACAAAATGCTCAAAATGTAACTTCACAAAAGGAGTGGACATACCATTGGTGCAAACTGTACAGCTGTATGACGCCAACGGGTAAAGGGTAGGGATGGGCGAATCTACTCGTTAGGACTCGTTACTCTGCGAGTAGTAGGGGACTCGCAGGACTCGGTACTCTGCGAGTTTCCAAGCGATTACTCGCACAGTAACGAGTCCAAAGTAAATCAATGGCAATCCTAGTTTTGGTCCGTTTTGTATTCTACTCAGATTCTCAGATCAATGCTTTCTGCTTTCAGAGTTTAAATCCGAGTTTTGCTTTCAGAGTTTAAATCAGAGTTTTGCTTTCTGAGTTTAACCCCTTCACTACCAAGGGTGGTTTGCACGTTAACTCCCGGGCCAATTTTTACAATTCTGACCACTGTACCTTTATGAGGTCATAACTCTGGAACGCTTCCATGGATCCCGGTGATTCTGACATTGTTTTCTCGTGACATATTGTACTTCATGTTAGTGGTAAAATTGCATTCAAATAACTTGCGTTTATTTGTGAAAAAAACAGAAATTTGGCGAAAATTTTGAAAATTTTGCAATTTTCCAACTTTGAATTTTTATGCCCTTAAATCACAGCGATACAGCACACAAAAAACTTAATACATAACATTTCCCACATGCTTACTTTACATCAGCACAATTTTGGAACCAAAATTTTTTTTTGTTAGGAAGTTATAAGGGTTAAAAATTGACCAGCGATTTCTCATTTTTGCAACACCATTTTATTTTTAGGGACCACTTCACATTTGAAGCCACTTTGAGGGGTCTATATGATTGAAAATACCGAAAAGTGACACCATTCTAAAAACTGCACCCCTTAAGATGCTTAAAACCACATTCAAGAAGTTTATTAACCCTTTAGGTGCGTCACAGGAATTTTTTGAATATTAAACAAAAAATGAACATTTAACTTTTTTTCACAAAAAAAATACTTCAGGTTCAATTTTCTTTATTTTACCAAGGGTAACAGGAGAAATTGGACTGCAAAAGTTATTGTGCAATTTGTCCTGAGTACGCTGATACCTGACATGTGGGGGGAACCACTGTTTCGGCGCATGGCAGACCTCAGTAGGGAAGGAGCGCCGTTTGACTTTTTCAATGCAAAATTGGCTGGAATTCAGATCGGACGCCATGTCGCGTTTGGAGAGCCCCTGATGTACCTAAACAGTGGAAACCCCCCAAGTGACCCCATTTTGGAAACTAGACCCCCCAAGGAACTTATCTAGATATGTGGTGAGAACTTTGAGCCCACAAGGGCTTCACAGAAGTTTATAACGTACAGCGGTACAATTAAAAAATCATATTTTTTCCACAAAAATGATCTTTTCACCCCCAATTTTTATTTTTCCAAGGGTAACAGGACCCTAAAAGTTATTGTGCAATTTGTCCTGAGTACGCTGATACCCCATATGTGGGTGTAAATGACTATTTGGGGGCATAGCTGAGCTCGGAAGGGAAGCAGCGCCATTTGACGTTTTTGGCTAGATTTGAGATCGGACACCATGTCGCGATTGGAAAACCCCTGATGTACCAAAACAGTGGAAACCCCCCACAAATGACACCATTTTGGAATCTAGACCCCCCAAGGAACTTATCTAGATGTGTGGTGAGAACTTTGAACCCCCAAGGGCTTCACAGAAGTTTATAACGTACAGCAGTACAATTAAAAAATCATATTTTTTCCACAAAAATGATCTTTTCACCCTCAATTCTTATTTTTCCAAAAGTACCAGGGCCCTAAAAGATATTGTGCAATTTATCCTGAGTACGCTGATACCCCACATGTGGGTGTAAACCTCTATTTGGGCGCATGGCAGAGCTCGGAAGGGAAGCAGCGCCATTTGACGTTTTTGACTGGAATTGAGATCGGACACAATGTCGCGTTAGGAAAGCCCCTGATGTACCAAAACAGTAGAAACCCCCCACAAATGACACCATTTTGGAAACTAGACCCCCCAAGGAACTTATCTAGATGTGTGGTGAGCACTTTGAATCCCCCAGTGCTTCACTGAAGTTTATAACGTCCGGGCGTGAAAATAAAAAAATCGTATTTTTTCCACAAACATCATCTTTTAGTCCCCATTTTTTTATTTTCCCAAGGGTAACAGGAGAAATTGGACCCCAAAAGTTGTCGTCCAATTTGTCCTGAGTACGCTGACACCCCATATGTGGGAGAAAACTACTGTATGGGGACACGTCGGGGCTCGGAAGGGAAGTAGTGACGTTTTGGAATGCAGACTTTGATGGAATGGTCTGTGGGTGTCATGTTGCTTTTGGAGAGCCCCTGATGTACCTAAACAGTGGAAACCCCCCACAAGTGACCCCATTTTTGAAACTAGACCCCCTAATGAACTTATCTAGATGTGTGGTGAGCACTTTAAACCCCCCAGTGCTTCACAGAAGTTTATAACGACCGGGCGTGAAAATAAAAATATCGTATTTTTTCAACAAACATCATCTTTTAGTCCCCATTTTTTTATTTTCCCAAGGGTAACAGGAGAAATTGGACCCCAAAAGTTGTTGTCCAATTTGTCCTGAGTACGCTGATACCTCATATGTGGGAGAAAACTACTGTATGGACACACGTCGGGGCTCGGAAGGGAAGTAGTGACGTTTTGGAATGCAGACTTTGATGGATTGGTCTGCGGGTGTCATGTGCATTTGGAGAGCCCCTGATGTACCTAAACTATTGAAACTCCCCACAAGTGACCCCATTTTGGAAACTAGACCCCCCACGGAGCTTATCTAGATGTGTGGAGAGCACTTTGAACCCCCAAGTGCTTCACAGAAGTTTATAACGCCTGGGCGTGAAAATAAAAAAAACATTTTTTTCCGCAAAATGATATTTTTGCCCCCAATTTTTTATTTTCCTAAGGGTAACAGGAGAAATTGGACCCCAAAAGTTGTTTTGTAATTTGTCCTGAGTAGGCTGATACCCTACATGTGGGGGTAAAACACTGTTTGGGCACATGGCAGAGCTTGGAAGGGAAGGAGCACCATTTGACTTTTTCAACGCAGAATTGGCTGGAATTGAGATCAGACGCCATGTTGCCTTTGGAGAGCACCTGATGTGCCCAAACAGTGGAAACCCCCCAATTATAACTCCAACCCTAACCTCAACACACCCCTAACCCTAATCTGAGCCCTAGCCCTAACCCTAGCCCTAACCCTAGCCCTAACCCTAACCCTAGCCCTAACCCTAACCCTACCCTAACCCTAGCGGGAAAATGGAAATAAATACATTTTCTTTTAGTTTTATTATTTTTCCCTAACTAAGGGGGTGATAACGGGGGGTTTCATTTACGATTTATGGCGGTTTTTATGTTTGGTGGCTGTCGCACGCTAAAAGACGCTTTTTATTGTAAAAATAGTTTTTGCATCACCACATATTGAGAGCTATAATTTTTCCGTATTTTGACCCACCAAGTCATGTGAGGTCTTATTTTTTGCGGGACGAGTTGACGTTTTTATTAGTACCATTTTCGGGCATGTGACATTTTTTGATCGCTTTTTATTTCAATTTTTGGGACGCAGAATGAACAAAAACCAGCGTTTCATGAATTTCTTTTGGGGGGGTGCGTTTACACAGTTCCGCGTGCGGTAAAATTGATAAAGCGGTTTTATTCTTCGGGTCAGTATGGTTACAGCGATACCTCATTTAGGTCGTTTTTTTATGTTTTGTCGGTTTTTTGCAATGAAAACAATTTTATATAAAAAATAATTATTTTTGTATCGCTTTATTCTGCGAGCTATAACTTTTTTATTTTTTTGCGGATGATGCTGTATGGCAGCTCGTTTTTTTGCGGGACAAGATGACGTTTTCAGCGGTACCATGGATATTTATATGCGTCTTTTTGATCGCGTGTTATTGCACTTTTTGTTCGGTGGTATGATAATAAATCATTATTTTTTGCTTTGTTTTTTATTTTTATTTTTTAAGGGGTTCGCTAAAGGGGTTAACTAATGGGACAGTTTTATAGGGCAGGTCATTACGGACGCGGCGATACCAAATATGTGTACTTTTATTGTTTTGGGGTTTTTTTATTTTGAAAAAATGGATTTATTGGGGAATATTTTTTTTTTTTTTACTAATTTATTTAGCGATTTTTTTTAAATTATTTTTAACACTTTCTTTTTTTTTTTTTTTACTTTATTACCTTGTCCCAGGTGGGACATCACTGTCCTGTGACAGATCGCTGATCTGTCACATCACAGATCACTGTGACAGATCAGCGATCTGTCACAGGCACTGCTGCAGACTTCCTCATGCCTGCGCTTTGCAGGCACTGAGGAAGCCAGCTTCCTCAGGCCCCTGAAGGCCCCCGTCACCATCTTGGATTTGGGGGCCTGGAGGAAAGGAGCCCCCCGCAGCAGCGCTGCACATTGCGCTGCTGTGGGGGGCTCAGGGAAGCACGGAGGGAGCCCCCTCCCTGCCGATGCTTCCCTTTAACCCCCGGTACACCGCGATTGCGTTTGATCGCAGTGTGCAAGGGGTTAACGTGTCGGGGGCGGTCCGTGACCGCCCCTGACACATTGTGCCGGGTGTCAGCTATGATAATTAGCTGACACCCGGCCGCGATCAGCGGCGCTCACCACGTGGGCGCCGCTGATCGCTGGGACGTAATATTCCGTCCATGGTAGTTAGGTCCAGGGTCACATGGACGGAATATTACGTCCTTTGTAGGTAAGGGGTTAAATCCAAGTTTCGCTTTCAGAGTTTAAATCAGAGTTTTGCTTTCAGAGTTTAAATCAGAGTTTTGCTTTCAGAGTTTAAATCCGAGAGCATTCAGAGTTTTGCTAACTCGCTATCACTGTAGGATCATTTTTGACAGTCAATCCGGGTCCAGCAGCAGAGGAATCGCTGCAAACTCGTCTAGCGATTCCGAGTAATTTAGGATTCGCCCATCCCTAGTAAAGGGGCCCACTTCCACCTCTAAAGCAATACCAAAAACCTGAGCTGGACATAAGCTGGTATACATGAAAAGTGTAAGTGTAAATTCGCACTGGGCAATTTCACAGACAAAACCCAAGAAAAAATAATTAAAAAAACAATAAAAAAAATAATTATTTCCAATTAGAAATGTAGTTGAGTTCTCCTGATAAGTTTTGTCGTTTACCCCATGTGCAGGCATTGCAGTAGCTTAAGTATCCATGGTTACGACTAGTGTTGAGCATTCCGATACCGCAAGTATCGGGTATCGGCCGATACTTGCTGTATCGGAATTCCGATACCGACATCCGATATTTTTTCAATATCGGATGTCGGTATCGGAATCGGAAGTTCAAAGTTGATTGACAGCCTGACGTCATCATGATGCGCGGTGTGTGCGCATCATGATGCGCCGTCATTTCGGGCCTCCCGGGGGTCCCTGCCGGGGGGCTGTGCAGGCTCCAGTGGTCTGTGCCGGCCTGCCTGGGGGCTGTGCCGGCCTGCCGGTTGTCTGTGCAGGCTCCGGAGGTCTGTACGGGCCTTTCGGGGGGCTGCGCCGGCCTGCCAGGGGGTCTGTGCAGGCTCCGGGGGGCTGTGCCGGCCTGCCGGGGGGGCTGTGCCGGCCTGCCGATGGTCTGTGCAGGCTCCGGGGGGCTGTGCCGGCCTGCCGGGGGGCTGTGCCGGCCTGCCGGTGGTCTGTGCAGGCTCCGGGGGGCTGTGCCGGCCTGCCGGGGGGCTGTGCCGGCCTGCCGGTGGTCTGTGCAGGCTTCGGGGGTCTGTGCAGGCATCGTCCGATGGGACTACAAGTCCCATCGGGCGATGCCTGCTACCATGACAGTTATTGACACATTAGCCAATGATGGGACAGTAGTAGTCCCATCATCCGGCTAATGTGTTGAATGTAAAAAAAAAAAAAAAAAATTACATGCTACATACATACAACATGCATACTACATATATACTACATGTAACATGCATACTACATATATACTACATGCAACATGCATACTACATGCATGCTACATACATGCTACATGCTAAATACATGCTACATTCATACTACATATATACTACATGCATGCAACATGCATACTACATATATACTACATGTAACATACATACTACATATATACTACATACATACTACATGCATGCTACATACATACTACATGCATGCTACATACATACTACATGCTACATACATACTACATGCTACATACATACTACATACATACTACATACATACTACATACATACTACATACATACTACATGCATGCTACATACATACTACATACATACTACATGCATGCTACATACATACTACATGCATGCTACATACATACTACATACATACTACATATATACTACATATATACTACATACATACTACATGTATGCTACATACATACTACATGCATGCTACATAAATACTACATGCTACATACATACTACATACATACTACATATATACTACATGCATGCTACATACATACTACATGCTACATACATACTACATATATACTACATGCATGCTACATACATACTACATGCTACATACATACTACATATATACTACATGCATGCTACATACATACTACATGCTACATACATACTACATATATACTACATGCATGCTACATACATACTACATGCTACATACATACTACATATATACTACATGCATGCTACATACAATACATACATACAATACATACATAGACATACAGTACATATAACATAGAGTAACATACTTACCAATACTTGTCACATTGTTCCCCGAAGCCATTGTCGTGTACGGAATAAATATTAACATAACAAACCACAAAAATACTCACCCATGATCCGAAGCAGTCCACGAGTGTGTCCCACGACGATCTTGGGTAGAGAACTGCAGCATCAGCTGATGCTGCCGTTCTCTACGGGCTGCAGGAATCCAATGACGGAAGGTAGGTATCCTTCCGCACTGTATTCCTCCGCCACTTAAAAAAAAAAGTCCCTAGTCTCACTTTATGCCATTGCTGCGTGGGAATTTCCCACGCAGCAATGGCATAAAGTGAGACTAGGGACTTTTTTTTTAAGTGGCGGAGGAATACAGTGCGGAAGGATACCTACCTTCCGTCATTGGATTCCTGCAGCCCGTAGAGAACGGCAGCATCAGCTGATGCTGCCGTTCTCTACCCAAGATCGTCGTGGGACACACTCGTGGACTGCTTCGGATCATGGGTGAGTATTTTTGTGGTTTGTTATGTTAATATTTATTCCGTACACGACAATGGCTTCGAGGAACAATGTGACAAGTATTGGTAAGTATGTTACTCTATGTTATATGTACTGTATGTCTATGTATGTATTGTATGTATGTATTGTATGTAGCATGCATGTAGTATATATGTAGTATGTATGTAGCATGTAGTATGTATGTAGCATGCATGTAGTATATATGTAGTATGTAGCATGTAGTATGTATGTAGCATGCATGTAGTATATATGTAGTATGTAGCATGTAGTATGTATGTAGCATGCATGTAGTATATATGTAGTATGTATGTAGCATGTAGTATGTATGTAGCATGCATGTAGTATATATGTAGTATGTATGTAGCATGCATGTAGTATGTATGTAGCATGCATGTAGTATGTATGTAGTATATATGTAGTATGTATGTAGCATGCATGTAGTATATATGTAGTAGGTATGTAGCATGTAGTATGTGTGTAGCATGCATGTAGTATATATGTAGTATGTATGTAGTATGTATGTAGCATGTAGTATGTATGTAGCATGCATGTAGTATGTATGTAGCATGCATGTAGTATGTAGCATGTATGTAGTATGCATGTAGCATGCATGTAGTATATATGTAGTATGTAGTATATATGTAGTATGCATGTTGCATGCATGTAGTATATATGTAGTATGTATGTGGCATGCATGTAGTATATATGTAGTATGTATGTTGCATGCATGTAGTATATATGTAGTATGAATGTAGCATGTATGTAGTATGTAGCATGTATGTAGCATGCATGTAGTATGCATGTTGCATGTAGTATATATGTAGTATGTATGTTACATGTAGTATATATGTAGTATGCATGTTGTATGTATGTAGCATGTAATTTTTTATTTTTTTATTTTTTTTTACATTCAACACATTAGCCGGATGATAGGACTACTACTGTCCCATCATTGGCTAATGTGTCAATCACTGTCATGGTAGCAGGCATCGCCCGATGGGACTTGTAGTCCCATCAGACGATGCCTGCACAGACCCCCGAAGCCTGCACAGACCACCGGCAAGCCAGCACAGACCACCGGCAGGCCGGCACAGCCCCCCGGAGTCTGCACAGACCACCGGCAGGCCGGCACAGCCCCCCGGCAGGCCGGCACAGACCACCGGAGCCTGCACAGCCCCCCCGGCAGGCCGTCACAGCCCCCCGGCAGGCTGGCACAGCCCCCCGGAGCCTGCACAGACCACCGGCAGGCCGGCACAACCCCCCGGAGCCTGCACAGACCACCGGCAGGCCGGCACAGCCCCCCGGCAGGCCGGCACAGACCACCGGAGCCTGCACAGCCCCCCCGGCAGGCCGTCAGAGCCCCCCGGCAGGCCGGCACAGACCACCGGAGCCTGCACAGCCCCCCCGGCAGGCCGTCAGAGCCCCCCGGCAGGCTGGCACAGACCACCGGAGCCTGCACAGACCCCCTGGCAGGCCGGCACAGCCGATACCGATACTTTTTTTTAAGATCGGCCGATCCATTCCGATCCGATACTTTGAAGTATCGGACGGTATCGCTCAACTCTAGTTACGACCACTCATATAGTGACAGTTAGATAGTTGATAGCGGTCATACCTAAGCTACTGCAATGCCCTCCCCATGGGGTAAGCGACATAACTTATCAGGAGACCTACACTACAGTGGGGAAAATAAGCATTTGATACA
Source organism: Dendrobates tinctorius (assembly GCF_039654945.1). Taxonomy (NCBI): domain Eukaryota; kingdom Metazoa; phylum Chordata; class Amphibia; order Anura; family Dendrobatidae; genus Dendrobates; species Dendrobates tinctorius. The sequence goes on from NW_027361684.1 coordinate 50,637,681, forward strand.
CTGCCGATTTTGCAAGTTTTCCCATCTACAAAGAATGGAGAGGTATGTAATTTTTATCATAGGTGCACTTCAACTTGTGAGAGACAGAATTTAAAAATAGAAAATCAGAAAATTACATTGTATGATTTTTAAATAATTAAATGTCATTTTATTTCATGAAATAAGTATTTGATCACCTACCAACCAGCAAGAATTCTGGCTCACACAGACCTGTTAGTTTTTCTTTAAAAAGCTCTCATACTCTGCACTCATTACCTGCATTAATTGCACCTGTTTGAACTTGTTACCTGTATAAAAAACACCTGTCCACACATTCAATCACATTCCAACCCTCCACCATGGCCAAGACCAAAGAGCAGTCTAAGGACACCAGGAGACACAATTGTAGACTTGCACAAGGCTGGAATGGGCTACAGGACAATAGGCAAGGAGCTTGGTGAGAATGCAACAACTGTTGGCGTAATCATTAGAAAATGGAAGAAACACAAGACTGTCTATCTTCCTCAATCTAAGCTCCATGCAAAATCTCTCCTTGTGGGGTAAGGATGATTCTTAGAAAGGTCAGACATCAGCCCAGAACTACACAGGAGTACCTGGTCAATGACTTGAGAGCTGTGATCACAGCCTCAAACATTACTGTTAGTAACATACTAGTCAGTCATGGATTGAAATCCTGCAGGTCATGCAAGGTCTTTCTGCTCATGCCAGCACACGTCTAGGCCCATTTGAAGTTTGCCAATGACCATCTGGATGATCCAGAGGAAGCATGGGAGAAGGTCATGTGGTCAGATAAGACCAAAATTGAACTTTTTAGTATCAACTCCACTCTCCTTTTTTGGAGGAAGAAGAAGGATGAGTAAAACCCCAATAACACCATCCCAATTGTGAAGCATGGTGTTGGAAACATCATACTTTGGGGGTGCTTTTTGGCAAAGGAAATAGGACAACTGCACAGTATTGAACGGAGGATGGATGAGGTCATGTATCATGAGATTTTGGCCAACAACCATCTTCACTCAGTAAGAGCATTAAAAATTGGTCATGGATGGGTCTTCCAGCATACCAATGACCCAAAACACCAATCAGAGTAACTAAGGAGTGGCTCTGTAAGAAGAATTTAAAGGTCCTGGAGTGGTTTTTACAGTCTCCAGACCTGAACCCAATGGAAAATCTTTGGAGCTGAAACTCAATGTTGCCCAGTGAGAGCCACGAAACCTGAAAAATCTGAAGAAGATCTGTATGGAGGAGTGGGCCAAAATTTCTGCTGCAGTGTGTGCAAAGTTGGTCAAGAACTACAGGAAATGTCCGACCTTTGTAATTGCAAACAAAGGTTTCAAATATTAAGTTCTGCTTTTCTATTGTATCAAATAATTATTTCATGCAATAAAATGCTACTTAATTAACTAAAAATCATACAATGTGATTTTCTGAATTTTTTTAAAGGTTTTGTCTCTCACAGTTGAAGTGTAGCTACGATAATAATTGCAGACCTTTCCATTCTTTGTAGGTGGGAAAACTTGGAAAATTGGCCGTGTATCAAATACTTATTTTCTCTACTGTACATTTCTAATTAGAGGTATTTGCTATTCATAGAATCATAGAATCATAGAATCGTAGAGTTGGAAGGGACCTCCTGGGCCATCTGGTCCAACCCCCTGCTCAAAGCAGGATTCGCTAAATCATCCCAGTCAGATGTCTGTCCAGCCTCTGTTTGAAGACTTCCATTGAAGGAGAACTCACCACTTCTCGTGGCAGCCTGTTCCACTCATTGATCACTCTAACTGTCAAAAAGTTTTTTCTAATATCTAATCTGTGTCTCCTCCCATTCAGTTTCATCCCATTGCTTCTAGTCTTTCCTTGTGCAAATGAGAATAAAGTTGATCCTTCTACAATGTGACAGCCCTTTAGATATTTGTAGACAGCTATTAAGTCTCCTCTCAGTCTTCTCTTTTGCAAACTAAACATTCCCAAATCCTGCAACCTTTCCTCATAAGACAGGGTTTGCAGACCGGTCACCATTCTGGTCGCTCTTTTCTGAACTTGCTCCAGTTTGTTGATGTCTTTTTTAAAATGTGGTGCCCAAAACTGGACACAATATTCCAGATGAGGTCTGACCAAAGAGGAGTAGAGGGAAATAATGACTTCACGTGATCTAGACTGTATGCTTCTGTTAATACATCCTAGAATTGCATTTGCCTTTTTTGCTGCTGCATCACACTGTTGACTCATATTCAGTCTGTGATCTATTAGTATACCCAAGTCTTTTTCACATGTGCTGTCACTTAGCCCTATTCCTCCCATTCTATATATGCTTTTTCCATTTTTATTGCCCAGATGTAGTACTTTGCATTTCTCCCTGTTAAAAACCATTCTGTTAGTTGTTGCCCACTTCTCCAGTTTATTTAAATCTTTTTGAATCCTCTCTCTCTCTTCTCTAGTATTAGCTATCCCTCCTAGCTTTGTGTCATCAGCAAATTTAATCAGTTTACCCTCAATTCCTTCATCTAAATCGTTGATAAAGATGTTGAACAATACAGGGCCCAGGACAGAGCCCTGTGGTACCCCACTTGAGACATTCTTCCAACTGGATGTGCAGCCATTTACGACCACTCTTTGGGTCCGATCACTAAGCCAGTTATGAATCCACCTAACAGTTGCCTTGTCCATTCCATACTTAATCATTTTTTCAATAAGGATTGTATGAGAGACTTTGTCAAATGCTTTGCTGAAGTCAAGATATACTATATCTACAGCATTTCCTTGATCCACCCAATCAGTGATACCGTCATAGAAGGAAATTAAGTTAGTCTGACATGACTTATTAGTTACAAACCCATGCTGACTCTGTTTAATCACTTCATTCTTATCCAGGTATTGACATACATGTTGTTTAATAATTTGTTCAAAGATCTTTATCTTTATTATTATTATTATTATTATTATTATTAATAATAATAATAAACCTACTACATATTGGGATAGCATCTTGGAGATGGGAATACCCATTTAATTTAGTACTCTATGGTTTTAACATGCATTATTACTATTTATTTATTTACAGTACTTGCTGTAGGCTATATGCTCATTTTTATTTTATGGTTTTTTTTATTGGCTTTTACCTCCAAAGCAGTAATCAGCATCTGTCACAAACATATTGTTGGACTGCAAAGGGCCCATATGATGTTTTTTCAAAGGGGCCCTTTTCTGTTTGTGTCTGCCACTGTTTCACACACAATATGGTCACTTTTAAAGAATGTACAAAACCTATGCATGTTGTTGTACAATAGATAGAAATGCAAATTACAAGACAAAAACCACTGGAAGCACAGAAAAAAAAAGCATGCAAACTGCATACTTGTGTAGTCTTGTCAGATTTTAACCTGTAGGACAACTCACTGGAAGTAAAATATTTATACATAGCGACCAGTGTTCCTGTCACAATGGAAAGGTGAATTGCCCAAACATTAGGATGAGGGACGCCTTGTCAAAAACATCCCAACAGCACAAACCTTTAATTTCTAACAGGAGATACAGAAAAGATATATATCTTTGTACTGTGTTAGCCAGTAGGTAAAAGAATATTTAGATTTGAGAGTCCTCAGTGGTTGATACCTTTTAATGGCTAACTGAAAAGATGGTAACAAGTTGCAAGCTTTTGAGACTAGTCAGGTCTCTTCATCAGGCTAGACTAATACAACATCTGAAGAATCACATATTTATACACATCACAGCACAGAAATAATGCAATGGATAAGACAAGTGATGTGAAGTAGAATTATCATTATGGGAGAGGGATAGACATAAATATTGGAACAGTTCATAGATAAGGAGTGTGAAAGTTTTATTGCCCTCTGATTGGGGTCTGGTACTGTGTTGTGCGATATCAATTCTACTTCACATCACTTGTCTTATATTACCATCTTTTCAGTTAGCCATTAACCGCTTCCCGACCGCCCACAGTAGATAAACGTTGGCGCTTGCTGGGCTTTGTGCAGCGCCGACGTTTATCTACTGTCGGGGGTTTTGTGCCCCCCGGGACCCCCACATACCTTATAATGCAGGGATCCCAGTGCACAATGCATGCTGGGACCCCCGACGTCATCGAGACCTGATTGGTTCAGGTCCTGATGACGTCAGCGTCACAGCAGCCAATGAGAGCGCTCACTGGGAAAGCTGCTTGTTTTCCGGTGATCTCACTCATTGTAATGCGACTTCTCCTCTGATCTCACACTGACAGATGATCAGAGGTGTAGCAGCGTTACTGTGTGACTAGATCACTGCCTGGCAAAGTAACGCTGCTTCTCCTCTGATCATATGTCAGTGTGAGATCAGAGGAGAAGTCGCGTTACTATGTGCCAGGCAGCGATCTTGTCACAAAGTACCGCTGCTTCTCCTCTGATCATCTGTCAGTGTGAGATCAGAGGAGAAGTGGCGTTACTATGAGTCAGATCGCAGGGCAGCGATTTTGTCACAAGATGAAAAAAAAGTAAAGAAAAAAAAAAGCAGGCACGCAGGTTAGGGCTAGGGCTAGGGTTAGGGCTAGGGTTAGGGCTAGGGTTAGGGCTAGGGCTAGGGTTAGGGTTAGGGCTAGGGCTAGGGTTAGGGCTAGGGTTAGAGCTAGGGCTAGGGCTGGGATTAGGGTTATGGGTGTGTTGGTGTTAGGTTTGTGGTTAGGGTTATGGTTAGGGTTGGAATTAGGGTTAGGGGTGTGTTGGGGTTAGGGTTGGAATTAAAATTGGGGGTTTCCACTGTTTAGGTACATCAGGGGCTCTGTAAACGCAACATGACGCCCGCAGACCATTCCATCAAAGTCTGCATTTCAGAACGTCACTACTTCCCTACCGAGCCCCGACGTGTGCCCAAACAGTAGTTTTCTCCCACATATTGGGTACCAGCATACTCAGGACAAATTGGACAACAACTCTTAGGGTCCATTTTCTCCTGTTACCCTTGTGAAAATAAAAATTGGGGGCTAAAAGATCATTTTTGTGGAAAAAAAATGATTTTTTTATTTTCACGGCTCTACATTATAAACTTTAGTGAAACACTTGGGGTTCAAAGTGCTCACCACACATCTAGATAAGTTCCTTGGGGGGTCTAGTTTCCAAAATAGGGTCATTTGTGGGGGGTTTCCACTGTTTAGGTACATCAGGGGCTCTGCAAACGCGACATGACACCCGCAGACCATTCCATCAAAGTCTGCATTCCAGAACGTCACTACTTCCCTTCTGAGCCCCACCGTGTGCCCAAACAGTAGTTTTCTAACATATATGGGGTATAAGCGTACTCAGGACAAATTGGACAACAACTTTTGGGGTCCAATTTCTCCTATTACCCTTGTGAAAATAAAAAATTGGGGGCTAAATGATCATTTTGTGGAAAAAAAATGATTTTTTATTTTCATGGCTCTACATTATAAACTTCTGTGAAGCACTTGGGGGTTCAAAGTGTTCACGACACATCTAGATAAGTTCTTTTAGGGGTCTAGTTTCCAAAATGGGGTCACTTGTGGGGGGTTTCCACTGTTTAGGTACATCAGGGGCTCTCCAAATGCGACATGGCATCCGATCTCAATTCCAGCCAATTCTGCAGTGAAAAAGTCAAACGGCACTCCTTCCGTTCTGAGCTCTGCCGTGTGCTCAAACAGTGGTTTAGCCCCACATACAGGGTATCAGCGTATTCAGGAGAAATTGCACAAAAAAATTTGTGGTTCATTTTCTCTTTTTACACTTGTGAAAATAAAAAAAAATGGTTCTGAAGTAAAATGTTTGTGAAAAAAAGTTAAATGTTTATTTTTTCCTTCCACATTCCATTCATTCATGTGAAGCACCTGAAGGGTTAATAAACTTCTTGAATGTGGTTTTGAGTACATTGAGAGGTGTAGTTTTTAGAATGGTGTCATTTTTGGGTATTTTCTGTCATATTGACCCCACAAACTCACTTCAAATGTGAGGTGGTCCCCCAAAAAATGGTGTTGTAAATTTTGTTGTAAAAATGAGAAATCCGCTGGTCAACTTTTAACCCTTATAACTTCCTAAAAAAAAATTATGTTTCCAAAATTGTGCAGATGTAAAGTAGACATGTGGGAAATGATATTTATTAACTATTTTGTGCGATATCACTATCTGATTTAAGGGCATAAAAATTAAAAGTTTGAAAATTGCAAAATTTTCTAAATTTTCGCCAAATTTCAATTTTTTTTAACAAATAAGCTCAGTTCATATCTAAGAAATTTTACAACCATCATGAAGTACAATATGTCGCGAGAAAACAATGTCAGAATCAGCAGGATCCGTTGAAGCGATCTAGAGTTATGACCTCATAAAGTGACACTGGTGAGAATTGAAAAAATTGGCCCTGTCACGAAGGCAAAAACAGGCTCGGGTGCGAAGGGGTTAAAAGGTATCAACCACTGAGGACTCTCAATTCTAAATATTCTTCTAACAGGAGATAGGTATTCTACAAATGTTGACATTTTCAGACATGGGAGTTCTCAAGATGACCTGTTGTACTTGAGCACTTGGTGTAACAAGTGTAGTTAGTGTACTACATATAATGACATCATCAATTACGAGAGGCCATTGTAACTTCATTGCATGATGTCACAGTGACTATGGCCTTACACGAACTGGGTTCTGCAACTAACTGCATAGATCTGAAGATATTCTGTAAGTCCTGGGAGTTTCAATGCCTAAGTGCTATAGCAGGAACTGATCTACTACAATGACCTTCATTTACCTCAATGAACTCTAGTGCTGATATCACAAATTAGTGCATGGAGACTCTTTTGATAGGATTGCCAAATCTGCTATTTCCGTTCCCGTAATAAAAAGGAGAATACAATTAAAGAATCTCTGTAAATACCCAAAAAAGACTGATGTATCTGGCATAGTATTTATAACATCCTATCTGAATCCTCAAAATGGAAACTGCAACATGAAAAAGGAAAAGGCATACAGCTCTGAAAATCACAGGATCGACAGACTTGATAACTATTTGCAAATAATTCATGCAAAAAGTTAAAAATATCTAAATTTATTCAATATTAGGTATGAGTGCCACATGCAAAAGTAAATGCACTTACACATGTTATCTTCTATCAATGAGGTTATTAATGTTTGTCTGAGGAATGTTCTGCCACACTAAATGCATTTGGGTATGAAAATCATTAGGATCCACTTCTGCCATCTCCCTTTTTCATTGTGCTCGATGGGAGACAGGCCTGAGAAGACTGCAGGTCATGGTAGCACATTTAGGTGACGGAGGCTGCTTACCATAGCATAAATCACTAGCGGACTGGTGTTGTGACTGTTGTCATGTTGAAAAATGGCTCTTGGGACAATTTCATGTTCCCTTGTGAAGGACTCTTCATGGTGTTGCCCATGTAGTCTCTAGACCAATCTACGCCATGAAGAGGTCTACATGAAGAAACATCAAACCAATCTTACTATCAGGATTCTGATGTTGGGAGAATGAATGTGTGCTAATCAGACCCCTCTAATCTTCATTCCAGGTACACTAACAGCTTTGTTCTTCATTGATTTGGTTGTGAACCAGTGGTGAGGTCATTTCTCCAAAGCGTCATGTTTTCAACACAACAACGCCAGAGAAAATGAAGCTCATGCTACTGTGAGCAGCTTATACAGCCTAAATATGCTACCATGCCTACAGTGTCTCCAGATTAGTTTCCCATCCAGAACTTCTGGAGCTTCATTAGTCAGCAATTACAGTACAAAGGGAGCTGTCTGCAGTGGATCTCGATGTTTTGTGCGCATAATAAAGATGAGTGAGCACTAGAGTTGAGCGACTTTTGGTTTTTTAGGGTCGCGTTTCGTTTCGTGAAACCCGACTTTTCCAAAAGTCGGGTCGAGCAAGATCGTCCGATTATAGGGAAAAGTCGGGGTCGTCCCGAAACACGAAACCCAATGTAAGTCAATGGGGAATAAAAGTCGGCAGTGAGAGGAGGACAGGAAACACACCTACAGTGCCCATTTGAATGCCAAAAGCATCAATTCTTCTTTCTTAAGCTTGTCAACCTTAATTAACTTCATATTACAAGTTACGCACTGAAAAATGGGGGTTATTTGGCTACAAACTGTGGGGGGGGAGGGCTGGCTCCAGGCTTTCATGTGCCCTGGGCGAAAGAGCGCCCCTTTAACACATACCACAACTCATCATGCTCCGATACGGCAGAGAAATAGCGGTATAGTACAATGAAAAATACCTCACTTTTTACATCTCATGACGAGGCCCATCTATTTCTCCATACAGAATCATTGGTCCCATATAATGTTTGAAACAGTATATGATGAGCTCCACATAATGCTACAGTATATGTTGGTCCCCATGGATGAAGCTCCACTGTCTTATGGGCCCAAATAATGCTCCAAACATAATGGGCCCCATTTCTAATGCTCTAGTGTATAATGGGCCCTGTAAATGCTGCTCCAGAGTCTGATGTCCACCTTTGGAATGTTCCAGTGTATGGTGGGCCCCATCTATCATTCTCCAGAGTATAGTGCTCCCCAAAAATTGCTGTCCCAATATTGAAAACAATCAAATAAGTCTCCCTGCTAGGGAATCCCTGTACTTGTCTGGACAGGTGCTGTAGCTTGCTTAACAGCTCGCCAGCCGTTCTCACGCCCAGTATGGATTGCACGTGATTGCACAAAGGTTAGAAAGGGTACCGTATCCCTGGATAACATGTATGGATAGCGTACACATTCAAAATATATGTCTCAGGAGGCAGGCTCAGACGGTGTCAGGCCCAGTATGGATTGCACGTGATTGCACAAAGGTTAGAAAGGGTACCGTATCCCTGGATAACATGTATGGATAGCGTACACATTCAAAATATATGTCTCAGGAGGCAGGCTCAGACGGTGTCAGGCACAGTATGGATTGCACATGATTGCACAAAGGTTAGAAAGGGTACCGTATCCCCGGATAACATGTATGGATAGCGTACACATTCAAAATATATGTCTATACAGCATGAGGCAGGCTCAGACGGTGTTAGGCCCAGTATGGATTGCACGTCATTGCACAAAGGTTAGAAAGGGTACCGTATCCCCGGATAACATGTATGGATAGCGTACACATTCAAAATATATGTCTATACAGCATGAGGCAGGCTCAGACGGTGTTAGGCCCAGTATGGATTGCACGTCATTGCACAAAGGTTAGAAAGGGTACCGTATCCCTGGATAACATGTATGGATAGCGTACACATTCAAAATATATGTCTATACAGCATGAGGCAGGCTCAGACGGTGTTAGGCCCAGTATGGATTGCACGTCATTGCACAAAGGTTAGAAAGGGTACCGTATCCCTGGATAACATGTATGGATAGCGTACACATTCAAAATATATGTCTCAGGAGGCAGGCTCAGACGGTGTCAGGCACAGTATGGATTGCACATGATTGCACAAAGGTTAGAAAGGGTACCGTATCCCCGGATAACATGTATGGATAGCGTACACATTCAAAATATATGTCTATACAGCATGAGGCAGGCTCAGACGGTGTTAGGCCCAGTATGGATTGCACGTCATTGCACAAAGGTTAGAAAGGGTACCGTATCCCCGGATAACATGTATGGATAGCGTACACATTCAAAATATATGTCTATACAGCATGAGGCAGGCTCAGACGGTGTTAGGCCCAGTATGGATTGCATGTCATTGCACAAAGGTTAGAAAGGGTGCCGTATCCCTGGATAACATGTATGGATAGCGTACACATTCAAAATATATGTCTCAGGAGGCAGGCTCAGACGGTGTCAGGCACAGTATGGATTGCACATGATTGCACAAAGGTTAGAAAGGGTACCGTATCCCCGGATAACATGTATGGATAGCGTACACATTCAAAATATATGTCTATACAGCATGAGGCAGGCTCAGACGGTGTTAGGCCCAGTATGGATTGCACGTCATTGCACAAAGGTTAGAAAGGGTACCGTATCCCCGGATAACATGTATGGATAGCGTACACATTCAAAATATATGTCTATACAGCATGAGGCAGGCTCAGACGGTGTTAGGCCCAGTATGGTTTGCACGTCATTGCACAAAGGTTAGAAAGGGTACCGTATCCCTGGATAACATGTATGGATAGCGTACACATTCAAAATATATGTCTCAGGAGGCAGGCTCAGACGGTGTCAGGCACAGTATGGATTGCACATGATTGCACAAAGGTTAGAAAGGGTACCGTATCCCCGGATAACATGTATGGATAGCGTACACATTCAAAATATATGTCTATACAGCATGAGGCAGGCTCAGACGGTGTTAGGCCCAGTATGGATTGCACGTCATTGCACAAAGGTTAGAAAGGGTACCGTATCCCCGGATAACATGTATGGATAGCGTACACATTCAAAATATATGTCTATACAGCATGAGGCAGGCTCAGACGGTGTTAGGCCCAGTATGGATTGCACGTCATTGCACAAAGGTTAGAAAGGGTACCGTATCCCCGGATAACATGTAGGGATAGCGTACACATTCAAAATATATGTCTATACAGCATGAGGCAGGCTCAGACGGTGTTAGGCCCAGTATTGATTGCACGTCATTGCACAAAGGTTAGAAAGGGTACCGTATCCCCGGATAACATGTATGGATAGCGTACACATTCAAAATATATGTCTCAGGAGACAGGCTCAGACGGTGTCAGGCACAGTATGGATTTGACGGCCCAGATTACACAGAGGAGGAGCAGGGAGAGGTAAAGATTGCAAATGCTGGGGCCCTGCCCAAGCAAGGGGGGCCCACTCGTGGGCGTCGGTACTGGCACTGGGCCCCTCATAGTACAGCGGTGTGTCTGACGGCGGGTGTGCACCACCGCCGTCAGAGACACTTGATTGCACTATGAGGGACCCTGTGCCAGTGCCCGCGCCCAAGAGTCGGCCTACCCACCTGTCCAGGGCAAAGGCACTCGCACGGTGTCATGCGCTAGGTGGTGACCCCGGCCATGGGGGGGGGGAGGCAGCACAGTTAGGGAGTTTTAGAAAGTGGCATATGTTGATGTTGGACATTCAGCTGATGCAAAAGGCGAAATAGGTGAAGTACCAGGAAGAGGTGGACCAAAGCAAGCCATTTTTCTGTCACCCTATGTGTCATCAGGGGAAGGTGGGACAAAATCCTTGGAAACCCATGCGTGGTTCATTTTAATGAAGGTTAGATCATCCACATTTTGGGTTGACAGACGGGTCCTTTTTTCTGTCAGGATTGATCCAGCTGCACTGAAGACTCTTTCCGATAGCACACTTGCAGCTGGGCAAGCGAGCTCCTGTAAGGCATATTGGGCCAATTCAGGCCAGGTGTCCAGTTTAGCGGCCCAATAGTCAAAGGGGAATGACCTGTGTGGGAGAACATCGATATGGGAGGAAAAGTAGTTTGTAACCATAGTTGACAACTGCTGTCTCCTGTCACTTTCCATCGATGCAGTATTACCAGTTGTGTGAGCGGTATTTGAAAAATCAGTCCACAACATTGTCATGAAACCCCTGTCTCCAACGCCACTTCTGCTGTGTGCACCACGAACACCTCTGCCAAGCTGCCCCCGGCCCGTACGGCTCGTGTGAGAACCATCACCGCTGCTGTGTGCTGGGAATGCCTCAAGCAACCGATTTACCAGAGTTGCTTGTTTATTAGCCAATATTAGGTCAAGGTTCTCCTGTGGCATGATGTTTTGTAATTTGCCTTTATAGCGTGGATCCAGGATGCTGGCTAACCAGTAGTCGTCATCGTTCATCATTTTGGCAATGCGGGGGTCCCTTTTTAGGATCCGCAAGGCATAATCTGACATGTGGGCCAATGTTCCCGGTGTCAATGATGCACTGCGAGTGCTGGGTGGAGGAGCACTTTCTGGCAAATCCACATCCCTCCAGTCACGCACAAACCCTGTACCAGACCTTGCCACGCCAACATTTTCACTTGCCCCACGAGATGCATCCTCCTCCCCTAAGTAATCATCACCATCATCCTCCTCCTCCTCCTCCTCTTCTTCCTCCACTTCGTCCAGGAGAGGTCCCTGAGCAGACAATGGCTGAATGTCATCAAGGATTCCCTCCTCCTCTTCCTCCTCATCAACATTGGCTGCAGACGCCTGCTCCTTGAGGTGCGTCAAAGTTTGCATGAGCAGACGCATAAGTGGGATGCTCATGCTTAGGATGGCGTCGTCTGCACTTACCAGCCGTGTGCATTCCTCAAAACACTGAAGGACTTTACAAAGGTCTTTCAGCTTCGACCACTGCACGCCTGTCAACTCCATGTCTGCTCTCAAAGTGCCTGGCCGTGTATCCTCCCACAAATGCATTATGGCCTGCCTCTGCTCGCACAGCCGCTCCACCATGTGCAGGGTGGAGTTCCACCTTGTTGCAATGTCGATAATGAGGCGGTGGTTGGGAAGGTGGAGCAATCGCTGCAGCTTCTGCATACGAACGGAGTGTACAGGCGACCGGCGGATGTGCGCGCACAGTCTTCGCACCTTCTGGAGCAGGGCTGTTAACTCCGGATAATTTTTGAGGAAGCACTGCACCACCAGGTTCAAGGTGTGAGCCAAGCAAGGTATGTGGCTGAGTTTTGAAAGGGCTATGGCTGCCACAAAATTACGGCTGTTATCACTAACTACCTTGCCTGCCTCAAGATGTACACTGCCCAGCCATGACTCAGTTTGTCTCTTCAAGTACTCGGCCAGCACCTCGGCGGTGTGTCTGTCGCCCAAACACATCATCTGCAACACAGCCTGCTGACGCTTTCCACTAGCTGGTCGATAGGGGGACACATCGTGTGCAACAGTGGCAGCTGCAGATGGAGTGCTTGTACGACTGCGCTCTGTGGACGAGCTGTCGCTTCTGGAGGAGGAGGAGGAGGGTCGAACGCCTACAGCCAACTGTTTCCTAGACCGTGGGCTAGGCAGCACTGTCCCACCACCGCTGTCCCCTGTGGACCCTGCATCCACCACATTAACCCAGTGCGCAGTGATGGACACGTAACGGCCCTGGCCATGCCGACTGGACCATGCATCAGTTGTGAGGTGCACCTTTCCGCTCACTGACTGCTTGAGTGCATGGACAATGCGGTCTTTCACATGATGGTGGAGGGCTGGGATGGCTTTGCGAGAGAAGAAGTGGCGACTGGGTAGGTCATAGCGTGGTACTGCATAGGCCATGAGTTCGCGGAAAGCTGTGCTTTCCACCAACCGAAAGGGCATCATCTCAAACGAGATTAGTTTGGCAATGTGGGCGTTCAAACCCAGTGTACGCGGATGAGAGACTGAGTACTTTCTTGACCTACTCATAGTGTCTGGGAGGGTGAGCTGGACTTGAGAGCTGCATATGGTGGAAGTAGCGGTGGACAGGGCGGACTGAGAGAGGGTTGATGATGGTGATGGAGTTGGTGTTCTTTCTGATGGCCTAGAATCAGTCTTTCATTGATATAACAGTGGGATTCCCTGACTGCTGTGGCCTTGCAACGACACCTCAACATTTGCTGCTGTGCTAACCGGTGGGCTTACAGTGGGGGAAACAATGTAGCATTGCTGACTACCTTCGTTGTGATCAGTTGCACATGTGGCACTTGAGGTTTGGTGTTGTGTCCACGCTTGCAAGTGCATGCTGGTTAAATGTCTAAGCATGCAACTGGTATTCAAATTTTTCAGATTTTTCCCTCGGCTAAAGGTCTTTGCGCACTTCTTACAGATAACCTTGGCCTGATCATGAGGATTTTGTTCAAAAAACTGCCACACTGCACTCTTCCTACTTTGGCAGACATTTTGCGGCCTAGCACGCTGTGATCTTTTGACCCTCTGGACAAGCTGTCCAGCAACTCTTTTGATGTTTGGAACCTGTCTTTGGAGTGCTCCGGGCCTGCCAGATAACAGCTGTTGCGATGTCGATGTCTGCTGTGGATGCTCCTCATCTGAGCTATTGGAAGCAGCACCCTCTTCCCCCAATGGATGCCAATCTGGGTCAACAACTGGGTCATCCATCACCTCCTCTTCTATGTCATGTTCACCTTCCTCTGTGTCACCGTGTATGGTGGTATAGTGTGCGGGAAGGGGCACCTGAGTCTCATCAGGGTCAAAATCTGGCTCTGTACACTACAAGGACAATGTAGTGCTCTGAGTGAATGTACCAGCAGAATCATCCATCAGCGGCTGTGCATCAGTGCACTCCATGTCAGATTCATCTTGGCCTGGGTAATTCACCATTTGACTTGATAATCCAGGCATGGTATGTGAAAACAGCTCCATGGAGTAATCAGTAGGATGGCCTGCGTCATCCTTCAATCTTGGTTGGGGTGAAGGACACAAGGAAAGGTGTGGTTCATGAACATGAGCCTCCAATGACGACTCAGTGCTTTTACTTTTTACAACTGAAGAAGAGGAGGTGATAGAGCTGGAGGCTGAGTCAGCAATGTAAGACAAAACTTTTTCCTGATGCTCTGCCTTTAAAAGCGGTTTGCCAACTCCTAGAAAACTAAGCGTTCGAGGCCTTATGTAGCCAGACGATGACGCAGGGTCAGCACCTCCTGCATTCGGTCCTATTTTGCTCTTGCCACTACCATCAGATCCACCACCAACACCATCATTACCAGCTGCCAACCCCCGCCCAATTCCACGGCCTCTTCCACCAGCCTTCCTCATTTTTGGTAGAAATGTAGACAATATCCAACAAACTATATAGTAATGTAAAACAAGGTAAAAGGTGTCTATAGGACAGGGGAGATTTAGAATTTCTGCACACACTTGTGGACAGTGGACACTTTTGGATTGTGTGAGGCCCACTGATATCTGAGCGCTATGTGACACGCTCGATGGCACAGCTGCCTGTGACCAAAGTGACGAGAGGATAATGGAGATTTTGAATCTCTGCGTACACTTTTGGACACTGGACACTTGTAGATTGTGTGAGGCCTACTGATATCTGAGCGCTATGTGACACGCTCGATGGCACAGCTGCCTGTGACCAAAGTGACGAGAGGATAATGGAGATTTTGAATCTCTGCGTACACTTTTGGACACTGGACACTTGTAGATTGTGTGAGGCCCACTGATATCTGAGCGCTATGTGACACGCTCGATGGCACAGCTGCCTGTGACCAAAGTGACGAGAGGATAATGGAGATTTTGAATCTCTGCGTACACTTTTGGACACTGGACACTTGTAGATTGTGTGAGGCCCACTGATATCTGAGCGCTATGTGACACGCTCGATGGCACAGCTGCCTGTGACCAAAGTGACGAGAGGATAATGGAGATTTTGAATCTCTGCGTACACTTTTGGACACTGGACACTTGTAGATTGTGTGAGGCCCACTGATATCTGAGCGCTATGTGACACGCTCGATGGCACAGCTGCCTGTGACCAAAGTGACGAGAGGATAATGGAGATTTTGAATCTCTGCGTACACTTTTGGACACTGGACACTTGTAGATTGTGTGAGGCCCACTGATATCTGAGCGCTATGTGACACGCTCGATGGCACAGCTGCCTGTGACCAAAGTGACGAGAGGATAATGGAGATTTTGAATCTCTGCGTACACTTTTGGACACTGGACACTTGTAGATTGTGTGAGGCCTACTGATATCTGAGCGCTATGTGACACGCTCGATGGCACAGCTGCCTGTGACCAAAGTGACGAGAGGATAATGGAGATTTTGAATCTCTGCGTACACTTTTGGACACTGGACACTTGTAGATTGTGTGAGGCCTACTGATATCTGAGCGCTATGTGACACGCTCGATGGCACAGCTGCCTGTGACCAAAGTGACGAGAGGATAATGGAGATTTTGAATCTCTGCGTACACTTTTGGACACTGGACACTTGTAGATTTTGTGAGGCCTACTGATATCTGAGCGCTATGTGACACGCTCGATGGCACAGCTGCCTGTGACCAAAGTGACGAGAGGATAATGGAGATTTTGAATCTCTGCGTACACTTTTGGACACTGGACACTTGTAGATTGTGTGAGGCCTACTGATATCTGAGCGCTATGTGACACGCTCGATGGCACAGCTGCCTGTGACCAAAGTGACGAGAGGATAATGGAGATTTTGAATCTCTGCGTACACTTTTGGACACTGGACACTTGTAGATTGTGTGAGGCCCACTGATATCTGAGCGCTATGTGACACGCTCGATGGCACAGCTGCCTGTGACCAAAGTGACGAGAGGATAATGGAGATTTTGAATCTCTGCATACACTTTTGGACACTGGACACTTGTAGATTGTGTGAGGCCCACTGATATCTGAGCGCTATGTGACACGCTCGATGGCACAGCTGCCTGTGACCAAAGTGACGAGAGGATAATGGAGATTTTGAATCTCTGCGTACACTTTTGGACACTGGACACTTGTAGATTGTGTGAGGCCCACTGATATCTGAGCGCTATGTGACACGCTCGATGGCACAGCTGCCTGTGACCAAAGTGACGAGAGGATAAAGGAGATTTTGAATCTCTGTGTACACTTTTGGACACTGGACACTTGTAGATTGTGTGAGGCCCACTGATATCTGAGCGCTATGTGACACGCTCGATGGCACAGCTGCCTGTGACCAAAGTGACGAGAGGATAATGGAGATTTTGAATCTCTGCGTACACTTTTGGACACTGGACACTTGTAGATTGTGTGAGGCCCACTGATATCTGAGCGCTATGTGACACGCTCGATGGCACAGCTGCCTGTGACCAAAGTGACGAGAGGATAATGGAGATTTTGAATCTCTGCGTACACTTTTGGACACTGGACACTTGTAGATTGTGTGAGGCCTACTGATATCTGAGCGCTATGTGACACGCTCGATGGCACAGCTGCCTGTGACCAAAGTGACGAGAGGTAATGGAGATTTTGAATCTCTGCGTACACTTTTGGACACTGGACACTTGTAGATTGTGTGAGGCCTACTGATATCTGAGCGCTATGTGACACGCTCGATGGCACAGCTGCCTGTGACCAAAGTGACGAGAGGATAATGGAGATTTTGAATATCTGCGTACACTTTTGGACACTGGACACTTGTAGATTGTGTGAGGCCCACTGATATCTGAGCGCTATGTGACACGCTCGATGGCACAGCTGCCTGTGACCAAAGTGACGAGAGGATAATGGAGATTTTGAATCTCTGCGTACACTTTTGGACACTGGACACTTGTAGATTGTGTGAGGCCTACTGATATCTGAGCGCTATGTGACACGCTCGATGGCACAGCTGCCTGTGACCAAAGTGACGAGAGGATAATGGAGATTTTGAATCTCTGCGTACACTTTTGGACACTGGACACTTGTAGATTGTGTGA